>NC_081407.1:537278022-537618379 GCF_030272615.1 Cryptomeria japonica
CTCATCATGACCATACTTCTCGCAATATGCACAAGTTGGTTTATCCTTCTTAGGTGGTGTCCCCTTCTTGGAAGAGGATGAAAAATCACCTTGTGATGGAGAGGATGATTGTCCTTTTTCCTGGTGTGGCTTAGACTTAGAGTGCTTCTTCTTCTTGTTGGAATCTTTGCCTTGACTTCCTTGATTCCCTTGATTTGCCACCAAAGCCTTGGACTTTGAAGACTTGAGAAGTCCCATGTTCAACAACTTAGATTGTTCCAATATTAACATTTCTATGAAAGCATCAAATGAAGGCATAACATAGGAACTCCCCACTGTCAAACAATGAGTTTGGAAGCTAGACACAAATGTTGCATATTCTAGTGCAAACTTGTCCAACAAGTTGAATATCAACTGAGCATCCTTTTTGTCAATTCCACAATCCTTAAGCTTTGCTCTTAGCTCATTTGCTTTGGTGACATAATCTTGGATTGTATCAAAACTCTTGGGATCCAAGTTGGTGAGCTCATTGTCAATTTTGTAACCTCTGATTTCATCAACCTGACCATACAATTTCTGAAACATATCCCAAGCCTCCTTGATTGTTGTACACTTCTCAATGTGAAAAATGAGGTCATCTGATACTTACTTGTGCAAAGTTCCAAGAGCCATGCAATTATTTGTGAGCCATTCTAACTAAGCATTAGGATCAGCCTTAGGATCAGGTGGTTCTACTATTGTTCTAGCTATGTAATGCATGAGACCTTTTTCCATTAATTTACTCCATACTTTAATTTTCCATGATGCATAATTATGTGGAGTTAAAGGTGGAAATTTATGAGGACTGATTGCAACAAAAATGAAAGAGCACAAAGAGAGGCACAATCACACAAGACACCCCCCCAAATTCACTCACTCAAAGAATCCCCCCCAAAAATGATGATTTGGCACTTTATACTTAGTGCGTATACAATGGGCCACTTGCAAAAAATGGCAAGGTGGGCTTCTGATTACAATTTTACAACTGCCTCAATAAGGCCAAAAGAGATTCAAACTAATAATGCAAGAGATCCAAACTAAGAACCAAGAACTTTACAAGTACCTAATAGGCCAAATAAGACCAATATTTGAAAGTACAATTTCCACTCAAAAACTCTAAAATCTGATCATAGATTATGAAAGTAGAAAAAAAAACATGCACTTTCAAAAAAAATGGCACTTGAAAAGGAAGTCATATGAGCTCAAACGAGGCCTTTGAAGTTGCAGAATTAAGGATTGGACAGGTACAGCTGAGAGAATCTGAAAATTTTGAAAAACTTGTACACCAAAATCAGAAAATAACCACACCACTATGAAGATCATGAAATTTTAGCCCATTTCAAAAAAAATTGCACAAAAAAAGGAGCAAAAATGAGCAAGATATGGCCTTTCAAAGTTGGACTGCAAAACTGAAAAGCTCAATGAAGAGGGGGTCAAAAAATTTCAAAAGTCTGCTGATGTGGCATTGATGTCAGAAATTTATGGGCTTAAATTTGATGGTCATATGACCGTCGCAAAAACTTCACCTCCCTGCTGATTGGGCGTCCGTACTGTACAGATTGCTGACTAGGCTGCTGATGTGGCGGTGACTGGGTGTATGGTTGTTGACCGCGGGCCAGTGGCTGCCTGCCACGTGGTGGGCGCAGGTCTGCCAATTTAAAGAACCGTCGGTGGGAGGGAAGTCTAGCAGGTCGTCGGAGAGCCGGGCCAACGGTAGGCGTCGGTGCCGGAGGGCCGGCGGCGGGAGTCTGCAGGTTGCCGGAGCTGGAGGCGCGGCGGTGAGCAGAGCGGCCGGCGGTGTGCAGAGCGGCCGATGAGAGGTGCATGGCGGAAGCGGTGGTGTTATCACTGATTAAAAATGGGCTTTTCTTTTCCCATGATTGGCTATGGTTTGTTGAAATTTTGAATAGGGTGCAGTTTCAAATGCTTCAGCTTTGTTCTAGACCTCAAGGGTTTAAGGGTTTTTGATTTTAGATCCTCTTGTGTTTGTTTTAAACCCTCTGGTTTCTAATCTTTCATTACTTTATTCACTTAAGTAATAGGTCATGGGGTCGTAGGAAGTGTTCCCCCTTGTTGTTTGCCTAGGCGGTCATGTTAATTAATCAAAAAATTTATGCCTTATATGTTTTTCTCCTAAAGTTGTCGGGCCCAGTAACTAGTGCGCATCTCGCGGGTGGATCCACAGCTCGCGTTATTTTGCTAGGCAAAGTTGCGCATAATTTAAAACCAGTGAAGTTGCGAAAATGACATGGCATGCCACATAGATGGTCTAGCTGGTTGATGATAGCAAGTAAAATGGTGGCACGTGGCATAAGTTACAACAGTCAGCGGGTCAGGTCGCAGTCAGGAGATGACCTAGCGGATACAGCTGTCAAAAGTTTGTTGGGACCTAGTGGTTTTCTCTCGGTAAATGAAAAAGTGACGAGTCAGCTTCGAAGGTGACTGGACGCCAGGTGTTCACAATGAGTCAGCGGGCCCACCCCTCCCGAAAACCTTTTCAGACGGTTAAATGCCGATCAACTTAAAAGATGATTCGATGGTCCACGCTATTTCGCAAGGGTAAGATGCTTGTTCTTTATACCCCGTGAAATAGCGAGAGTGAATGAGAGCCATCCACATGTCGTGACAGATAACCTGGCGAATACAGCTGTCAAGAATAAATTGAGGCCCTGTGGCTTTCTCTCGGCAAATGAAAAAGTGACGAGTCAGCTCCGAAGGTGACTGGACGCCAGGTGTTCACAGTGAGTCAGTGGGCCCACCCCTCCCGAAAGCCTTTTCGGATGGTTAAATGCCAATCAATTTAAAAGATGATCCAACGGCCCACGCTATTTCGCAAAGGTAAGATGCTCGCTCTTTATACCTCATGAAATAGCGAGAGTGAATGAGAGCCGTCCACATGTCCGGCGACACGTGGTCTAAGAAGAAAGTTGTGGGCTCGCCAAGGTGGAACCGGCGGTATAAAAGAAAGACACACGGCTAGCGTTAAGTTGAATGTGAAGAAAATTTCAAGGCCAATGGCTGGGTGCCACGTGGTATCATATAGCCAATAGAGAAGCGGGACGCAGCACGGAGCCAAAGCTATTAGTTAGTCTAATGCTCGATCAAGTTTCTTTTGATCGGACTGTCGGTGCTATTTCGCAGGACGAAGCTACCCGATAGTTATGCTTCGCAAAGTTGTGAAAGAGAAAAATGAAACACTTGCAGGAACATTGTGACCCGTTGGAGCGAAAAATACGAATTCTCATATGAATTCAATTTTGAAGGGACGGTCGAAGCATGCAGAGTCAATGTTATAGTTAAGGCCCTCAGTACAATATTTGATTTCCTATCAATCGGGTGAAGATATCTTTTAAAGAATTTTGCAGAGGAGCGGATGCAGAGCTATTTTCCTCAAGTACAGAGCAAGTCAGTTCAGTTGCAGAGCAAATTCCTTCAAGTCAAAAACAGGTTTTCTCGTATTCTTGTGTAGCAATTCCTATGTGGTGTGTTTTAGATAAGATAATTGATTTGTTACAGGATTGTCTATGAGTGGTATTCATTTCTTACGTTTTCTAAATGGCTCCTAAAAGAGAATTTTCTGGCAAAGTTAACTATTCAGAAAGGAGTGTCTGTGATGATTTTTAGAATAGTTGACGTTGTCAATTAATCAGGCTTCAAAGGCAAAAGAATTAGTTCCCAAGGCTCCCCGTTTAAAGATAGGAGAAGGACTATATGACAAGGGTAATTTGTTGAGAGACCCACAAGTTGGATTGTCTGGGTTGGGGTTGTTTAAGATTGGATTTGGAATGAAAAATTCTCCGGCCCCGCAAAATAGTATTTGGGAACTAGATGTTGGGAAACTGGTAGTCCCAGGGGTATTCATGGACATAGATCTGTTGACCCAAAATGCACTCAACTATGATCCAGTCACAAGAAACATTCGGGATATAAATGGGAAAACCCTTGTTGAGATTAATGCTGAAGAATTTAGGAAAGCTTTTGGGGTTAATGAGTTCACCAATTTTCTAGAACCTATAAATTTCACATCATTAGACCAAATTTATGGTGCACAGAGGAGTCATCTCAGGAACAAGCCTCTCAAGGAGTTTTTTGTGAAGATAGGAGGGTTAACAGTTGTAGGACCCAACACACAAGAGCCCTTTTCATTAAGTATGTTCACCCTGAGGGCTAAAGGAATGTATTGGGCACTTTGCCAAGTTTTGGGAGAAGATGCTGAAGCAAATATGCCAAATCATTACCTATTAATGATTGCTCAGATTTTGAATCCTTCTCTTGCAATTACATTTGATTATGCCTCTTTCATTGCTGATGCTATTCATGGAGGGTTAACAGGAATCAAGAATGGAAAGATGGATAGGCCTTTCGGATGGTACTCACTCTTGATGCATCTTTTTCTCTTCAAAGGTGGTGATTACTTTGCCAGTGGACTAGACCTTGTCACGGAGAAAGAAGGAGAAAAAATGTCGGTACAATTATGGAGTACTATGTTGTCATGGGATAGAGAGGATGCTAGTTTTTTGAAGTTTGATAAATATTTTACATCCAAGATAAGGACTCTCCTCGGCTCTGAGAACCCAAGAATCTCCAAAGTTCTTCTCGAATTCATAAGACCAAAAGAATTCGCAGAGAACATAAAAATTGTTCATAACTGGGGTGACATTTATTTGTATCTAGTCTCAATAGTTTTCAGAGTGTTTGGTTTCAGAGGCACCCCATTTTTGCTACCTTACCAGGTCTCTCTCAAACTTTAAATTGCAGAGATCCTTAGACAAATTGGTGGTTTACAAGAGGCAGAGTTGACAGGTAGGGGTAAAGGGACTATTTTCCTTGCAGCTACCATAGCCCACCAATTTGTAATAACAAAGGGAGGTTGGAATTGCTTTGAGGATTTCCTCAAACCTTATCATTTGTCTACTGCAATGTCCAGGTGTGCTGATCTAGAAGACTTCTTCAACAGTATGTTTAGAAAGAAGGCAGCATGCAGAGGTAGGCCTCATCAATTCCAGTTCCCTGAAGACCTCATCAGAAATGAGTTTGATCTAGATGAGCAAGAGCTAAGGAAAGAGAAGTGGATGGCTTATAAGAAAGCCTTGGATTTTGTGCATCAGTTTGATGCCAGCTATGACCCATTGTCTAGCTTTTTCCCTCTGGAGGAGAAAATAAAATTTTTAATTGTTTGCTTTGAAGATGTGATGTAGACCCTGAAGGAGAAGAGGGAAGCTGTAATCAAAAGCAACCTTGACAAGGCAAGAATGATCTTAAGTAGGTCAGCTTCCAGCAAAGTAATCCCTCCTAGTAATTATACATTGCATAAGAAATCCAGTTATAGTGTGTTGATGCCTACAACAGGGGAGCCCTCTACCTCTAAAGGAAAGAGGAAGATTACAAGATGTCATTGACATCCAAGAAAGCCCAAAGAAGCAAAGGGTGGGGAAAGAAGTACAATCAGATACACCTTTGTATTCCCCATCCCAATCCCCTATCCATATAGGAAATGAGCAAGCAGTAGCTGAGCAACTCCTACAGTTAGGTAGTCTAAGGGAAATTGCCTACACTTATGATGAAGTGGAGGAAGGAATTCCAGAAGAACCCCTTGTTGCTGAAATGGATATCACTACCACTGAACTCAAAGGCCAGGAGTGGGATCCTGAGATAAAGCAGGCAAGTAATGCCTTCTTAGCTGATAACAATTTTGTCACATCAGAAGCATTTATGCAGTTTATATGGAAACAACAAATAGATAAATATAATGCTAGATGTGAAAAGAGAAAGGCTTAGCAGCCCAATAAAGATCCAGCCCTAGTAGAAGAGGAAATAAAGAAAGAGATGATGGAAGAATTCAAAAACCATCACCCCTGAGTAGGGAAGAGATATGGTAGCACAAGTTGGAGTGCTTATTTTACCCGAATGGGATATAGCAGATGCCTTGGTACTAGATGGAGTGAGAAAAGAGACTAAACCCATGGAGGGGATTACTTTTAATAAGGACAATGCTGCACTCATCATGTGGTCTCTCAAGAGAAATGAGAGTAAGAAAAGAAAAGACACCCCGGGGTCAAGTTACCTTGGTGGGATGATGGTGAAGAGAGTGCAGAGTACAAGGGTAGTGGAAGCTGCTAGCACTATGTTAGAGACTGCAAAAATTTAGTGTTGCAGTAGCAGAGAAGGAAGCCAAAGAGAAAGAGGCCCTCCATATCAAGTTGGAAATAGTTTTGAAGGCCTATAACAATGCCAAGGAGGAGGTAAGAGGTAAGGATAGCATCATTGCCAAGCTGCAGAGCCAGTTGACTGGACAATACCATCAAGGTGAGTCTTCAACACTGATGATCTCCTCTTCTCCTGCAAGACCTCCACCTACTAGCCCTATCATTGAGTTTCCACCATCTTCGGCACCCTCCAGCTCTCAAATGGTTGAAATTACTCCTCAAGAATTAGAAAACTTGAAACAGGCTCAGGCCTTATATGCAAGGAAGTATGAGGAGAGAGTAAAGGCTACAATTTCCAGTTTTGCAGATACATTAAATGCCTCATTGCTCTACAACAATGTAGGTAAAATTATGGATATATGGAATGAGCTCAAGAGAGACAAGGCCATTTTGACACCTATTTTTGACAAATGGAGGCCTAGGGAGCAAGATTTAGAGTTTATGTGTGTATCTTGCAATGAAGCAAGGGCCAATCCCATCATTAAATCCACTTCTGATGTCACTAAAGTCTTAGTACCATGAGCAGCAGAAGTGGATAATGTTGATAGGAAGGTAAATTTGTGCAAAAAGGAGTACACTGATCAAGTTTTTGAGTTGCTCCTAGGAGTTTTTGCTAGCCCAGATCAATTAAAGGACAAACAAATGTGGCTTAAGGAGATAGAAGCTAAATTGTCAGCAAGAGTTAAAGGAATTATTGATCTCGATGATACTTCTTTCTTTGTTTTGACAATACAAGAGATAGAGAAAATTAAGTCACATTATGGTTTTCTTAATTCAGAAGTCAACAAAATGAGAAATTCTTGGAAAAGGTTGACTAAAACTAAAGATAAAGTGATTAATTTCTCATGGCCGATAGAAGAGGTGTATGATGAGTGGACAACTAAATATGCCACCCATGATCCGGAACAGTTGGAGAGCACCCCTAAAAAGGTAAAAGAGGTTGCAACTGAACAGCCTGGTGAAGAAACTGTAGAGGCCGAAAAGAGCTTGTAAATGCTTTTTCCAAAAGCTTGTAACCTCTTTATTTTGAAAGAAATGATTGTAACAAACTCTCCTCGAGAAGTCCGAAGCTTTGTGCATCGATGTTGTTATAAATGGATACCAGGACTAGAGGAAAAATGATCGCAAAGAATTGTAAGAAAACGCTGCAGAAATTTATCTGAGCTTTTCTAAGTCTAATGGACAATATTCAAAAACTTGTAATATTTCTTGAACTAAATATCAATATACAGACCATCGGTTTTGAGTGAAACTTTGTGTTGTCTTCAAGTGTGTTTACAATTTGTTGATTGTTTTCATTCTGAATAATCCAGGGTTGTTTTGTTTGAATGGAATTGCAAAGCAATTTTAGTAGAAGTGTTCATTAGCTTTTCTCTTTAGGAGGGAAATTAAAGATGCGGGGATCACTCATACTAGTAAACTCTTTGGAAGAGACTTTGAATTTTGATGATCATAGCTTAATTTGGAATGCATAAATTCTTGTAGGTGTCAGGCATATACAAGGATTAATAGAAACCAAGCCAATGGGAAGCATAAAGATGTTTTGTTTAAGGAGTATTATTTGAGTTTAGATGACTCTGTGACCTTGGATAAGGCACTGGTATTGATTGAAGTTGTTTATTGCATGTTTTGTTGATTGAAATGTTGAATTTAAGTATAATTTCTATTCTTTGTTTTCAGTTGATTTCAAAGTGAATAGATCCACTGGTTTTCTGGACTGGTTTGCTATGGGTTTATGTTTGAAAGTGTGAATTCAATTCACAAAGGTATACCCACCTGGGCTTTGAGTAAGTCCGAAGTGTAGAAGGTTCAATCAAACCTTGTCATATGTTGTCTTGAGAATTTCCTTATCTTTGATGTCTCTTCTGCACCGAGTTTATCATATTATTTTAAGGATGTTAAAGGGAATCAGATTTTGAAGACAACAAAAGTGGCGACTCTACTGGGGAGAGTTACAATAATGATATAAACACAGATCTGTGTTGAGGCTTGTAAAGAAAATTGTTGTATGTTTGTGGATATGACTACTTGTTTTCATAATTCCCATAGTTTTGTGGGTGGCGACTCTATTACTTTTGAACCAGTCCTTGTGAGATACAAATTTTTCTAAAAGGAAGACAAGCAAGATGCAAGGAGCAAAAAACACAAGATCATTCATGAAGAAACATCCTCCTGAAACCTTGTGAGAAGGTCTGCCAGAATAGTCACGGAGAGGCCAGAAGATATCTATGTTGCATGAGCCATCAAATGCTGCTTGGGTGTAGAAAAACAATAGTACTGGTAAGATGCCTAATCGACCTATTTATGCAAAGTCTAATTCATCTTCCAGAGATTCAGAGCATGATATTTTAGGTTTCCATTCGGGATTGTTTGGAAATATTGATGATGCACCTATTTTAAATCAAGATCTATCTCATGTTAGTGTTTCTGCAAAAGATAGAACCAGTTCAAATGCAATTAGGCACTCTGTTCCTAGGACAATTGATGGGAACATTAGTCTGATTGACATAGATCAAGTTAATGTATTAGACTCTGAAGAAAACTTCCCTGATGAGGATAAAGTGTCTCAAGAGATTGAAGATTTAAATAGAAGAGTCCATCATTTAATATCCCTGAGAGCCCAAAAGGAGGCAAATAAAGAGAAGGAAGTTAAAGCCAAATTGATGGAGAGGGATAGGCTTCTTAGATAGGTAGCTGATCTTGAAATACTTGCTAAGGAGAAAGAAAAAAGTGATGAAGAAGGCCCTGTGATTAGAGAAATCCTAATCCCCAAAACTAAACAAGCTTGTAAGTCAGTAGCCCAGCCAACTAGGGAAGTATTTAATGACTCCCAGCTTCCTAAAGCCAATCTAGATAAAGGAAAATAGAAATGGATGGATGATGGAATAGAATCTAAAACTGCAGAAGAGATCTCTCATAGGCTTTTAGCACATGAGAGAGAAATGGAAAGGATGAGGAAAGAAAAGGAAGATCTCCAAATGGAATTGGAAAAGGTTAAGTTAGAAGTAGCGAATCAGGAAGTGAAAAGAAAGATTAATTACTTAAAGGCTCCCCCTATTACATTCCCATCAGAAGATCTTAGCAAGCCTAACTCCCAACACATTTCCTTTCCTCAGGTTAATACTCAACCTCCAGTACAAGCTAATATTGCCTCAGTAAGCCAAATACCTATGAATAAATAGTACACCCAAGCACCTCAATCTCCAATCCCAAAAGCTAAAATGACCATGGGAAATAATAGTGCTATTACCCCTTTTCAAAGAAGACCAATCAATCTAGAACAATATAGACAATTGTTCTTTGATAGAATCCCGAGATACCCAAATCATGTTCCCACTGAGTTAAGAGATAGACTCCATAAATTTGCTAGGAATAGTGCAATTAGTGCTGAGGAACATCTGAAATCTTTTGGGGATCTAATAAATGATTATGAGATAGTAGATGAAGATGTTATTATGAAACTGTTTGTTCAATCCCTGGTTGATGATGCAAGAGATTGGTACAGAGGTCTTCCAGTCAATAGCATAGGTTCATGGGAAGATTTTAAAAATTGCTTTCAAGAGCAGTATGGTGACAAGACTAATGTGCGTTTCATCCTAAATGAGTTCAACAATATTAGAAAATTTGAAAATGAAATAGTCACTGATTTCAATGCCAGATTCCAGAAAGCCATGCACAGATTGTATCAAGTGATGAGGCTAGATGATAACATGTGTCTTAATACATATTACAATGCATTTGATTTCAAGATGGCCTATATCTTAAGAGATAAAAATCCCCATAACTTGAGAGATGCTTTTAGAATTGCCATAAATGTAGAAAGTAACAGAAAATCATTTGGAAAATTAGGAAGAAGAACAAATGGTAGATTATGGCAAGAAACCAAACAGCAACCTAATAAAATTGCTAAAGAGGATGATAAGATAGAAAAATTGGTGACTGCTATGAAAGATTTGACTGCCAAGGTTAACAAAAATGATAAACCTCATTATAACTGGCAAGATAGACCCTCTAGATTACATGATATGCCATATAATACTAATTGGAAGGATGGTAAACCCCAAATTGAGAAGCCCAAAATTACCCAAAGTCAAGACACACCGAATCCCTTGAAAGGGAAAACTGTTTACAATATAGAAAATACTCCTTGGTGTATTGCTTGTGATGGACCACATTCTCCTCATCAGCTCATCAGTGTGCAGTGGCTCAATCTCTTGAAGAATCTATGAGACTAGAAGCAGAGCCTGACATTAATATGTTTGAAACCATCATAGAAAGTGATGAAGAATCCATGCAAAGTGAATACAGTGATGTGCTGGATAATGAAAAGCTATTGCAAGGACAGTTAGCCTTAGATTGGCATCCTACATTGAATGTGGTAACAATTGAAGATGAAGAGGTTCATCTTAGGAGGCCTAGCGAGGAAGAAGTTAGAAATCTCACTAAGGCTGCAATTGCCAAAGCAAAACATAACTATAATCTGAGAAGAACTAAGAGAGACACTGATCAGGGTGAGCCAGGTTCTATGTTTGTAAAGGAAGTTACAAAGAGGGGGGCATCAAGTAGTGCTACTACTGTTCCTAAGGTTGGTCAAGAGAAGGGAGAACAAGTTAAAGATGTACTCAAAGGCAAAGATGATAAAATTTTTAGTGATGTACAAGGAGCAGAGACAGTGAAAAGGGCAAGTCAATTCAAAACAGAAAAAGTTAGGGCTAATACTGAAAAATGCAATAGTTCTACATTTGACATGGCCCAAGCTTTAACTCAAATGAAGGTCACTGTTCCATTAGTAGAATTACTAAAGATTAAAGAACATAAGGATGCAACTTTGTCTTTATTCTCTAGTATATCTAATAGTAACACAGTCCACTTACAAAATGGATGTTATTGTTACTGACACTAAACCCCACTATGGTATGTTACTTTCTAGGCAGTGGGCAGCAGCAGTAGGGGGAAATATTCAACTGGACTTATCTTATGCTACCATTCCTATTAGTGGTAATCAGGTCAAATTATATAGAGAGCCACGAGCTCCTAGGGTAATTGAAAATGTAGACCCTAGTATGCTTAATTGTATGATCGATGTAGATTTAGATAACTTTAGACTTCAACCAATTTCACCTCAATTGAAGAATACTGACCCTATTGTAGTCGAGCTACAAGCACAACAGTATGGGTTGTGGTAGATGTATTTTGATGGAGCTTGCTCCAAAGAAGGATCTAGAGCAGGGGTTCTTTTTGTGTCCCCGTCAGGTATAACTTTTAAATACTCATTTTTATTGGCATTCCAGTGCACAAATAATACTGCAGAGTATGAAGCCCTGTTACTAGGACTTGAGGTTGCAAAAAGGCATGGAATCCAACTGTTGAAAGTAATGGGGGATTCAAAATTGGTTGTCTCTCAGGTGAGATCTAAATATGCATCCAAGAATGATAGATTAAAGTAGTATAAGCATGCTGTTTGGGATGTTATTGAGCATTTTGATGCATTTTCTATTAATTGGATAGAACGAGCAAAAAATATTATGGCAGATTTCCTAGCTAATGTTGCTTTGAAAAATGATGATGCAACGCTAACCGGTATTTCCACTGTGGAAATAAAATCTAGGCCTTCTATTCTTGATAATGTGTACAATTGGCAAGTTTTTGCTGATGATGAAGACATTCTTAGGTTTATCCAATGTGTTGATGATTATGATGGACAAAAGATTGATTGTAATGCATTGGTGGAAGTGGTAGACAATAGAGAGATAGTGTTTGGAAATGATGTGGTCCAGTTGGAAACCAATGAGATACCTAAAGGGCTGGTGGAGCTGGAGAGCATGTTTAGTTATAATGATAGTCATTTACATCAGTAGTCTACCACCAAGTTGGAAGAGTTAGAGGAGGTAAACTTGGGGACAGAATCATCCCCTAAGTTGGTATATATTGGAAAGAAACTACCCCCTCATGTCAACCTTATTAATTTATTGAAAAGGTATAAGCATGTCTTTGCTTGGTCTTATGAAAACCTAAAGGCGTATAGACAAGATCTTTTTCAGCATGAAGTTCCTTTACTTCCAGATGCTAAGCCTTTTAGACAGAAATAGAGGCCTATCAATCCCTTGTTAGAAACTAAAATGCAATAAGAGTTGACCAAATTGAGAGAAGAGGGAATTATCAAACCAATAAGGCATTCTTCATGGGTCTCCAATTTGGTCCCAGTGAGGAAGAAGAATGGAGACATCAGATTGTGTGTAGATTTTAGGAATTTAAATGTTGCTTCCTTGAAAGATAACTACTCATCCCCAAATATGGAAGCCATGCTACAAAGAGTGACAGGATGTGATCTTTTATCCATGATGGATGTTTTCTCAGGATATAATCAAGTGTTGGTAAAGGAGTCTGAACAGTTTAAGACAACTTTCACTACTCCATGGGGAACTTATGTATATGTGAGAATGCCATTTGGATTAAAAAATGCAGGAGCTACATTTCAGAGAGCTATGGATGTAGCTTTCAAAGAATTCATAAACATCATCATGGTGGTTTATCAAGATGATCTAACTTGTTTCTCTAAGAAAGTTGATGATCATTGTGGACATCTAGAGAAGGTGTTCAATAAAGCCTTGCAATTTGGTGTATCACTGAATCCCAAGAAATGTCATTTTGGGGTCACTGAGGGAAAGTTATTGGGACACATAGTTTCTAAGGAGGGGGTAAGGATAGACCCTGAGAGAATTGAAGCAATCAATAAGGTGTCTGAACCTAAAAATGTGAAAGGTATCCAATCTTTCTTAGGTAAAGTAAATTTTGTCAGGAGATTCATTGCAAACTTCGCAGAGATAGTGAAGCCTATCATCAAATTGCTTAAGAAGGATACAAAATTTTATTGGGATCAAGAAGCTTCAAAAGCTTTTGCTAAGATTAAGAAGGCAATCCAGGAGGTGCCAGTGTTGAAATCTCCTGATTATAGTAAGCCTTTTTCTCTATTTTCTTTTGCTTCATATCATACGGTGGCTACAGTATTACTACAAAAGGACAATGAAGGATATGAACATCCCATAGCCTTCTACAGTAAGTCTTTACAGGCGGCAGAACTAAAATATGAAACCATGGAGAAACAAGCTTATGCCCTAGTTAAAGCTATTAAGGCTTTTAGGCCATATTTAGTGAATGCAAATATCATTGCCTATGTCCCACATGCTGTAGTTAAAGATATTTTGTCTCAGTCTGAGGTTACTGGGAAGAGATGCAAATGGATTAATAGAATTCAGGAATTCAACTTGGAGATAAAGATCACCAAATTGGTGAGAGGTTTAGGTTTGGCTAAGCTCATGACTAAGTCGAATCTCATGAATGTAGAAATACATAATGTTGAGGTTAGAGATGCTTTGGTCACTAGTATTGAGAGGCAACCCTGGTAGATAGAGATAATCCAAATTTTGAGAGGTGATACACACCTAGAAGAAATGACATACAATCAAAAAAGAACTCTGAAACTCAAGTCCCAAAAATATGTGCTCATTCGGGGTGATCTTTTCTGGAGAAAAAGAGATGGAGAGTTACTAATGTGTTTGGATGAATTTCAAGCTAAATAGGTGTTGACTGAAATGCATGATGGAGTATGTGGAGGTCACTATTCTGCTAAGACTACTACTGGTAAGATAATCCAGGCTGGGTATTATTGGCCCACCTTATTTAAAGATACCCATGCATATGTTCGGAGATGTGACCCATGTCAGAGATTCTCATCCAAGCTCAAGTATGAAGGAGCCTTACCCCTAAATCCAGTCTCTGTAGAAGCTCCTTTTGTCCAGTGGGGCATTGATTTTATTGGAGAGATTGTTGAGAGGTCAGGGAGAGGTCATGGATGGATCATAGTGGCCACTGATTATTTCACCAAATGGATAGAAGCCATCCCTACAAGAAGAGCTACTAGTAAAGTTGTCATTGATTTTCTGATGGATAATATTGTAACTAGATTTGGAACACCTGCAAGATTGGTGATGGATAATGCCATGTGTTTCAGATTAGAAGAATTTGTAGGCTTTTGTACTAGTCATGGTATACTCATGTCATACTCTTCACCTTATCACCCTCAGGGGAATGGACAAGCATAATCCAGCAATAAAAGCCTGTTGAATATCATCAAGAAAATCCTAGAAGAGAATAAAAGATCTTGGGATCAAAAGATGAAGTTAGCTCTATGGGCAGATAGAATAACAGTTAAGAAATCCATTGGAATGTTGCCTTTTGAATTAGTCTATGGTGCCCAAGCTAGATTGCCGGTAAATAACCTTCTTCCAGTGTATAAGTTTTTGCAAAATGAGGACATGTAGGTATCTGAACCAATGGAAAACAGAATGATCCAAATTGTAGAAATAGAGGAGCTTAGGACTTCTGCCCATAAGAAAAATCAGAAGATCCAGTTGCAGTCAAAGTATCTTTTTGATAAAAGGACATCATTAAGGAAGTTTCAAATTGATGACATGGTTCTTTAGTGGAATGCAAAAGGACAGGATAAGGGAAAGCACAAGAAATTTGAATCACTATGGATTGGCCCTTTTGTGGTTTGTGACTTAAATGGCAAGGATTCATATTTCTTGAAGAATATGAATGATGAAATGCAGGAATTTCCAATGCATGGACAATTCCTTAAACATTATTTCTCTTAATGTCCATGCATGGTAGGTCCTTTGTTTGTACATATTTTGTTCCTTTCCTGCTTTTCTGTTTTGGTCTTTGTTTTGGTCTGTTTCTCCAGAGTTTCTGAGTTTTCTTGTGTTGACCTTGCGATCAACCATCCCCAATCAGAGCCGCTGTTATCACTGATTAAAAATGGGCTTTTCTTTTCCCATGATTGGCTATGGTTTGTTGAAATTTTGAATAGGGTGCAGTTTCAAATGCTTCAGCTTTGTTCTAGACCTCAAGGGTTTAAGGGTTTTTGATTTTAGATCCTCTTGTGTTTGTTTTAAACCCTCTGGTTTCTAATCTTTCATTACTTTATTCACTTAAGTAATGGGTCATGGGCTCGTAGGAAGTGTTCCCCCTTATTGTTTGCCTAGGTGGTCATGTTAATTAATCGAAAAATTTATGCCTTATATGTTTTTCTCCTAAAGTTGTCAGGCCCAGTAACTAGTGCGCATCTCGCGGGTGGATCCATGGCTCGCGTTATTTCGCTAGGCGAAGTTGCACGTAATTTAAAACCAGCAAAGTTGCAAAAATGGCATGGCATGCCACATAGACGGTCTAGCTGGTTGATGATAGCAAGTAAAATGGTGGCACACGACATAAGTTACAACAGTCAGCGGGTCAGGATCAAAGGCTAAAAGGCGGGCCCCAGATCTGAGTCAGGTCGCAGTCAGGAGATGACCTGGCAGATACAGCTGTCAAAAGTTTGTTGGGACCTAGTGGTTTTCTCTCGGCAAATGAAAAAGTGACGAGTCAGCTCTGAAGGTGACTGGACGCCAGGTGTTCACAGTGAGTCAGCGGACCCACCCCTCCCAAAAGCCTTTTCAGATGGTTAAATGCCAATCAACTTAAAAGATGATCCGATGGTTTGCGCTATTTTGTCAGTGCATTATGGGCTTACAAAACAAGTATTAGAACACCTACTGGGGCTACACCTTTCTCTTTGGTGTATGGGTCTAAAGAAATATTACCTATTGAAGTGGAAATACCATCTCTAAGAGTTTCTTTTCAAGGTCTTGTTACTGATGAAGACTATAGGATATCTAGATTGCAAGAACTCGAATTGCTAGATGAACATCGGCAAGTGGCGTTTGATCATCTCAGAGTGTATCAAAAGAGAATGTCCAAAGGATATAACAAGAAGGTTCGACAAAGAGAAGTTCAGGTTGGTGACCTAGTTCTGAGAGAAAATCCTAAAAAATCAGCAGTTTCGAGACAGCAAAGGGAAGTTTGAACCCAACTGGCTGGGTCCCTACATCGTTACTGCAGTCTTCAACTTTGGTGCCTATCAACTCTCAACATCAGAAGGAGAACAACTCCATGAACCGATTAACACCATCCATTTAAAGAAATTCTTCACTTAGCATTCTCTGCTCCAGCAATTTGTATAGCTGAAAAAAGTCTTGAAATTTTTTTAAAAAAAATCATAAAAAGTCCTGGAAAAAAAAGAGAAAAAGAAAAAAAAAATGCCCTAGTGAAAACCTGGTAAATAGGCACCTTGGTAAAAAAAAAATGATGAATCTCTGCCAAGTAGGTGAAAACTTGGCAAACAAGTGCCTCTTGTACTCAACACTCCATCTATCAACACAACATTGGCATTTCGCGCTTTCATGCATCTTTATTATCGCTTGTACATATATTTCTGTCACTTTTGTGACATCTTGGTTCATTGGAACCCCCATGGCTTGAAACTAATTAATGTCCTAGTCTTAGGTTAATCAATAGAGCAATTTACATATCCTAAGCAGTATCAACCAAGTCATCTTTCCATCAGTGAAACCTGGTCATCCACTCTGAGTCAGTCACCTATCTCCTAATTACCAAAGAGTTTTATCACTGAGTACACAAGAAAACAACAAAATTGAAAACAATCACTAAACAGTTTGAGCTATGAATGAAAATTTACTTTGTATGCTGTCTTTTATATTGATTTTCGATTATTATCCCTCTGAGTAACTCGAGGAAGTCTATCTTGACTAAGAGAAGCAAGGATTGGGGGCATAATATTTTCTTTGTTTTCTACTTGTAGGAATGATTCTAATAACTTGGAAACATCTAATAAGCTAGGTGTCTGTGATAAGAGTCTTCACAACAAGGTGAAATCACCACACATACCTCGACTCCACTTACTTGTATGCTACAGGAAGGTTCCCATCATTTCTTTGTCTATTTTGAGGGAGATTCTTTATCATGCAATCCAGGTCCCTGCAAAATCTGTCCAAGGATATGAATGAAAAAAGGGTCATTGCGGACAAGATAATTAATATTGCATGTGAAAAGAAAGGAACTCTAATATTCCTATTATGTTTGTTATGCTCAGTGGTGAAACTTAAGCATTTAAATCCAGTGACTAGGTTTAGGTTGCATTTCATTTTGCATCTCATTTTGCATTTCATTCTGTGTTTTGTGAATTTAGAGTGATTTTGGTATAATAATAATGATCTCTTTATCTTCTAAATGAGAGCTGGAAACATCATCATTTCTTAGCTAAGTGCTCTCTTTTTTCATCATTTCTCCGATCGAGTACTTGTGTTTTGAGATGTTAGCTGCATACATAAACATCTTATATAGATTCATACATTTCATTGTTACTCATTTGCATTCACCTTATTGCATAGAAAAAATAAAATAATTTTTTTGCATCACTCATTACTCATTTTTTATTTGCATATGAAAAGAAACAAAAACAAACATTCATATTCATCTGCATTACATACATCTATGCTAAATAAAAAAAATTTATGCATACATATAGAATAAAGCATATAGAAGACATCTCATAATCGATCAACACAAGTACTATGAAGTCCAATCAGATCTCGTGTATATATATATATATATAATAATCAAGTCTCAGAGTACAAAATGATGTCAACTAACATATACAAACTACCATTGGAGCAACAATCATATAGGCTACAAAAAATGGGCATGTCTACAAAAAATCTCAGAGCTACAAAAAGAATATCTAGCTCTTGGCCTCTCCCTCATCACCTAGTGGAGGAGGTGGAGCCTGTTGACCAGGATCCTGATGAGGTTCCTGAGCTCCCTCTAATCATGCCATATACCGTGAGTATGGTACAACTTGTTGCACTATAGGAACAACTATGTTGTAAGTTGCAACGTAATAAGCCGCTCGACTGGTTTGGTGCAAAACCTCTTGCCGCAAAGCATCTGTCTCTACCCTCCTCTCTACTCTCATCTCTAAGACCTAATGATCTCTCTCTACTCTAAGCTCTGCTAGCTGTTGGTCTCACTCCACCAGCTGAGTATGTGCCACTATCAACTGTGACTGCAGATCCACTAGACGTACTCTCATCGATCGTGCTGCGTTGGCCCCCTTCTCTCTCATAAGCTCTCCACCCCCATCTCTACCTCTAGCTCCACCCTACTCCTCACTCCTCTATCAGACCTGTCTAGGAGCTACTCACTCCTCCTCATCTCCACCCAACCTAACACCAACACTACCTAGGGATCCACCCTCACCCCTCTGTTGTCTAACTCTAGCTGGAACCCTGCTGCTGCTAGCACTAGGATCGCCACCTATCTGCCTCAGAGCCTCAACTCTCTATCCCAATCCCTGTCTCTGTTTGTGTCCCTGTGTGGGGGCATCATCCTCAATCTCCTTAATACAAGGTGCCTGCTCTGTCGGATCTATAAATCTAGGGAATGGATGCTACTAGAACCAATCCCTATATTGGGGCAATACCCCCACATCTACAATGTCATCCATATAGTCCCACCGGAGTCACTACAATCCAGTCACCTTCTGCATACCTAAGGCATAAGATAACCTCGATGCCCATCCCCACCTCTTCTCATTAGCATATCTCACATATTCTATGAACTCCTGCGAGATCCCCTGAGCCCTACCATACTGCCTCATCACTCGAGATACCATGAATCACTCCACCATAGTCTATGATCTACCAATGAGTGGACACGTAACAAATAGATCTTTGCATATGATCCTCCAGTCATCCCATGGCTCTAAACCCCTGTAAGGTCTCCATACCACAACTATCAAGTCATCTAACTATCATCACCAGAAATCAGTCTTGCCCAGATGGGGCTGCGTGACATATCCTGAATATCTATACACAATAGGCTAACCAAGCTCTTTGTCATCATCTACAATTAGCCTACAAAGTGGGAGGTGATCCCAGGCCCATACCTGTAAGATCAAGACTCATGCAGCCATGCTCTTCCCCTCCTAATAAACAATCTCATGCATCTCATGATACATGTGGGCCAATATACAAGAACCCCAACCTAGTCTCTGAGGGGTCTCAACAAGCCTCTCCAGCATCCTTCCCCATCCACAAAGGAATCCCTATTGTCCTCTATCCAACATAAGAAAACAGCTGATAAACCCTACTATAACACAAGCCAGAGGAAAAGCCTCACTATACTTGCTCATCATAATGTCCCAACTGATAGAACATGTCAAGATATCTGGATCCCTGAATACACGTCTGACAGCCTGTAATCCAAGAAGTTGTGCTACATCATAATCTACCTTACCCCCAACAAAAGGGATACGGAGAATCCTATAAATGTCCTCGAGATTGATGGTCATCTCCCCAACTGGCAAATGGAAGGTGTTATGCTTAGAATGAAATCTCTCTACTACCATTGTGAGCATCCCGTGATTCATCGAGTAACCTAAGAAGGTTGGTGAAACTACACAAATCAATATGTGCCTGCTCAACATCTGATAACTCCCGAACTAATGTCATAGTGGGTGGATATACGCATCTGAAAAGAACATAAGGAAAACAAACCTACAAAACAATCAAACAATGAAGCATCAAAAAACATTCCAAATAAGCCTACAAGAGAAGTAAAAAAACACGCAAATTTGACTACACCAATTGCCAAGTCAAAATTTCAAGTTTGAACCTTAAAAAATGCTCACTGTTTTCCAAATGATAAAACAGAGAAGGGCATAAACTCGTATGAGTCAGGATTAGAGCTCATATGACAAAATAATCCTATACGATACAGGACTAGAATTAGGACGACAAAATGGTCTCTTATGAATGTTGTCGTATGATACAAGGGTAGGCCTCGCATGACAAAACTAATGACTCTAAATGACAAAATACACTATTAGTTTGTCGTACGAGACATGATCCTATCTCACATGACAAAACATGAAAGCTCGACTTCAACATGCCAAAAACTTGAAAAATCAACAAAAAAATTCAAAATTAAAATGAATAACAAGCTTAAGAATGATCACTTACCGTTGGCTCATAGTCCCGAGGTCAATTATGTCATCTCTGGTGCTCGAATCGATGCTCACGCGTGGGGACCACCATTTTTCTTCGTAGAAGGTTTTTTGAATTTTCAAACTTGGAGGGTTAAAATGAATTGAAAATGACACTTTTACCCCTTATATAGCCAAAACCCTAATTTTTCAACTTGCTCCAATGGACATGAAAATTGTACCCTTAGCTAATTTGCCCATTCTGATTCCATTTTTGGGATTGAAATCAAAATTCAAGATCATTTTTCTAGTCAATTTCACAAAATTTGGACCACTTATCACTTTTTCATCAAATGCTCATTCTTTCTTCAAATTGCGCTCAATTTCTCATGAATCAACGCTGAATCTCAATTTTATTCTACACAACAACTTTGCGCTCAACTTCAACATCAATCAATGCCAAATTTTCAAATATTCCTCAAAATTATTTGTGCTCAAATAATTATCATCACCAAAAATTGCCTATAATCATGTACCCTCGCTATCTTTCGATTTCGCTCCCGAGGGGGCATACTCGTGACCTTATGACCTCACATCTTCAAAGTCGAGAAAAATTTCAAATCTTCATCAAAGTCAAGCAAAAATATTTTCAACTAAATAAAATCAAATTCTTATTGCTAAAGGGGCATCTTAGCTTCATCGCTTCACATCAAGTTGAGATCTCTCAATCATCTGAATCGAATTAATCACTAGGGGCATATCAATTTCATCACTTCAAATCAAGCTAATATTTGTCTTCATATGAATCAATCTCTTAACGTTAATCAGTTTCATTTCTTTACATCAAGCTAATTATTCATTTAAACTCAATCAAAAGTTTAAAAAGTATCTTTTGATCACATGCTCAATCTAAGCACGTGTTGAGTTTCATCGCATCAAATCAAGCTGGACAGTTTATCTTCGCTCATTGTATCTTGATCCATCAAGTTCAAGATCAATTATAGCTTCGCTTGATGTGTCTAGTTCAATCAAGTTCTAGACCAGTAAGATCCGCTTCTTGATCAATCAAGTTCAAGTTTGGTATCTTTTCTCTCTATCATTCCTAGTTCAATCAAGTTTGGGATCGATATCACTTTAATTAGACTATGTTCATCTTCTTTTCTTCAAATCAAGCTAAACACCTTGCTCTTCATCTGGTTTGTGATCAATCAAGTTCAGAACTAGCATCTCCTAGACATCAACTATTCTTTGAACCAATGCATTGCTTGCACATTAATTCAAAGAGGGACAAATGTAATACCCTAAAAATGGTCATCTAAACCATGGGCCCCTAATCTCGATGACATCACCAAGGTCCTAACCAAAGGCAATTAAATTAACTTTGAGCACATTATTAATTCTGTAATCATCAAATGTCATATGGCAAATCAATTACTCAATATTAATTAAATATTTATTTAATTAATTGAATCATTCCAAGAAAATCATTTTTGATCAATTATCCTATTTTAACTTATTAAATATCCTAGCATATTTAATTAATTAATAAATTTTCCATTTATTCATGCAAAAAAAGAATTAATTTATTACAAAAGAGGAATTAATTACAAAGCAAGAGTTGAATTGAAAATAAAATAAAAGAATTGAATTGAGAGAGAAATCAAACTTGAGATATTATTTCTTCTTCTAAATTAAGAACTTGAAATTGGAAAAGCAATTGATTGAATTATTGATCATTCTCTAAAATTGGAACTCACAGCTTTTGAGAAAAAGAAGTTTAGTTGCATTAAAAGACTCTTTTCTTGAATAAATCAAAGATTTATCTATTTTTATCACAAGTGCATGGAATTAATTAAATCTTATTTCCAATGCAACTTGAACTTCTAATTTAGATGCATTTCAATTAAACTATAGTTGGAATCTGTCTCAAGGTTAACTAAACCTGATTTCTCAGTTATTTTCAATTAATCCTAAATTGAGCTTTTTTGTAATTCTCTATAAATTCAACCTTCATCTCTCATTCAAAACACCCCAGAGATTTTTGAGAACATGCTTGGAGATTATTATTACGTTGATTTTTCTCTGGAGTCATTGAATACATTGTTCTTTTTTAGATTATTTGCCAATGATAGAGTCAAGAGTTACCATAGTTTTCTCAATGGACTTCAACTCCTGAATAGCTACAACTTGGATAGCATAGACTCGTAGCAGGGTTCTCAGTACCTTACTGATCACTATGGCATCTTCCACTTTCCCTCCTGCACTCTTTATTTCACCAACTATCTTTTTTATCCTTAGACCATACTACTGGATATTCTCACCTTCACACATTCTCATGTCATCAAACTTTCCTCTTAGGCTCTCTTCTTTAGCAATCTTAACATGTTCATCACTGCTATAAATTTCTTCAATTTTTTTCCATACTTCATATGTAGTTTCAAGACCATGAACATCTACATATTCAACATCAGACAGGGAACTGATAATAGCCTCTAATGCTTGATGATTTTCTTGTTGTTCTTTCTTTTGATCACCAGTCATAGTTCTAGTAGGTGAAATATACTTAGTTTCTGCATGATCCCAATACTGACTTCCCAGAATTTTAATGTAAATCTTCATTCTATCACTCCATATCCTATAGTTATCTTTGTTGAACTTCAGACCTTCTTTCTTCATCATGATCTACAAGATCTTTTCCTCAAGCTGTTAGGATTTTAGGTTAAAGAGGACCTGAGAAGCTCTGATACCAATTGATGGTAAGATGAAATAATAAGTATCTGGTAGAATACTGAGAAGGAGGGGGGTGAATCAGTATACTAAAAAACTGATACAAACTTCCTAATCTCAAATTCAAACTCACAAAGTAAACTTTCACTATCAAGATCAATACTCAACATCAACCGGTTAACTGTTATAACAACTTAACAGTAAACAAATTCAATCTTCTAAACATCAAAATGCTTAATCATATCTCAACATATTCAATATCTCAATGCTTTCAGTTATCACGCCTTATCAGAAATTAATCAAATCAACAAATAAGATCATAACCACAAAAACATTCACCACTTGACACAAATATTTATACGTGGAAAACCCAAATAGGTAAAAACCATGGTGAGATGAGATTCACAAGGATAGCTATCTAAACTCTTCTGAAGTTCACCCTGTTAGGAGCCAAGTCTGTCAAAGATTATACAATAAGTCATGTTAAGAACTGATTCTATTAGGAATCACTTGGTTAAGGGATTTACAAAATACCTTGATGAAAAGAAAAACACCCTGTTAGGATTAACCTCGGTAGAGGGTTTGAGAATCCAGGCTAATGGACCACCTTGTTAGAGGATTTAATAAGTAATCAAGCTTGTTAGAGCTTACCCAGTTAGGGGATTTCACTTCTACTGTAATTGTTAGAAAACAACAGGTTTTCTTGATCTGTCTGAATAGCACTACATTTGCTTGATCAGATCCTTTTAAGCTTCAATCTTCTTCTACACAAACTACAGATCTATTCTCCAGTTAGGCAACCACACACTCAACTCATTTTCAGCCAACACTTTGCCAACACACTTACAAACAACTTCATCAACCTTAAATACAAATCAATTAGGTCGATAACACAACAAAAATCTAATTCTCTCATAGAATTACAAACAAGTTGGTTCAATCTTGACCGTTAGAAATCATAACAATCTCTTCACATTCTTCAATAAAATTCCAACTACTCCATGATCACTGCTTCATCGGACTTTGTAACTAATCATGTGCTATGCATTATATGTAATCCACTTTTCTCATTCCCTAGACAATCAAACAAATGAACAAATGCACCGAAACAATCTGAACTTATCCTCATTCAATGATTATACATGTCTCCATCATTAGATCTTAAACTAACAAACTTGATCAGTTATGGTTTAACAAAAAACAACTGGTAGGGTTTACCAATTACATCACATAGAAAGGGTTTAACTTACAAACTACCATATACCGGTTTACAACATCTTCCACAAAAGTTTATCATACCAATTGCAATACAAAAGCAATATCAACAATATCATCAACAAAATCATGAATACCTTTCACCGGTTCAATTGACATCAATGACAACATAACATATCATTAATGCGATCTTCATGCAAATGCCAATAGTCAGAAGATTCTACTTTTGGCCAAGGATGCAAACAGATGTCAGGAGGTATGTAGAGGGTTGTTTGATTTGACAAAAGGCTAAAGGAAAAACATCTAATGTAGGATTGTATACACCGCTCCCAATACCTACTAAACCATGGGATTTTGTGAGTATGGATTTTGTAATGGGACTCCCAAAGACTAAAGCCGAATATGACAGTATATATGTTGTTGTAGATAGATTCTCCAAAATGGCACATTTTTTGCCTTGTAAAACCACAAATGATGCCTCCCAAATTGTAGGTATATTATTTAAGGAGATTGTCAGACTTCATGGGCTACCATTGTCCATGATCTCAGACAGGGATTCTAAATTCATAGGGCATTTTTGGAGAACTCTATGGAAAAGGCTAGGTACAAACTTTTCATTCTCATCTGCCTACCATCCTCAGTTAGATGGTCAAATAGAGGTATTTAATAGGTCACTTAGTAATCTTTTGAAGTGTTTGACAAAAGAGCATGGATCCACTTAAGATGTCATCTTGCCTCAAGCAGAGTTTTCATATAATGACTCAGTCAACAGGAGTACTGGTCTAACTCCTTTTCTGATTGTCTATGGAACACATCCAAGGAGTGTATTGAAATTAAGAGATGTTAGAGATCTGGACAAGAGGAGCACCAAAGTAGAGGAATTTGCAGAGGTCATGAAAGATATCCATGAGCAGGTGAGAGCCAAACTTCAACATACCTCTAAGAAGTACAAACTAAATGCAGGCAGGAAAAGAAGGGAGTTTCAATATCAAGTGGGAGATATGGTTATGATTCATCTTAAAAAGGAGAGATTGCCTAAAGAGAAGTATACTAAATTGATGATGAAGAAAACTGATCCTTTTAAGATCCTCAAGAAATGTGGCAACAATGCTTATCAAATTGAATGTCCCTCTGATATAGGTTTATCTCCTTTCTTTAATGTTGTTGACATATATGCCTACAAGAATGTTGTGAATGATGTTGGTGATGTAGGTCCTGTTGATCCACCCACTCATGATATGATGGCATATGTCCTTTCTCAGCCTACACCTGAGATTGAATACATTGTAGATAAAAGAGTTAGCAAACAAACAAGGAGACAAACATATTATGAATTCCTTGTCAAGTGGAAGGGAAAACCTCTAGAAGATGCCACATGGATGACTGAGGAGGCCATTAGGATGACTGGGGCTACACTTTCTAACACATACCAACTCAAGGGACTTGAGTTTTTTTTGACATGGGGAGTATGGTGCAGGGAACCCAAGACATACCTTAAACCCTTTAATATCACTAGGTTATATTAAAAGGTAACAAAGGGTGTAATCATGGTGTTGATCCTTTGGATCCACCTAATAATGTTTTTTGGTCAAACTTGTAAGGCTAAGAGTCCCAAAGGTACCTTAAGACAACCTTGGGTTTCATTAGACCAATAGGACCTTAGAATAGGATTTCATAGGTGTTTTTGATGTTGTTTGAGTAAATAAATGACTTTATAATAGATCCTAAACATGTTTGAATCTTGGAGGATGCAAATTGCCAAAAGTTGCAAAATTGTCAAAAATGTTGTCAACAACTTTTGCAATATTGCTCTGAAAAGTTGCATTTTGGTTCCAACAATCATAACCATTCAAAAAGGTGGCTAGATTTGTTGGAAAGGTTCAATGTAAATATGTGAATCCTTCCTTGTGAAGGTTAGATCAGTTGGATGATACTTTGGTGGAAAATTGAATGAAAAGCACTGAATTTCTTGAGCATCTTTTCTTTTTCTGAGATAGTACGGTCCAGTACGGATTGCCAGACCAAAAATCTGGGCATGGAATGTTATTAAATTGAATAAAATCTTATTTTCCTATGTTTGGAGTTCACTTGGTGACCGAAGTAAAGGTTTTGTCTTCATTCTATTCAGACTGGTCTAGAAACCCTTTAATTTTAGGGTTAGTGCAGAGATGGAGCCCTAAATTGTCTTTTCTGCAGTGGAATCTCATGGCCACTTGGAAAATGCAATTTAGGGGAGTGTATAGTAAGACTCTAAAGGCTTAGGACTAGAGGAGTTTGTCTATTTCCTCAACCACCAAGTCCTTGGCTAAATACAAATATCTCTATGTATTTAGCCTAAGTGATGAGACCATTGTGTGGACAATCAACCAAACAAGCAAGGTGACTGGTTTGATAGTGGATCCTATTCATTTGGAGGTAGAAGGACCTAACAAAAGTGCTTCATTGGTTGTATGTACCCATTCCTTGATACTTTCTTTGTTAACCAAGCCTAATTAGGCCTATTAGGTCTGTGAACATAGCAAGGGTTAGGGTATGCTGGAGTAGGCTCAATTCCTACAACTTTAGAATCTTTTGTAAGTCCAAAAAGGTATCCAAAGCAATGATTTTTTTGTCTAGTCCTTTGGAATTTTTACAAGTTGTTGTCCGTAAACCGGCTGAAGAGACCTATTAGGATCCTCTAGCCCTATAAGGGTTCTTAGCCTTGTGGAAGTGCCAGAACCCCATTTGTGGTCGATTGCCCTTATAGTAGACATAAATAAGCTATCCCAATCATCAGATAGAGGATTTGTAGACCGGAGGTCAAGTTTCCATATTTTGGTCAAATTTAGGGAAAGTGTCCCTAAAACCCAATCTTGGTTGGAGTTGTGCAAGGTCCCTAGAA
Source organism: Cryptomeria japonica (assembly GCF_030272615.1). NCBI lineage: Eukaryota > Viridiplantae > Streptophyta > Pinopsida > Cupressales > Cupressaceae > Cryptomeria > Cryptomeria japonica. The sequence goes on from NC_081407.1 coordinate 537,304,955, forward strand.
CCTATGGAACAAGTGTGGGGTATGAAACACACTTAGGAGATCAGTCATTCCATCTAGGAAGCTATTGGACCACTTAGGAATGATAAATCAATCTTTGGGTGTATAAACCAAGAAGTAGGCCCATTAGTACATTTCTTGTTGAGTACTTTGCATCAAGCTTCCTCCGGTAAGGACTGGGTTTTTATTTCTATCAAGAATGATTCTTCGAAACCTATCATTGAAACAACTCATACTGAGGAAAAGGCTTTAGCTGCTAAAATTGAAGAAAAGGATGAATGGGTTATAGACAGTGGATGCTCACATTACATGACTGGTGACAAGAGAAAATTTCTATCACTAGAAGAATTTGATGTTGGATTAGTCAGATTTGGAGACAACAAGGCATGTAGGATCAAAGGCAAGGGAACAATATCATTGGATGGTAAGACTAACACTAATAATGTTTATTATGTTGAAGGCTTAAAGAATAATCTTGTAAGTGTAGGTCAGATTGTGGATAGAGGATTTCATTTACAATTCAAGGATGGAAAATGTAAGAACATCAATACTCTAGATTGGAAATTGCTTCTGGAACCCAGACCAATGGAAACATCTTTCATTTAAACTCTGGTGAGAAATATTTCTTGATTGTTTAGATTGATGAAAGCTGGTTATGGCATAAGAGGATGTGTCATGTAAATTTTGATTGCATAGTGAAGATTAGTTCAACTCATGCTGTTAGAGATTTGTCCAAAATTGTCAAACCTCATAATTCGGTATGTAGAGAATGTCAAATGGGTAAGCAAGTTAGAACTTATTTTAGAAGAATACATGATAAATCTAATGAAATTCTTGATCTTATTCATACTGATCTGTGTGGACCGACAAGGACTAAAAGTTTTCAAGGAGATAGATACTTTATGTTACTTATTGATGATTATTCTAGAATGAAGTGGGTAGCATTTTTGAAAGAAAAATTTGAAGCTTTTGAGAAATTAAAAATCTTTAAAGCTATGGTTGAGAATGAGACAGGACTGAAGATAAAGTGTTTGAGATCAGATCAAGGCAATGAGTTTACATCCGGTGAATTCAACAACTTTTTTGAGAAGAATGGAATCATAAGAAAACTTTCTACACCTAGGAATCCATAGCAAAATGGATTGGTGGAAAGGAAGAACTAAACCATATTGGATGCGGAAAGGACTATGATGAAAAAAGCTAAATTCTCTGATATTTATTGGAGGGAAGCTCTCAATATAGCTGTATACACTTTCAATGAGTACACATAAAAGGTGATACCGATAAGAATCCTTATGAATTATGGTTTGGTTATACTCCTACTGTCAGATATTTCAAAAAAATTGGAAGTAAATGTTACATTATAAGGGATGATGCATTGGGAAAATTTGATCCTAGAAGTGATGAAGGAATATTTTTGGGTTATTCTACCAAGAGAAAAGCATATAGATGTTATAACAAAAGATAGAATAGGATAACAAAGAGCATAAATGTCAAGGTGGATGAACATGGCAATAATAATATTAGATCATATGACTGTGAACCCGAAGATGAATTTATCAGACCTAAACTAGTAATGCATGAAGCTACTCAAAACAATGAACCTATCACTCTGATAACATCAGAAAACTCAACTCTAACAGAGGAACAACAAAAGGATTTAGTAAATCAAGAAAAATCAAAGACTCCCATGTATGTGAAACTAAATCATTCTGAAGATCAGATCATTAGGGATTATTGCATGGTGTGCACCTATGGTTTCCTTGTGTTGTGCATTGTAATGCCCCGCCAGGAAACCTTGAAGGGATAGAGCTAAAACACCCAAATAGAGTGCAATAATTTTTTTTAAAAGTTAAACACAACATTAAGATACAATGAGATATCAAAGTTCAGAGTACACAACAGAAGACTAAACAATACCTAAGGAGTTTCCCAATGTGATTACTTAATTTAAAATCTAACTCAACTCACGACATTTGATCCAATTAAGCAAGTAAACTTAATTTCATGTTATTACTTTAAACAAGGATATAATTTGTTCAGTAAATTAAAAATTATAGATAATAGGATGCGTTCATCCATTATGGTTGAAGATGAGGCTAACATGAGGAAATTTGGCCATTAAAGTTAAAACATAGATAACATGAGGACGTTCATTCAATAGAGTTAAAATATAGAAAACTTAACGAAGTTCATCCATTAGAGTTAAAGCTATGGTTAACATGATTAAGTTCATCCAATAAATTTTAACCATTCATTACATTTAGTTTTACATTAAACACATCCCATGCATCTAGTTCCATAACATACTTTAACTTCATCATAAACTAATGAATACTTTCCATGCATACTTAATAGTGCTATCAATATTGAATATATTCCATTATTCTAATCTACATTCTTTCATGATCCACATTACGACTGCATACATGCATGTAAGATTAATTTCATCTAATCCACCTTATACATTCTAACATAATGCCATCCATACATGCTAAAACTAAATAGGAAATATAAGAACATTGTTGATATGTGGCGACTGATCAGCAAAGTACTGTACACTCAGCACGTATTCTCAGCAAAGTACTGCACATTCAGCACATACTTTTTTTGCCATTTTTTGTTGATGAAAACTGACATTGTAATAAAACCCTAAAAAGGTCAACTTTGTCTGTTGCCCTAAAAAAACATGTTATAAGCGACTGGGATGCTTAAGGCATTGTAAGGTTGATGTGCTATTTTTCCTGGATAATAAGAAAGATTGGATGACTGTGAATGGTGGACGTAACCCATTCTGGGTGAACCACGTTAAATCTTTGTGTTATCTATGGCCTATTTTATTTATTTATCTTTTGTATTTAAATCTGCATATAATTGTTAGTTCATATTTGCTTCGGATCTGCTTGAAACCCTAACAAACATAAGCATCACATAACACCAAATTGATATCGAAGTTCATCCCTAAAGGGCTACATCTCTGGGTCTGCTCAACTGCAAGACCCCTCTGATCATTAAATAAGTTAAGAATACATAAGATTCACATCATTTACAATCCTTCCATTAAGGCAAACATAACCAATATACAAATGACCACATTGGTCAAATAAATACATAAATGATCCTTGGATAGGAAAGGATCCAACTGAACATAATAGAAGCAAATACAAAGGTCCACTGGAGAATTCATGAAACTAAGTCATCGCAACCCAAGGTTTAGCATGATATCAGGTTCTCACAAGGGTATAGGCAAATGGATGACTCCACAATAGAGCTTTGATCAAGGTCAACACAACAACATATTGGCAAACATATTCAAATGAACTCCTAAAACCCAGGAATACCCAAGGTCACACATACAGAGTTCAATAGGGTAGGATTATTCACTTGGTCAAACTAGACTTCATACAAAGTGCACTGACTGACAGTACTCTAACTAGAGACCTGACCAGCTATGGTCAACCACCAATCAACACTTGACACCTGCATAAAGGACATGACCAGTTATAACACCATCACAAGGCAACAGTCAAACTCAAGACCGAGGACAGAAACAGGTACCCCAAATCAACCAAATGATAGGGTCCAAACAACAAATCAAGCCTTACCATTACTTAAGAAAAAGCAAAAACAGAAAATTAAACTTGCATAGGCAATAATCAGAAAAGACAATCTTCTTTCCTATTGATTTAAACAATAAAAGTTGATCAAGTTTTCTAAATGATCTAAGTTTTCTAAATACATTAATAGAAAAATCACCATTACAAGGTGAATACAATACTACAATTGCAATAGTCCATTTGTCTATTTCTCAATACAGAGGAAAAATATAAACTAAACCATTTACTTTACTAACTGAGAATATCATTAACTCACCAATTTTCCAAACGATACATTATTAAATTTCCAATATTTCAAATAGCATATCGTTTAAATTTTCAAAATATCCAATGATAAAATATTTCTTTTTTTTTCAATTACTCAAATACTATAGTATTCCATTTAAAATTTCCAAATGACCTATTATCATTCAATTCCTCAAATAATGTATTCCTAAATAATATATTATTTAAAAATTATCAATTAATAAATATATTTTATTTCAACAGTTTTCCAATTAAAACAATATTCTATCTATTTCCAAAAGATACTTCCTCATTAAGACAAATACCAAAATTAAATATTAATTATTATATATTTATTAATCCCTAATTAATAAAATATAATCAATTAAGAATTAAATAATACATAATTTTCAAATTAAATATTAATTAATATATATATATATAGATTAATCTTCATTAATAAAATATATATTAATAATAATTTAATAGTACACAAATTTTAAATTAAATATTAATTAATATATATATATATATATATTAATCTTCATTAATAAAATATATATTAATAATAATTAATAAATAATTAAAAACTATATAAAAAAAAACTTTAAGTTTAATATACTTATTTAAAAAAAAAAAAAAGATGAGGGTAGCTATGGGCCCACCTCCCATCCACGGGAGTGGGGCGACCATGCCCTAGCCGAGGCGTTGCGGTCACCACGGTGGACGCAGGTCCCACGGCATCCACACAGTGGACACGGGGAACCCTGCGGTCACATGGTGGCTGCAGACCTCTGCAGCCACCCTGTGGTCGCAGGGCTCTGCGGCCACCGGGGTCCCAGAGCTCCCAGTGGCTCATGGGTGGAAGGAAAGGGAAGGGGCGAGGGTTGAGCTTTGGCTCCCCCCCTCCAAAACCCCCAAAAAAATAATTCGCCCAATCAAAAAATTAAATTCGATTTAAAAAATGATTTAATAAATAAAAACAAACCTCTAGAAACGTAAACCCCACTGAAGATAAAATTCACAGTCTCAAGCAGAGACTATAATATTTTTTTTTTTAATGTCACAGGTTATAATTACTCTAAAAATTTGATAAATAACTAGGCCCACAAGCAATTTTCTTCAAACAAAGCCCATATTTGGGAAAAATGAATCATTTCTCACCCATGATTTAACCAACTTTGCAAGAACACGAGCTATTATGCATAACTTAAAAAACCCAAATCCAAATTCAATCAGGAAATCAATCTGGGAGATTTTTCAACAACAAATACATACATTTCAAAACCCAAATAGTAAATTTTTTTTGCAACAAAGGAAACAATTAACAATCCTACCTCCATATGCAATCCTGGATGAGATTTGTTGAAGAGCCCAATCCTCCAGCTCAAGAAATTCCTTCTCATCCCAAAATCCCCAAATTTTTCCATCGAAGAATCCTTCTCCAAAAATGTTTTCCAAAACAAAGCTCTCCAAAAATAATCCCCCAGAAATATTTTCAAACCTAGGTTAGCTGGAAGAATATTTTGACTTAAACTCTTATTTTTTGAATTTAAACATCTTTTAAATAAAATGAAAAATCATTCTTTTCAAACTATTCAAATATTCTAAACTTTCTTTTCTAATTAAAAATCAAAATGCTTCTCTCCCTCATTTAATTTTAATTTTCTCAACATTAACAAATCTAACATTTATATTTCAAAATATTAATGAGGGTAAAATATTTTTAATTAAAATAAAATCCCAAAATCAATCTTTCACACTATATCAAATATATATATTAAACTTACTTTTCTAATTAAAATTGATTTTCTTAAATAATTAAAATTAACCTTTCTATTCCAAAATGCAAAAGAGATTAAATTATTTCTTTTTCGAATAAATTTAAATCTTTCCTTTCAAAATGCATAAGCCGAATAAATTCATTATTTAAAATTAACCATTAAATTGAACTTGCTACAAACATAAATAGAGCGATCTTTTTAATTATTGATTAATCACATAAAAGAAACCTATTTAATTTAGTTCCTCAGTTACTAGTGCGTAAATGAACACATTAAATCAAATTAAATACTTAGGATTAAATACTTAATTTTACCACACGCAAAGCACACAACCCAAGAAAGCCAACCAGATACATGACCCGCAAACCCAAATGAAAAGGGAAATTGACGCACCACAGACGATGCTCACTTGAGCATGAATAGGGTAAAATGAGGGTTTTACGATCACCTAATCCAAATTATAAGGACCAAAGAGGTACACTCAAACTTGCAAATCCAGGCGGAGGCAAACCTCGCACCCATGCGGTACTGTACCTGAAGTCTCCTACAACCAAGAGTCATACATGCATACATATATATACCTAATAAAAGTGTTAGCCCGAGATTAATAACACGAAATAGGAGAACTAATAAACTTGCATATGAATTGGTGCAAACACCACATTAACAGGTATGCACTAAAATCAAAACACCTGACTATAACACTATAATATGATAAACTAACCAAGGTCAAACCATGATTAGAAATTGATTAGGGTAGGGGTACTACATTCTTCCCCCCTAGGTTCTGACTTACTCTTGGAAGTCGTAAGGCTAGACAGAGAGCATATCACACGCATTTCCCCTAAAACTCATTCAACAAATATTAAATTGCACATAGGAATATTTTCATAAATAAATGACATTATTGCCAAATCCTTTATGAATGCCATTATCCATTGGCAAGATACATCTAAAACCATACATTTCTTAAAATATTCTAGGAACTATCAATAATCATAGTAGAGATACAAGAATCTTCTCCCTTTCATTACACCAAATTAAAGCATTAAAAAAGGTAAACAACAATTACCATACTCATCTTCCAAATATGACAAGAAAACATGCCATCACAATCAATTTCCTCTACCAATACATATTATTCATGAACTTTATCGCATAGAACTAGCTTCAAATATCAATTTCTACAACCAAGTTAACTTTCAATAAATAAGAGCAACATATATTACACCATTGTTTACACTTGTTAGCCATATAAAAACCTTTCCAATGACTATGTCCCATAACATAGTGACAAGATAACACAATTTTACTCCATGATTACACATAATAACCATCCACATAACTATAATTCACAACTCATAAGGCCACATGTGAGCATGTCTAATGCCCAGTCAAAGATAACATGCATGAACAACAACTCTATGCCTGATCTCAGAACAATAATATGATCATAAATATACAACATCTCACTCAAAGGCTTGATGGTGCTAGGGCACACCATAGCAGTGCTACCTTCCATACAAGACCTTTGTGAACATCCCTTGTTGAGTAAGGTGGTTAGCCTCCAAGAGATAGTCACCACACATAGGTAGGTAGTGGATCCTAGCTGCATCACAGCCTCACATACCCCCATCCTCAAGGTTCCCTACATCTACTTCCTCATATACACTCAACCAAGACTGTCTCCTATGTTCTTGGAGAGGAATTCACATTTCAACAGAAGACCAACATATGAAAACAATAAGGATAAACCAATTTAGGCACCAAAGTACAGAAGAATAAAGATAATAATCATCAATTCCAATAGTAAGGCAAGAAAATAATTCCGGAATTGCAACACCAAATCAAGTAAGAAAAAGATCACAAGATCATGGCTAAACCTTCAAGGTCAAAATAAAATAAATTGCTGGCCCACAAGGAAATAAATAAGAATATCATAAGTGTGCACGACATCACTATGTGACTAGCATCTAGCCACCAATGAGGAAGGAAGGAACAATCATCTAGCTATTGCAGTAGCTCATCATGTGGTGTGGCCTAGTCACACATCTGCATGGCATGGTAGTGTGCACCTCGACATCATCCCGCATCATGTCATCATGCGGCATGGCTCTACCCTAACCCAATCGGTAGACCGCATGGTAATGTCTACTACATCCCGCATCATGTCTCAGCACGACATGGCTATACTCCAAGTAGAAAATGCACACAATGGACGTATCCTACATGGCAGTGTATCTCACAGAAAAGGGCATGCACAGGTCACACCCCGCATAGCGATGTACCTCTCAAGATACTCACCGTAAGCTAGAGGTATACATGGCTAAGGTCCAACCACATGTCTACCAATGTTGGCCAATTGGTAGCTCATGTGAAAATAACATACCTTTCATGAAGACAAGGCAAAAGGTCCTCCAATATGCACTATCACTATGTTCAATAACTGCCATCAATATGCTCAAATAAAGGAGAGGAATAGGCTGGCACACATAAACCTTATAAATTGGTTCATCAAAAGGGAAAGTATTGAGTACACCTTTAATATAGTTTCATTATATAACTATATTTTTCCTTGAAATAAAGAAGCTAAAGTCACTTCGCGCTGACATTACTCGTACGCCGATCCATACTGTTCAAGGAATGGTGACTTCTAATACTACCCCTTCACATACTGACTTATCAACAACTTGTGGGTTGGCACTCAGTAAGGTAACAAGCATGCAACAACACATAAATAGTGTGTTATTCCCATACCCATAAGTAAACATATTATCCATGGTTGCTTAATTCACCATCCCATGGGCACATATAGCAAGCACGGGTTTCTTACAACACAGAACAATAGCACGAGTACTCTTCAGTACACTATCATCTACTCAAGGAAGGTTTTAATTATGATTCCCACATGAATAACTGAATAAAATTTATTCTAGATACAAGTACTGAAATTCTTAACAATTCAAAATTACATAAGGAAATAACATCATTCCTATATCTTTCTCTAATTCAACTAAGCATTCATAACTACATTACTAACTATGCAAATTTCTTTCTGAAGCTTAAGACTTTCATCTTTCCATAAGAAGCCCAAACGTAAACATACAATTTCATATGCATTATAAACATTCTATTTAAATCAATGTATTCTTAGTAGCATTTCTAAAAATCTCATAATCTAGGCAAAGAGAAGGGAAAGAGAGTTTGATAGTCCAACCATTTCTTACATAAGCACAAGATTTAACAAGATCGCACACATTATAAAATTCTCACTATATGCCTATCTTTTAATTGTATGGTTTTCATTCCACTACCATTTTTTTTAGAAGAGTATCAATCAACCTAACATGACATTTCCAATTATTATGGTTGTAACAGAATGTCCTAGTTTTCCAAACAACAGAGATCAAAACATGCAATCTTTCGACAATACAAGACCTCTTGCGAACACTCACTACTCTAAGTTCAATACAAACACATATCATAATTTGCAACCTATCATTGAAACTCAAGGTACGGTAAGAAGGTAAGCGAGGAACTATGAACTAAATAATACATATTAATGCATGCACATCAAACAAGCCTTTCATTTACACTTTCTAAACATAATAAGGTAATTACATATATCCAAAAGCAAGTTCAACGGAGCATTGCTAAAATAGATCCTCAATCAAACTGGTTTAATGAAACACATAAAATAATCTTTCGTGGAACACATTAATACACTCTCAAAGCTACTATGACATGTTCCCTTTTTATACTTCTTTTACAAAGAAAGTAATTTCACATAAAAAAAATTCGCATATTAATGCACATTACTTAAGATAGAATTTAATTATGTTACTCCTACAAAACACATGGAGAATTCTTTAATTTAAACATATAATTTTTTTTTTTCAATAACCAATATGAACTTTCAAACCAAAGCCCTTTTATAATCTAAAAACACATAAGTGTTATAAGGCTCACACAAGGGCTCACGAAATCACAACCTTCTCTCACAAAAAAGAAAACTCAAATAAGAGATAATTACACATATCAAAAACATTTTAATTTCTAGAGAGAGAGAGGAGGAAGGGTGATAATCATTCAATTTGCTACATAATAAGCATTCAATATCTACCACACTAGTCCTTCAAGCGAACAACACTAAGCTAGATCATAACCTTAAACAAGCACATTTCATACTTTTAGATTCAAGACAACACTAACCAACCCAAAATGGATTAGTCTAAAGTGTACAACAATCAATAAGGAAGGTACATATGACTCTCTTTTAGAATAAGAGTAATCGTAGACCAAGACCTCAATAAGCAGACAAAGCACATATAATCACTCAAAAGAACCAACATCAAGAAGGTGAAAACAAGGTGTGAACACACACATTACACATAATTAAGGTATTCTCAAAAGAATAAGCAAAAGAACAGAACATGATTACTTAAGATCTTCAAGATCCTATGCCTCAATCACACACATACAAAAGGAGGACAAGCATACAACATAAGGTCGATACACCTCACACCAACTAAGGGCACAAGCGAAACCAGAGATCCCAATGTTTGTAGCCTGGCTCTGATACCAAATGTAATGCCCCGCCATGAAACCCCAAAGGGATAGAGCTAAAACACCCAAATAGAGTACAATAATTTATTTTTTAAAGTTAAACACAACATTAAGATACAACGAGATATCAAAGTTCAGATTACACAATAGAAGACTAAACAATACCTAAGGAGTTTCCCAACGTGATTACTTAATTTAACATCTAACTCAACTCATGACATTTGATCCAATTAAGTAGGTTAACTTAATTTCATGTTATTACTTTAAACAAGGATATAATTTGTTCAGTAAATTAAAAATTATAGATAATAGGACACGTTCATCCATTATGGTTGAAGATGAGGCTAACATGAGGAAATTTACCCATTAAAGTTAAAACATAGATAACATGAGGACGTTCATTCATTAGAGTTAAAATATAGAAAACTTAACCAAGTTCATCCAATAAATTTTAACCATTCATTATGTTCAATTTTACATTAAACACATGTCATGCATCTAGTTCCATAACGTACTTTAACTTCATCATAAACTAATGAATACTTTCCATGCATACTTAATGGTGCTATCGATATTGAATATATTCCATTATTCTAATCTACATTCTTTCATGATCCACATTACGACTTCATACATGCATGTAAGATTCATTTCATCTAATCCACCTTATACATTCTAACATAATGCCATCCATACATGCTAAAACTAAACAAGAAATATAAGAACATAAGCATCACATAACACCAAATTGATATCGGAGTTCACCCCTAAAGGGCTACATCTCCAGGTCTGCTCAACTACAAGACCCCTCTGATCATTAAATAAGTTAAGAATACATAAGATTCATATCATTTACAATCCTGCCATCAAGGTGAACATAACCAATATACAAATGACCACATCGGTCAAATAAATATATAAATGATCCTTGGATAGGAAAGGATCCAACTGAACATAATAGAAGCAAATACAAAGGTCCACTGGAGCATCCACGAAACTAAGTCATCGCAACCCAAGGTTTAGCATGATATCAGGCTCTCACAAGGGCATACGCAAATGAACGACTCCACAACAGAGCTCCAATCAAGGGCAGCACAACAACATACTGGCGAACATATTCAAACGAACTCCTAAAACCCAGGAATACCCAAGGTCGAGCATACGAAGTTCAATAGGGTAGGATTACTCACTTGGTCAAACTAGACTTCATAGAAGGTGCACTGACTGACGATACTCTAACTAGAGACTTGACCAGCTATGGTCAACCACCAATCAACACTTGACACCCACATAAAGGACATGACTGGAGTTATAATACCATCACAAGGCAACAGTCAAACTTGAGACCGAGGACAGAAATAGGTACCCCAAATCAACCAAACAACAAATCAAGGCCTTGCCATTACTTAAGCAAAAGTAAAAACATAAATTAAACTTGCATAGGCAATAATCGGAAAAGACAATCTCCTTTCCTATTGATTTAAAAAAATTAAAGGTGATCAAGTTTTCTAAATGATCTAAATTTTCAAAATACATTAACAAAAAAATCACCATTACAAGGTGAATACAATACCACAATAGCAACAGTCCATTTGTCTATTTCTCAATACAGAAAAATATAAACTAAACCATTTACTTTACTATCTGAGAATATCATTAACTCACCAATTTTCCAAACAATACATTATTAAATTTCCAATATTTCCAATAGCATATCGTTTAAATTTTCAAAATATCCAATGATAAAATATTTCTTTTTTTTTTCAATTACTCAAATACTATAGTATTCCATTTCTAAAATTTCCAGGTAACCTATTATCATTTAATTCCTAAAATAATGTATTCCTGAATAATATATTATTTAAAAATTATCATTTAATAATTATATTTTATTTCAACAATTTTCCAATTAAAATAATATTCTATCTATTTCCAAAAGATACTTCCTCATTAAGATAGATACCAAAATTAAATATTAATTATTATATATTTATTAATCCCTGATTAATAAAATACAACCAATTAATAATTTCATAATACACAAATTTCAAATTAAATATTAATTAATATATATGTATATATTAATCTTCATTAATAAAATATATATTAATAATAATTAATAAATAATTAAAAACTATATAAAAAAAAACTTTAAATTTAATGTACTTTTTTTTTTTTTTTAAAAAGATAAGGGCAGCCGCAGGCCCACCTCCCATCCACGGGAGTGGGGCGATCGTGCCCTAGTTGCGGTGTTGTAGCCATCGCGAGGAACCATGTGGCCACCATAGGGTCACAGGACCCTGTGTAATGCCCCACCAGGAAACCCCGAAGGGATAAAGCTAAAACACAAGAATAGAGTGCAATAATTTTTTTTTTTTAAAGTTACACAACATTAAGACACAACAAGATATCAAAGACTCAGATTACATATGGAAGACATCAACTAACACCTAAAGAGTTTCCCAACGTGATTACTTAATTACACATTTAACGTAACTCACACTAATAAATCCAATAAGATGATTATCTTATAATGAGATAATTCTTAAACAAGGATAATTACTTTCAGAAAGATAAAAATATAGATCACAATATAATGTTCATCCATTAAGATTTGTCTATACCCTTCATTCAAACTTTCATTTAGAATTTAAGTCGTGCATCTAATTTAACAACACACTTGAATTTTATTATAAACTAATGAGATATTTCCATGCATACTTAATTTCCTTAACAATAATTGAATATATTCCATTATCCTAAGCTACATTCTTTCATGTTCCAATTTACTACATTCAAGAGAGGACTGCATACATGCATTTAAAATTAATTTCATCTTATCCACTTATACATTCTATCAAAATGTCATTCATACATGCTAACACTAAACATGAAACATAAGAACAAAAGCATCACATAACACCAAGATGATCTCAGAGTTCACCCCTAAAGGGCTACATCTCTGGGTCTGCTCAACTGCAAGACCCCTCTAATAATTAATAAAGTTAACAATACATGAGGTTCTCATTATTTACAATCTTGCCATCAAGGTGAAACATAACCAATATACAAATGATCACATCAGTTAATAAATACATAATTGATCTCGGAAGAGGAAAGGATCCAACTGAACATGATCAAAGCAAATACAAAGGTCCATTGGAGCATTCACAAACTAAGTCATCACAACCCAAGGTATAGCATGAAACCAGGTACTCACAAGGGCATAAGCAACATGATGACTCCACAAAAGTGCTCCTATCAAGACAATACAACCACACACTAGTGAATGTAGGGACAAGTATCATCACACAACCTGGTATGGTTACCATGGAAGGTCTTCATAGGTTCCGGCTCCATACACTGGGTTACCCTGGCAACCTAAGCCAAACCTCCAGCCCATCTAAGCCTCATGTGGACCCACACATCCTTTCGCAAAGACAAAGATGATGTTTGCCATTTCAGGCCTTCTCACAACATGTCGAGTCTGTGTTAGCACTCATCCCATGTGTGAGGTACAATTATCTTACTTAGAGATTAACATTCTAATCTATTGTTAGGTTATCACTTATTAGACTCACTTTCGATGGGTTACCCAACAACCACTTTGGACGTGACCCCCAATCGAAAGCCACTTTCCCATACAACACTAGACTATACTCAAGCGACCTCAGAAACCAAGGAACACGCATGGTCAAGCAAACAGAGATCAAAAAGGAGGGAACAACCATCTGGTCAAACATGACTCAAAAGAGGTACACTTACTAACGGTACTCTAACCAGAGACCTGACCAACTATGGTCAACCACAAATCATCATTCAACACCCACATAAAGGATATGACCAATACAACACCGCAACAAAATAACAGTCAACTTGAGACCAAGGATAGAAATAGGTACCCAAATCAACCATATGACAGGGTCCAATCAAACAAAGCAAGGCTTGCCATTACTTAAGCAAAAGCGAATACAGAAATTAAACTCGCATAGGCAATAACCAACAGATACAATCTTTTCCAAATTGATTTAAACATTAAATGTCGATCAAGTTTCCTAAATGATCTAAGTTAGATTGCAGTTATCTACCTCATCTAGGTACAATTTGATTCTTGGTTTTCTAACTCCCTAAGGTTCATTAGCATCAAACATACATAAATGCATCATTATGAGTTCTTAAACCAAGTTCACATGAATATAATTAAATAATCATTAACCAACTAAATAAGATATTTATTCTTCAAATAAAACATCGTTCTCATACAGGCTCAAAAACAATCTCTCTAATTTCATCTTTTCCAAGCCCGGTTACACTATACGGATCAAGGAAACATAAACATATAAGGAATCCAAATAAAGATAGTCCATTCCTACTTAACAATTATTTCCTTGTGCATATAAATAAAATTACCATAATTAAATATTAATTACTATATATTTATTAATCCACAATTAATAAAATATATACAATTAATAATAACAAAATAATAAATTAAGTATCTAATTAGAAAAATATGCATTAATAATAAATTACAATTTGAAAATTAATTAAAGTATATTGCCACTTATACAATTAATTAATTACAAATAATCATAATTTATTAATTAAATGCCATATTTAAACTTAATTAAAAACTTAATTAAAATTTACATTTAATAATATTAAATAATTATTATATTTTTTTTATAATAATAAAAAATATTAAAAAAACAATTTAAAAAAAAAAAAGAAATATAATGGGGGGCGGCAAAAAGGGTAGCCGGGCCCACCTCCCTTTCACAGGGGTTGGACGACCTTGCGACCACTGCGAAGGTTGCAGCTAGCTGCGGCCGCCACTGGTCGCAGACCCGCGTAGGGGGAGGAGGCGGCGGGTTGAGCCTCCACTCGCCGCTCCTCCAATCCCCAAATTAATATTTTTTTTTTTCAAACAAATATTAAATTTTGGTTTTAAAATAAAAATCGATTTTTTTATGAAATATATTTTTATTTTATATTTATATTTCTCTCTTTTTTTTAAACAAACCCATATTTAAACAAAAAAACCAGTCTCTTATTGAGACTTAAAATAAAGATTTTTAGAATGATAGAGGTTTTCAAAATTAGAGAAATTTGTGGAATAACCATCCAAATAAATAGTTTGTTTGGGCATAAGGATGCTCATTTTTCATACAAGATACAAGCAATCAACCAATCTTAACTAATTTCCACAATAGTTCTTAATCTTGGGGCAATCAATGGAGAATTTGAAACCAAAATTGCATGAAGAACATTCAAGCCCATTTTTTTAAAATTTAAACAATAACTAAATTGATAAACAAAATTCCTACCTCAATAAGCATTCCTGGAAAGGATCTGATGGAGAGCCCCAAATTGCAACTCAAGAAATCCTTCTCCTTCCAAAATCCCCAAATTTTCCATCCAAAATATTTTCCAAAAAAAAAAAAATCAATCCCCATATTTTTCCCAAAAGTCTAGGTTAAATGGGAGAAGTTTGACCAAAAATTCATTTTTGGAATTAAAATATTTTATTTAAAATAATTCACAAAAATCATTCTTTTAAACTATATCAATAATTAAACTTGTTTTTTTTCAATTTCAAATTGATTTTCTCAAATAACTGAAATTAACCTTTCTATTTCAAAAAGCCAACAAGATTAAATTAATTCTATTTCAATTAAATCTAAATCTTTCTTTTCCAACAGCGTAAACATATTAAATTTAACATTAAAATTAACCATTTAATTGAACTTGCTCCTAATTTAAATCGAGCGATTCAAATTAACGATAATTCCATAAAGAAACCCTATTTAATTTAGTCCATTAATCTTTAATGCACAAACACATATTTAATCAAATTAAATACTAATGACTAATTACTCAATTTAACCATACACACAAAACACGCAACCCAAGAAGCCAAACAGACAGACGACCTACAAACCCAACCAAAGGGAATACCGATGATGACTGACGATGCTCACTTGAGCATGACTATGGTCAAACGAGGGTCTTACGACCACCTAATCCAAATTCTAAGAACCAAAGAGGTACACTCAAACCAGCGAATCCAGGTGGAGACGAACCTTGCACCCATGCGGCACTTTACCTAAAATCTCCTGGAACCAAGAGTCATACATGCATACATATATAAATTTAATGAAAGCGTTAGCCCGAGATTATAACACAAAATAGGAGAATTAATAACTTGCATACGAATTGGTGTGAAAACCACATTAGCAGGTATGCACTAAATCAAAACATCTGACTATAATCATTATATTATGATAAACCAACCAAGGTCAAATCAAGATTAAAAATTGATTAGGGCAGGGGTACTACATTCTCCCCCCTAGGTTCCAACTTACTCCTGGAAGTTGTAAGGCTAGATGGAGAACATGTCGCACGCATTAGCCCTGAAACTCATTTAACAAAGATCAAATTGCACATAGGAATCTTTCCATAATAAATGAAACATTATTGCTAAATTCTTTATGAATGCCATTATCCATTGGCAAGATACATCTTAAAACCATACACTTCTTAAAATATTCTAGGAATTATTCACAATCATAGAAGAGAAACAAGAATTTTCTCCCTTTCATTACACCAAGTTAAAGCATTAAAAGAGGTAAGCAACAATTACCATACTCATCTATCAAATATGATCAGAAAACATGCCATCATGATCAATTTCTTTTACCAATACATCTTTTTCACAAAATTTTATCACATAGAACTAGCTTCAAAATTTAATTTCTACAACCAAGTTAACTTCCATGAAATAAGAGCAACATAGACAACTCAATTGTTTACACTTGCTTGGCACACAAAATCCTTTCCAATGACTATGTCCCATAACATAGTGACAAGTTAACACAATTTACTCCATGATAGACATAATAACCATCCACATAACTGGAATGCACAACTCATAAGGCCACATGTGAGCATGTCTAATGCTCAGTCAAAGATAACATGCATGATCAACATCTCTATGCTTGATCTCAGAACAATAATATGATCATAAATATCCAGCATCTCACTCAAAGGCTTGATGGTGCTAGGGAACACCATAGCGGTGCTACCTTCCATACAAGAACTTCGTGAATATCCCTTGTTGAGTAAGGTGGTTAGCCTCCAAGAGATAGTCACCACACATAGGTAGGTAGTGGATTCTAGCTACATCACAACCTCACATACCCCCATCCTCAAGGTTCCTTACGTCTACTTCCTCGTACACACTCTACCAAGACCATCTCATATGCCCTTGGAGAGGAATTTCACATTTCAACATAAGACCAGCATATGAAAACAATAAGGATAAACTAGTTTAGCCACTAAAGTACAGATGAATAAAGATAATAAATCATCAATTCCAATAGTAAGAAAAGAAAATAATCCAGAATTTGCAACACCCAATCAAGAATGCAAAAGATCACAAGATCATGGCTAAACCTTCAAAGTCAAAGTAAAATAAATTGTTGGTCCCCAAAGAAATAATAAGAATATCACAACTACACATAACATCACTATGTGACTAGCATCTAGACACCAACGAGGAAGGAAGGAACAATCATCTAGCCATCGCAGTAGCTCATCATGTGGTGCGACATAGTCACACTACCCACATGGCATGGCGGTGTGCACCTTGACATCACCCCACATCATGTCATCATGCAGCATGGCCATACCCCAAGTGGAGAAGACACACAATGGACGTATCCCACATGGTAGTGTACCTTGCAGAAACAAGCATGCACAGGTCACGTCTCGCATAGCAACGTATCTATAAGGATACTCGCCGTAAGCCAGAGGTATACATGACTAAGGTCCACCCACATGTCCACCAACACATAATAACTAGTAGCTCATGTGGATAAACCTACCTTTCATGAAGACAAGACAAAGGATCCTCCAAAATACACCATCACTATGCTCAAGAATCACCATCAAAATGCTCAAATAAAGGAGAGGAATAGGTTGTCACACATAAACCTATAAATAGATTCATCAAAGGGAAAGTATTGAGTACACCTTTGATACAGTTTTATTGTATAACTATATCATTCCTCGAAATAGAGAAGCTAAAGTCACTTCGCGTCGATCCATACTATTCAAGGAATGGTGACTTCAAATACTACCCCTAACATACTGAATTACCCGCCACTCGAGGTTTGGTACTTAGTAGGGAAAAAAATAAGCAACATCACATAAATAGTATGGTTTCCCATACTCATAAGCATCATATCCTCCATGGTTGATTACTTCACCAATCCATGGGCACATATAATAAGTACTGGTTTCTTACAATACACATGAATACACTAGTACTGGTTTAGTCACGTTTACGGGGAGTACTTTTTAGTACGCTATCATCTACTCTAGGAAGGTTTTAATTATGCTTCCCACATGAATAACCGAATCAAGTTTATTCTAGATACAAGTACTGAAATTATTAACAATTCACAATTACCTAAGGAAATAACATCATTCCTATATCTTTCTCGAATTTCACTAAGCATTCGTATCCACATTACTAACTATGCAAATTTCTTTTCCAAAGAGGACTTTCATCTTTCAATATGAAGCCAAAATGCAACAACACAATTTCACATGTTTTATAAACATTCTATTTAAATCAATGCATTCTTCGTAGTATTTCTAAAAATCTTATAATCTAGGAAAAGAGAGAAGGAAAAGAGAGTTTGATAATCCAACTATTTCCTACAAAGACACAAGATCAACAAGATCATACTAAATACTAAAATTTCTCACTATAGGCCTATCATTTTAATTTCACGGTTATCATTTTGCTACCATTTTAGAAGGATGCCAAACAGCCTAACATGACGTTTCCAATAATTATGGTTGCAACAGAATGTTCTAGTTTTCCAAACAACAGAGATCAAAACAGGCAATCTTTTCGACAATACAAGACCTCTTAAGAACACTCACTATTTTTTATTCAATACAGACACATCATAATTTGTAACCTATCATTGAAAATCAAATTACAATCAAAAGGTAAGCGAGGAGCTATCAACAAAATAATACATATTAATGCATGCACATCAAACAAGCTTTTCATTCGCGCTTCCTAAACACATTAAGGTAATTACATATACCCAAAAGCAAGTTCAATGGAGCATTGCTAAAATAGATCCTCAATCAAACTGGTTTAATGAAACACATAAAACAATCTTTCGTGTAACACATTAATACACTCTCGAAGCTACTATAACATGTTCCCTTTTTTTATACTTCTTTTACAATAGAGTAGTTTCACATAACAACTATTCGCATACTAGTGCACATTACTTAAGATATAATTTAATTATGTTACTCCTACAATACACATGGAGAATTCTTTAAATGTAAACATGCAGTTTTCTCCCAATAACCAATATAAATTTTCAACCCGAAGCCCTTTTGTACTCTAGAAGCATAGAAGCATCATAGGTTCACACAAGGCGTCAAGAAGTCACAACCTATCTCTTGCAAAAAGAAACCTCACATAAGAGATAATTATACATATCACGAATATTTTAATTTCTTGAGAGAGAGAGGAGGAAGGGTTATAATCATTCAATTTGCTACTTAATAAGCATTCAATATCTACCATGCTAGTCCTTCAAGTGGACAGCACTAAGCTAGATCATAATCTTAAACAAGCATGTTTCGTACTTCCAGATTCAAGACAAGCATGGACCAACCCAAATGGATTATTCTAAAGAGAACAACAATCAATAAGGAAGGTACATACGACTCTCTTTCAGAAAAGAGTAATCATAGACCAAGACATCAATAAGAAACAAATCACATATAATCACTCAAAAACACCAACATCAAGAAGGTGAAAACAAGGTGTGAACACAAATGTTACACACAAGTTAAGGTCTACTCAATCACTCACATACAAAGAGGAGGAAAAGCATGCACATAAGGTCAATACACCTCACACCAACTAAGGGCATATGCGACACTAGAGATCCCATTGTTTGCAACATGGGCTCTGAAACCAAATGTAATGCCCTGCCAAGAAACCTCAAAGGGATAAAGCTAAAACACAAGAATAGAGTGCAATTTTTTTTTTTTTAAGTTACACAACATTAAGATACAACAAGATATCAAAGACTCATATTACATAGCGGAAGACATCAACTAACACCTAAAGAGTTTCCCAACGTGATTATTTAATTACACATTTAACTTAACTCACACTAATAAATCCAATAAGATGATTATCTTATAACAAGATAATTCTTAAACAAGGATAATTTCTTTCAGAAAGATAAAAATACTGATCACAATATAATGTTCATCCTTTAAGATTTGTCTATACCCTTCATTCAAAATTTCATTTAGAATTTAATTCATGCATCTAATTTAACAACACACTTGAATTTTATCATAAACTAATGAGATATTTCCATGCATACTTAATTTCCTTAACAATAATTGAATATATTCCATTATCCTAAGCTACATTCTTTCATGTTCCAATTTACTACATTCAAGAGAGGACTGCATACATGCATTTAAAATTAATTTCATCTTATCCACTTATACATTCTATCAAAATGCCATTCATACATGCTAACACTAAACATGAAACATAATAACAAAAGCATCACATAACACCAAGATGATCTCAGAGTTCACCCCTAAAGGGCTACATCTCCGGGTCTGCTCAACTGCAAGACCCCTTTGATAATTAATAAAGTTAAGAATACATGAGGTTCTCATTATTTACAATCCTGCCATCAAGGCGAAACATAACCAATATACAAACGCCCACATCGGTCAATAAGTACATAATTGATCCTTGAATAGGAAAGGATCCAATTGAACATGATCGAAGCAAATACAAAGGTCCACTAGAGCATTCACAAACTAAGTCATCGCAACCCAAGGTATAGCATGAAACCAGGTACTCACAAGGGCATAAGCAATAGGACGACTCCACAAAAGTGCTCCTATCAAGACAATACAACCACACACTAGCAAACGTAGGGACAAGTGTCATCACACAACTTGGTATGGTTACCATGGCAGGTCTTCATAGGTTTCGGCCCCATACACTGGGTTACCCTAGCAACCTAATCCAAACCTCCAGCCCATCCAAGCCTCATGTGGACCCACACATCCTTTCACGAAGACAAGGATGATGGTTTGCCATTTTAGGCCTTCTCACAACATGTCGAGTCTGTGTTAGCACTCGTCCCATGTGTGAGGCACAATTATCTTACTTAGAGATTAACATTCTAATCTACTATTAGGTTATAACTTATTAGACTCACTTTCGATGGGTTACGTAGCAGCCACTTTGGGCGCGACCCCCAATCGAAAGCCACTTTCCCATACAACACTAGACTATACTCAAGCGACCTCAGAAACCAAGGAAAATGCATGGTCAAGCAAACAGAGATCAAAAAGGAGGGAACAACCATCTCGTCAAACACGACTCAAAAGAGGTACACTTACTAACGGTACTCTAACCAGAGACCAGACCAACTATGTTCAACCACAAATCATCATTCGACACCCACATAAAGGATATGACCAATACAACACCGCAACAAAATAACAGTCAACTCGAGACCAAGGATAGAAATAGGTACCCAAATCAACCATATGACAAGGTCCAATCAAACAAAGCAAGGCTTACCATTACTTAAGCAAAAGCGAATACAGAAATTAAACTTGCATAGGCAATAACCAACAGATACAATCTTTTTAGAATTGATTTAAACATTAAATGTCGATCAAGTTTCCTAAATGATCTAAGTTAGATTGCAGTTATCTACCTCATCCAGGTACAATTTGATTCTTGGTTTTCTAACTCCCTAAGGTTCATTAGCATCGCACATACATAAATGCGTCATTATGAGTTCTTACACCAAGTTCACATGAATATAATTAAATAATCATTAACCAACTAAATAAGATATTTATTCTTCAAATAAAACATCGTTCTCATACCGGCTCAAAAACAATCTCTCTAATTTCGTCTTTTCCAAGCCCAGTTACACTATACGGATCAAGGAAACATAAACATATAAGGAATCCAAATAAAGATAGTCCATTCCTACTTAACAATTATTTCCTTGTGCATATAAATAAAATTACCAGAATTAAATATTAATTACTATATAATTATTAATTCCCAATTAATAAAATATATACAATTAATAATAACAAAATAACAAATTAAGTGTCTAATTAGAAAAATATGCATTAATAATAAAATACAATTTGAAAATTAATTAAAGTATATTGCCACTTATACAAATAATTAATTACAAATAATCATAATTTATTAATTAAATGCCATATTTAAACTTAATTAAAAACTTAATTGAAATTTACATTTAATAATATTAAATAATTATTATGTATTGCTATTCTTTGTGATGTAAGCTCTGTTGAATTTCCTGTTTCAGTTTTGGAATTCTTACAATAACATGAGGTTTTCTTGGTCTCTGACTTTTGAAAAATTGACTCTCTATTGCCAGTCAGGAGAGGCATTTTTATTGTTTATGTTTAGCTGGTAATTTGGCTCTGTATGTGGGAATTTGTTATCATATATATAGTTTGGTTGCGAGCTGTCATAAGCAATAAGGGTGACTATGTTTATTGGCTTTTAGAGTAATGGTATGGTTTGGTCTTTTTACTTCTAAATGTTTTTTGAGAGTGGTGGCTTTCTTTTCTTATTGTTTTCTCTCAAAACTTTTTTCAAGTTGTTCCCACACGATGGGTATTGATTTCATGGTTCGATAAATGTGACGTGCCATGCCCTTTCATATAATGATTATTGTTGTACTAGTTTTTGGCTTCGGTTGTGATATTTTGGTACTTCTCACAGAGGTGATTATGAGGTTTAATCTTTATTTATTTCTTGGCCTATTGTGGTTCACCCGAGATGCATCTCTTAAAATGATGCTTTGGATAGTTGATTTTTTCACATGAGTGGATCATTCATTATTATGAAAGGTGGTTAAATTATTATAAGCCTTTTGGCTTAATTTGATCAGACGAGATGCATCACTTGGAATGTTTTTCTTGGCTTTTCACATGGATGGATCATTCATTACTATGCATGGTGGAAAATTAATTTAGGTTTTACTTGTTTTTTGCTTCGGCTATATATTAATTTTTGGTGTAGTATGTTTTTGTTTATCTGCATCGATGGTAACTTGAGGAGTATTTCTCTCTGTGGGAAAGGTAACTATCTCTCATGACTAATACTCTTCCAATTTATTATGTTTCATTAATTACTCCAGAGGTAGACATTGTCGATAATTATGGTTATGATTCTGAAAAGTTTGGGAGAGTTTTTGTTTTGCATAATCTGGAGTTGGAGTCTGAAATTCGCAGGGTGGTGGGTAATCATTGGTTGCTCTCTCCTTCTTTTATCTCTTTTTGAGAAGTTTTGTCTCATTTTTTCACTATATGTTATGATATTCTATGGGATAAGACTCTGGTCCAACTTATTGCATCAAAATTTGTGGCTCCTCCAATGCTTGATATGCATCATCTTGGGTCAGCTTTGGATAGTTATAATTTTGATATGGGTACTCTTCCTAATGGGGGCTTCCTTTCTGTTCAAAATCTTTTGGAAGATGGTCATTGTGGAGAATTGCTTTTTGAAATTGGAATGGGTCTGATTTGTGACACTATTGATGAAGCACTAAAAGCCGTGGAGAGTTTGCTTGGTTTTATCTCTCCCCAGGTTTTGGCCAGGGCACGGGATGTGTTAATTAGCCTTCATGCTCTAATTAATTTCTGTTTTGCTTCATCTGCTACTCCTCTCCCTGCAGTTCCTATACAGTCTCTAGTTCCTTATGATGCTCTACCTACTCCTCCGGAGGAAAGCTCGAGTAATTGGTTTATGACTAACTGATTTCACATTTTTTGCAAGTATCTCTCACTTTTTTGCAGGCTGATTATGGGATGGATTTTTGGGTAGTTCTCAATGACTCAAATTTTTGGAGCTAGATATATTCAGTCTATTTCAGTTTCGGTCCTCCTTTGGTTCATATTTTTGGTCTCCTTGGTGTCTCGACATGATTCTCCACATTTTGTATCTTGCTGCTGATAATAGCTGATGGGCTCCTAGATCTTCTTGATGAATCTTTTTTGGTGTTCAGTTCTTCATTTTGTAACCAACTGAGTATATAATCAGTTGAGGTATATGTCCTATGGGATCTCTATAAATAGGGCAATTATATGGCTATGGGTGAGATTTCGGATCATCGGGATCCAACTATTTTGTAAGGGTAGTTTAGTTTCTTTTCTTAAGGTGACAACTGGAGGTTTTCTTGCGGGTTCTTTCCTGCCAGTTTGCCTTTTGAACCCATTGTAAAAATTATCTAAAAATTAATAATAAAGTTTAGTGGCTATGCCACTTTTATTGAAAAAATTATATATATATATATATATTAAATAATTATTATATTTTTTTTTGATAATAAAAAAAAATATTTAAAAAAAACAATTTTTTTAAAAAACAACAACATAATGGGGGGCAACAAAAAGGGTAGCGAGGCCCACCTCCCTTTCACGGGGGTTGGATGGCCGTGCCCTAACCACGGGTGGTGCCACCGCGGTGGACGCAGGTCCTGCGACGCCCACGCAGCCACCACGGGGATCCTGCAGCCACCTCAGGGGTCGCAGCTAGCTGCGGCCGCCACTGGTCGCAGACCCGCGCAGGGGGAGGAGGCGGCGGGTTGAGCCTCCGCTCCCCGCTCCTCCAATCCCTAAATTAATATATATTTTTTTTTCAAACAAATATAAAATTTCAATTTTGAAATAAAAAT
Organism: Cryptomeria japonica; assembly: GCF_030272615.1. Classification (NCBI taxonomy): domain Eukaryota; kingdom Viridiplantae; phylum Streptophyta; class Pinopsida; order Cupressales; family Cupressaceae; genus Cryptomeria; species Cryptomeria japonica. Next base: position 537,329,963 of record NC_081407.1, read on the forward strand.
CGATTTTGTTATGAAATATATTTTTGTTTTATATTTCTCTCTTTTTTTTAAACAAACCCCCATTTAAAAAAAAAAAACCAGTCTCTGATTGAGACTTAAAATAAATATTTTTAGAATGATAGAGGTTTTCAAAATTAGAGAAATTTGTGGAATAACCATCCAAATAAATTATCTTTTTGGGCATAAGGATGCTCATTTTTCATACAAGATACAAGCAATTAGCCAATCTTAACTAATTTCCATAATAGTTCTTAATCTTGGGGCAATCAATGGAGAATTTGAAACCAAAATTGCATGAAGAACACTCAAGCCCATTTTTTTAAAATTTAAACAATAACTAAATTGATAAACAAAATTCCTACCTCAATAAGCATTCTTGGAAAGGATCTGATGGATAGCCCCAACCTGCAGCTCAAGAAATCCTTCTCCTTCCAAAAACCCCAAATTTTCCATGCAAAATATTTTCCAAAAAAAAAATAACCAATCCCCATATTTTTCCAAAAGTCTAGGTTAAATGGGAGAAGTTTGACCAAAAATTTATTTTTGGAATTAAAATATTTTATTTAAAATAATTCACAAAAATCATTCTTTTAAACTATATCAATAATTAAACTTGTTTTTTTCAATTTAAAATTGATTTTCTCAAATAATTGAAATTAACCTTTCTATTTTGAAAAGCCAACAAGATTAAATTAATTCTATTTCAATTAAATTTAAATCTTTCTTTTCCAACAGCGTAAACATATTAAATTTAACATTAAAATTAACCATTTAATTGAACTTGCTCCTAATTTAAATCGAGCAATTCAAATTAACAATAATCACATAAGAAACCCTGTTTAATTTAGTCCGTTAATCTTTAATGTACAAACACATATTTAATTAAATTAAATACTAAGGAATAATTACTCAATTTAACCATACACACAAAGCATGCAACCCAAGAAGCCAAATGGACAGACGACCCGCAAACCCAACCAAAGGGAATACCGACGATGACTAACGATGCTCACTTGAGCACGACTATGGTCAAACGAGGGTCTTATGACCACCTAATCCAAATTCTAAGGACCAAAGAGGTACACTCAAACCTGCGAATCTAGGTGGAGATGAACCTCACACCCATGCAACACTGTACCTGAAATCTCCTGAAACCAAGAGTCATACATGCATACATATATAAATTTAATGAAAGCGTTAGCCTGAGATTATAACACAAAATAGGAGAATTAATAACTTGCATATGGATTGGTGTGAAAACCACATTAACAGGTATGCACTAAATCAAAACATCTGACTATAATCATTATATTATGATAAACTAACTAAGGTCAAACAAAGATTAAAAATTGATTAGGGCAGGGGTACTACACCCTGCGGCCACACGGTGGCTACAGACCTTTGCAACCACCCTGTGGTCGCTAGGCTCTTTGGCCACTGGGGTCACAGAGCTCCCAACGTCTCTGCAGGTGGAAGGGAAGGGAGGGGCGAGGGTTGAGCTTCGGCTCCCCCCCCTCCAAACCCCCCTGAAAAAAAAATCCGCCCAATCAAAAAATTAAATTCAATTTAATAAATGATTTAATAAATAAAAACAAACCTCTAGAAACATAAACCCCACTGAAGATAAAATTCACAGTCTCAAGCAGAGACTATAATATATATTTTTTATTGTCACAAGTTATAATTACTCTAAAAATTTGATAAATAACTAGGTCCACAAGAAATTTTCTTCAAACAAAGCCTATATTTGGGCAAAATGAATCATTTCTCACCCATGATTTAACCAACTTTGCAAGAACACAAGTTATTATGCATAACTTTAAAAACCCAAATCCAAATTCAATCAGGAAATTAATCTGGGAGATTTTTCAACAACAAATACATACATTTCAAAACCCAAATAGTAAATTTTTTTTGCAACAAAGGAAACAATTAAGAATCCTACCTCCATATGCAATCCTGGATGAGATTTGCTGAAGAGCCCAATCCTCCAGTTCAAGAAATTCCATCTCCTCCCAAAATCCCCAAATTTTTCCATCGAAGAATCCTTCTCCAAAAATGTTTTCCAAAAAAAAGCTCTCCAAAAATAATCCCCCAGAAATATTTTCAAACCTTGGTTAGCTGGAAGAATATTTTGACCTAAACTCTTATTTTTTGAATTTAAACATCTTTTAAATAAAATGAAAAATCATTCTTTTCAAACTATTCAAATATTCTAAACTTTCTTTTCTAATTAAAAATCAAAATGCTTCTCTCCCTCATTTAATTTTAATTTTCTCAACATTAACAAAGCTAACATTTATATTTCAAAATATTAATGAGGGTAAAATATTTTTAATTAAAATAAAATCCCAAAATCAATCTTTCACACTATATCAAATATATATATTAAACTTGCTTTTCTAATTAAAATTGATTTTCTTAAATAATTAAAATTAACCTTTCTATTCCAAAATACAAAAGAGATTAAATTATTTCTATTTCGAATAAATTTAAATCTTTCCTTTCAAAATGCATAAACTGAATAAATTCATTATTTAAAATTAACCATTAAATTGAACTTGCTACAAACATAAATAGAGCGATCTTTTTATTTACTGATTAATCACATAAAAGAAACCTATTTAATTTAGTTCCTCAATTACTAATGCGTAGATGAACACATTAAATCAAATTAAATACTTAGGATTAAATACTCAATTTTACCACATGCAAAGCATGCAAGCCAAGAAAGCCAACCAAATATATGACCCGCAAACCCAAACGAAAAGGGAAACTGATGGACCACAAACGAAGCTCACTTGAGAATGACAAGGGTAAAATGAGGGTTTTACGACCACCTAATCTAAATTCTAAGGACCAAAGAGGTACACTCAAACCTGCAAATCCAGGCAGAGACGAACCTCGCACCCATGCGGTACTGTACCTGAAGTCTCCTGCAACCAAGATTCATACATGCATCCATATATACTTAATGAAAGTGTTAGCCCAAGATTAATAACATGAAATAGGAGAAGTAATAAACTTGCATATGAATTGGTACGAAAACCACATTAACAGGTATGCACTAAAATCAAAACACCTGACTATAACACTATAATATAATAAACTAACCAAGGTCAAACCAAGATTAGAAATTGACTAGGGTAGGGGTACTACATGCATCACAGTGCTCAGGTTTGTGTCATGTCTTAACTGCCTCTTATGGATTATATCGTTTTCATGGCTTAGCAAGAAACAATCATGTACTTCATTATCTACTACTAAAGCGGAATATGTAGTTGCTGCTACCAGCTGTACTCAGATTTTATTAATTAAACAAATGCTAAAAGATATAAGGGTAAGTTATGATGAGCCTATTGTTATTCACTATGATAATACTATTTCTATTGATATGTCAAAGAATCCAGAATTTCATTCCTAATCAAAACACATTTCTATAAGGTACAATTTCTTGAAGGAAATGGTTGAAGCAAAGGAAGTCAGATTGGTTTATGTGCCTACTAAGGAGCAAATTGCAGATATTTTAACTAAACCATTGCCTGAAGATACTTTTGAATATCTCAGAGATCAATTGGGGGTTACCAACCCTCCGGGAGAGACTTAGAGATGCAGAATGCATCAATCCGGTAAGCTTATCAAATATTTTCTTTGATCCGGGTTGATGAGATGATGCTACTACTCAGGGGGAGTAGTCAGCTATTTGGTTTAGTATTTTTTATTTGGTATCCATCTTTTTTCATTGATGTCAAAGGGGGAGAGGTGGTATTCATGTGAAAATCAGTCATATCTTTGAGGGAGATTGTTGACATTCCTTGGCACTTGGATGTTTTTCACATTCAGTGTTGCCATCAATGCCAAAGGGGGAGATTGTTGGCAATATGTTGGATTTGGTTAAGTGTTGTCATTGATGTCAACACTGTATCCTAGTTGGAGGCTATCCCGGTTGGACCTATCCCGGTTAGTCTTGGTGATCATCTTGGTTTTGGCTATGATTTTGATCCGATATGATCACATCTCTCGAATCGGTTTTGGATCCTTACTCTGGATGGTTATTTGTTTACCATATTCTATTGGTTCATGTTTTGGTGCTCTAGTAACTATCACTTATGTTCCCAGTTGGTATTTCTCGGTACTGGTTAGCTTTACCGGTAAGTGATATTTGGTATTTTGGTCAGGTGATTTTGGTCCGGCTTATGGAATCAATTTCTATCATGTTGAAGGTGCTTCTTGATCATATTCTGAGTGTTTGGTGACTTTGCTTTGGCTAGCGTGCTGTTATGGTGGTCCTATTTGGCTCCAGCTAGACTTTATGTGCTACTTCACTAAGGGTTTGTACTGGTTGGTGAAGTGTGTTGGATTTTCATCTTAGTAGATTTTTGGTGGATAGAATTGTTTGGTTACTTGATTTAGGTCCATGCTATGTAATGTAAATCACAATATTGTTCTGGTGATACCGTGTAATGTAATTTTTGTTATTATGGGTTTAGGGTTTAGCCAACCTTGTCATAAGGTTCATGATCTATATTTATAGGTGACTTATTCATGTAATTTATATATCAATATATGGATGAGATCGATGGTTATGTATGCATTATCAGAGGAAGGTTTATGTGCGAACAAGTGATATATCATTCGGTGAATATTTTTGTATTGTAGGGCAGACATCTTTTCTTAACCGAAACTGTATCAAGCATTAGGAGATGCTACTTTCACAGTTCATTATTTATGGATTGTAGTCTGATGTTTTTGTAAGTCAGTAAGACTTATTTTTGTGATGACTAGTGAGCTCTAGGTGGGTGGCTTGATTGCAAGTATAATCCCCATTGTAATTTCACATACTATTACAGAAGTATTTTCTAGATTGTACATAGGGTTTCCCACCGTGGTTTTTCCCTTTACCGAGTTTTCCATGTCAAAATATTGGTTTTGTGTGTATTGTGCTTTCATGTTCTATCCTTCATTATGTTGGTTTCTTTATGCTCCAGTTTAATGGTTTTAATATACATTAGTTCTGATTTCTGATGGTAAATTGATTCAGCATCCCCCCCCTCTTAGTTTACTCCTAGTATCAGACCTGTCTAACATCTACAACCCCCATTCACAAATAATTATTAATCTAATTGTTAGTAGATTATAATTATTTCAAATGGGAATATTGCTTATAAAGCTTGTAATTTATAAGATTTTATAACCTTATGTTATAATATATAAATGTTATGAGATTATGACCCCTAAATAACATTATGTTTTAGCACTCCCCCTTAATATTATTAGGGGGTATCACATGTCAATTTCCAAAAGAGAAAAAATGAAGACGCCAGTAACTCAGGTCTTCTTTGATAGTGATAAACAGGGACACAAATATATGCCAACATGAAAATCATGCATTATAGACTACATGAAAGTCATGTTGTAATAATTTGTAATCCTCATGTTTTAAAAATGATTTTGTCAAGTCTTATAAATAATTAAATTGGAGCCGCAGTCTCCTGAAATTAGCCTCTCCCTAGGTTCATTACATAGTACCTATAGGACTTAATACAAACATGTCCATAAGATGTAATACAATGGCTTTACAAGTTGAAGATTTACAAGGAGAATAATGTACAATATGCCTACAAAAATTTAGCACAAATGTTCTTGTAGGACTTACTAATGCCTACTTGCGGTATTTAAAAAGAAAAAGGACTTACATATACCTACTTGCATGCTTAAAGGATCTACTAATGCATGTATAGGTTTTATTTAATACTTATTAGGACTTACTTATGCCTACCTATAGGATTTGGCCACTAGGTGGTGTCATTGACATGCACACTCCCCCTCAATGGCATCACCTAGGTCCAAGCATTGATTTGAATTTGGAGCATATAATGCTTAAAGGTCTTATGCCTATTAGGTCTTACATATAGGATTTAGCCACTAGGTGGTGTCATGTATACTCCCCCTGAATGGTATCACCTAAAATCCAATCATTGATCATATATTTTAATAATTAATGGCTAAAATTCTAATATATAGCATGTGCCCATGATCTTCAAAGTGTCTTTATTATGGAATGCTATCAATTGAGTGAGGTGCGAATGATCTTCAAACTACCTTTATTATGGAATACTTTCACTTGAGTGAGGTACGCATGATCTTTAATGTTCATTTTGATATTTAGAGATGAAATTCTTTGGAAAGATTAAAGCATCTTCAAGTAAGATGGTACTTTTACATGTATCCAACTAGATCTCTTCCATAAATCTTCAAAGCCATATTGATTCTTCAAAAACTACTTCCATATTTGGCCTCTTTTGATTCAAAGACATAGAGAAGATATGATTTTTATTAAAGTATTGCTCCATGCATGCAATAGAAATTGTTAGATTTGTGTGAATAATGTTGTCATTGATGTCAAACCAGTCATCCGATTTTGGATTGAATAGTGTTTGAGGCCCAAATATTAGTCTGGATATTATTGATGTTATAGATGTTATGGTAACATAGTCTGTGTGTATGTGTAGTTCAGATGTTGCGGTTTTGGTCAGAAGTTATTGTGCAACATGAACAACCTTGGATGATGATTTTTGTGGTTTCATTGATTTGTCATTAATCCCAACATCCTTGTGTTAGGAGTTCTTATTGATCTCAGTATCAGTTATGTGTCTTAGTGTTAGTAGCCTTGGTAATTATTAGATGTATCTCTTCGAGCTTTGTGTTGTGGTTTCCTTGGTTTGTGTGGAGTCTACTTTTTGGAGATATTGGGCTTGATCTTATGATAATGGGTTTGAATGATCCTACCCCTTTCCAGTAATCTCAGTATATGCATTGGTAATTGGAGTATGAAAAGGAAGCATGTAGAAGTCTTGTAGAGGCTGACACACTATTTTGTATCTATACCCTCTGGTATATATATATATAGTGGTATGATAGATTGAACAAGGTAAATGTATGAGTGAAGTTGAGTGATGTGCAAAAGATAGTTGGCAATGAAGATAACAAAGTGTGTGAAGTGTGAGTTGCAGACATCAAAGACAATTAGTGTTGTAGTAATCTTTTCCCGGACCTGCTGTAAGACAATTGTATAAATATCTCTAACCAGATCTACTATAGAGTTTGAGATTTGTAATATGAGCTTAAACTTGGAACTAATCCCATGCATTTGGAGATGCAAACCTTTTTAGTTTAACCTTTCTAGTTGAAGTTAGCATTTTGGCAGTTAGCCATCTTTTGTATATCTGCAGTGAGCAATTTGGTAGTGAGCCATTTTTGTAATTTGGCAGTGAGCCACCTCTTTGTAAACTCAAACTCAAACTAGTTATATTCTCCTAAGAGTTAACTCTCTCCATGATTTTTCCCATTTGGATTTTCCATTTATAAAATATGCTATTTATCTTGTGGCCGTGTTCTTCATGTCTATTATACATTAACTGATTTATATAAGTCAAGTGTGTTTGATAAAAAATATAATTGGTGAAAATTTTATTGTTTTTGAATCTGTGGGAATACTAATTCACCCCCTCCCCCCCCTAGTATTCTGGTGCTTTCAACTTGATCAAAAATTGATATTAGAGCTTTAGTCCCTTGTTTGAAAATCTTAACTGCTTGAGGGAGATTCATGGTTAAGTCATGACACCTATATGCTTGGGAGAAGATTTGAAGACAACTCTTGAAGAGTTGGAAAGAATTGAATTAGAGAATGATGAATTAAAGGAAAATGTGAAGATAGCAAATGAATGTGTGCAAAAGCTGAGAGCAAAAATCTGGAAGTTCAAGTTGAGACATAAGGAGGTTAAAAACTAGTTGAAATGGGAAAATGACACTATCAAAGATCTGATGCAGAAGATTGAGGAGAAGGACAAGACAAAGAAGCTCCTGAAAGAGACATTAATGATGAAGTCTGTAGAAAGTGAAAAGCTTGAACAAGAGGTGAAGAACCTGAAGGCATAGAATATGATCCTTGACAATAGTAAGCTCCTGGAAGATTTGATCAGTATGCAACAAGGTAATTTAGATAAAACTGGACTTGGTTTCCAAACCAGTATGTGTCCAAATCATAATGATAAAGAAGAAAACAAAGAAGTCAAAAAGAAGAAGCCAAGAGATGAGAAGAAATACCAAAGTCAGAAATTAAAAATAAGAAGACCATCGGTCTGACAACCTAATGCACAAAGGTACCCATTTTATAATGGTATTGTTTTAAATGCAATAAATTTGGACACAAGATAGTAAACTATAGAAGCATTCAGTGTTATGGTTGCAAAATATTTGGACATAAAGAAAGTCTTTGTAGGAATCATGTTGTGAATCATAATTATAGTCTAGTTGTTGCAAACAAGAAGAGTTACAACTTTCATGGTTAGTATTACATTTGCAATAACTATGGACATAAGGCCAATCAATGTAGATACAAATCAAACCCGATAAGATCTGAGAGGAAGATTGTTGGTTATTTCAAATGCAATCAGATTAGACAATATGCTAATCAATGCAGGAATGGAAATGAGGAAAAATTTATTGAGAATAATGTAATGAAGAAGAAAGAAAATTTAGTTTGGAGAAAGAAGAGTGAGAACAAAGGAAGTGAGCTTGAAGTAATGAAATACGGTGCAGTCACCCCTTTGATAATTAAGCTTAGAGCTTTGGGTCAGGGGGAGTTTCTGATTTGAAAAAAAATATTCTATCCTCCTCATCTGAATGGATCATGCCACTAATTCGACATGACAATGCTTGAGTGGTACCGATAATTAGAGGAATCTTGATGATATCATTGAAAAGACAGTCCTTCGCGGCAAAACCCTAATTATGTATCTTTAGCAAGATAAGTATCATTTTTTGAGTTCATTTCTTACATATCAATTATTTTTCTTGAGAATATTGTGAATAGTAGAGCAATAGCAGAGTGAGTAGTAACAACAATCATGGAAGGAAAATTGATCATCGGAGAATATAGCAGTCAGGAATTTCAATCTATGGACAAGGTGCTCTTGGATGAGTTTAGCCAGAAGAAGATCAATGTTGTTGAAGTAGGTTTTGAAGGATGGTGAATTACAGAGGGTCAAAGAGTTAGAAGACAAAGGTCTGACTCTATGGACTGAATTCCCTTGGTTTGATAATACAAAGTTTATCAGGGTAATTCTTAGCCGTGTGCGAGATAATTGCATCATATTTGAAAAACCCTATCCAATCACAAAGGAAATCATTTCTAGGGTCACTGACTTGTGTGACAGTGGAGAAGTTCCAGAAAAGAAGTCGATCTTGAATAGAGAAGTGGAAGCCCAAACCAGTGTAAAGGGTGATCAACGAGCTCTAATCATTAACACAATCATCAACCCTGTAGTGAGGTATGTTGCCAATGACATCTCTTATAAAATATATTTATGAAATAGGGAAAGAGACACCTTGACCATTGTAGTATATATGGCACACATGCTTGTAATGGAGAACAAATCATTTAACTTGTGTGAATTTCTGAAAGAATTATTGTTTGAAAACTTTAAGATGAAAAAGGAGGAATTATGCTTTCCAGTTTGGGTCATTTCTTGTGAGTTTGGTTATGTAATGTTCAAAATCCCTTCTGACAAAAGACAATGTCATTTAGGAGTTTGATGTTCCTATTGCAAGACATATATTTGAATAGTTTGGCTAACAAAGAGGAAGTTTGCAATGGTTATTTCAAATCATTTGTGAATATGTGGAGAGTTGGCCCAATTCTATGTCTTTTTCATCTGGTTCTGGAGATTCATCCTCTGGAAAGTAGAAAAGGCGGCAGTCTATTCCTATTAGTATTTCTGAGTCAAAGAGAAGTAAGATGGCAAATGTTGTGGTAATTGTCATATGTAAAATTCATTATTCAATCAGAATCAAAGGGAAATCATGAATCCTTATCTAACCAAAGAATCCTAAATAAACTAATGAAATAATGCAAAACAAAGTAATAGGAATATAAAATATTCAATTAACAGTCCCTATTCCATGATCGTGTATGGCTTTCATTGTCTTCTCTGTGGTATGATGGATCTCAGATATTATGCTGGTAACCTGCAAATGACACAAAGATTCAAAGTTTGTGATTGTTGAAAATGGAGAATTGATGTTAAATTTATATATTTTTGGGTGAGATTGATTGAGAGGTGGAACAGATTGATCAAGAGGTGGAACTCAGGTGAGCTCACATGTTGATTAATAGTTGAACTGTTGATTTGGAGGTGGAATAGAATTTATTGAATAGCTAATTGAGTTAACTGATCGAGAAAAAAACTGATTGAAATATGCAAAAAATGATTGGAGGATAATTAAAGAATGACACAACTAATCAATTAATTGAATTGATCAATTAAAATAGATTGAATAGTTAACTGATTGAAAGCTTTTTGGAAAAATGAAAAGTGGAAGATAGAAATTGGAATTGGAAAGATAATTGATTTAATTAATTAATTAATTAAATTAATTTATTTAGCATGTGCTTTCACTTTGACTTTGATTTTCAATTTAATCTTTGTATGAGATTTAATTCAAATATTGAATTTATTTTAAATTCAATTTGTTATTTGAATATATTTAGAACTTGACTTTGATTTTCAATTTGATTTTTGAAATCATGCACATGCATTTGAAATTAGAAGAAATCAAAAGAATATGAATTTGAATTTGAATTTGGAGAATTAATGAAATTAAATGAAATTAGAATTTGGGAATTTAGAATTTAATTAAATAATAAAGATTATTCAATTAAAAGAATTAAATCACAATTAATTAAATAATTAATATTTAGAAAAGGGTTAAATGATTAAATGATGAGAAGATAGAAATTGAAATAATTAGTAATATGATGGATGAGATAAATATGAATTTAGAAGAATAAGATTAATTAATTTAATTAAATAATTAAATAATTATTTAACTAATTAAGACGAATAATTAGTACATGATCAATGAAACATTTTTAGGTGTCTACATTTTCCCCTCTTTGAGACAATGTTAGAATGATGTTGTTTCAAAGAAAACAAAAAATTTTGCCCCAGTATGCCTCAGTGATGCTTAGGGTATAATGTCCCCTCAAGAGATTGTTTATGCATTAAAGGTATGAATGATCTCTCAAAAGAAGAAGAATGTGAGATAGAAGAATAGTTAGTTGATTAGAGATAGAGATAAGTGATGTGAAAATGATATTGAGATAGTATATGAGAGAATGAACCTTAAATGAAATAGAATGAAAGATCAGAATTAGAAGATGATTGATATGAGTTGATGGATTGATAATGATAGACTGAAAATGAAGATGATGGTTTTCAAGAACTTTTGTGCCTTTAGTCATAGTGCAATATATATTCATCACTGAGCCTTATTATGTAACAATGGAACTTTGCACATCAGGGTATAAGGAATGAAGATGTAAAGATATCTCATTGAAGAAACAAACACATAGCAGACAAGGAGTGAATCTTCCATTCTAGTTGTAGTGCTAAGGGTCAAGGTATGTGCAATAGTCACAAGCATAACTATCCTTGAATTTTGCATAGGATATTTGCCAAATGAATGGACCAATCATAGACACCCACTATAACTATTACCCCACAACTTCATTGGTCCACACCACAAACAACAAACAAAGAAAAATATCATGACCATCTGGGCTCCTCTAGTCACTTGTGGACATCCTTGAGTAGCATAGAAACATGACCTATCACCAAATGATAAAAGATAAAGACTAACTAGGACAAAATTCAGCAACCATACGGATCTGTATCTTCATTTTGATTGCTTGATGTGATAATTGATAATGTCTGATCTCAGAAAGTGTGGACCCCATTTAAGACTGACCTGTCTGATTTCAAGTGTATCCTATTCTGTTTAAGACAAGATAATGATCACTTGATATGGATATGATATGATTGATAAGATAGCTTGATATGTTTATTATAGATGCTTGATTAGATGGTTGTATTCTTTATTAACTTCATGTGAAGCGTTTGTTGGATATCTACTAGGGTGTTTGATTCTTGTGAAACATTTTATTGCAAGTTTTTCGACTGATTTTGATTGTTTTTTGGTTGATTTTTTCAGAACTTTATCTGAATGTTTTTGGATTGATTTTTTCAGGATCGTATATGGATGTTTTTGGATTGATTTTTTTGAACTTTATATGATTTTGGTAATTTTTTGTTTTCTCGATGTTTTTGGTGTTTTTGTGTTTTCCCAATGTTTTTGGTATTTTTTTCAGGACATTTTATGATTTTTTCAATTATGCCCCTAGTATGTAGACCTATATGACATGATGATCTACAAAATGCATGTGCAGACAATGAATTTTAGACATGATCTATGTTAATGCAATATGCATGATGAAGATGCATTTCCTATTCGAACAAGGATGACTGTGTTTGTTTAACATTTTGTAGTACACCAATTGAATTGGAGGTACAAAACATTTCATAGATCAGCGGTCAATCGATCCTTAAGGTCCCTTGGAACATCCAAATTAACACACTTAGTGACTAAGATTTACAAATGGAGACGCAGAAAACTTCCCCATTGGTTCTTGAAACTTTGATCTTCTTTGCCCATGTGTGTGCAAATGAGTTAATTCCCGCTCTTGTGTTCATTAAAGATCCTTAGCATCCTATATGACTACCTACGTGGATTATTCTAACTTCAAAAGCATCCCAAATAGAGCCTCACTGCAAGAAAGATTTTAGAGTTCCGACGAGGTTATAGACTATAATTTCTTGAATATTGCTCCATTGCCAACAGACATCCATATCCTTGATGGAGTTACTTGCATGTTCCCATAGTCAATCTTTTTGTTGCACTTGTATGCATGATATTTCAGTTATATATTATTGCTATTTTGCCTTGAGATGGATATTTTGCATAACAATTTTTCTTTTCATTTTCTTGCCTTGACTTGTAAGTAATAAAACCTACTTGGGTGTGATAATTACAGTGGTGCTAGAGTATAATTTTAGATTTTTCACTAGTCATATGATCAACTAGGTGTCTCTAATGAATTAGAGATTTTATTAATGTGTTTGAGATATAGCAATTGATAGATTTTGGGTTAACAAGTCTCAAATAGTGAAATCACTAACCAACCATAAGTAAATCATCGACATAGGGTAATATTGAAATTGAATGACCTTAGGACCTCAAATACTTCATTTTCGAATATCTAAGAAAGGAGATGACCCTTGATTCTCTTGAATGCAAACAAATGATAAGCTTGGATAATTGCCTTCTTTTATTCATGTTGATATATGTCAATGCAAAATTTTTGTAAATGTGATGCATTAGAAAAAGAAACTATATGTTATGTAGTTCTTTGAATAAAATGAGATGCAATGCGGAAAGAAAAACCTAAAATAACCCAACCCTTAGATATAGTATCATTTAAGGTGCATGCTATTCATAGGGTCAGGGAGTTTTGTGTAGGTAGTTCATTGGTCTTTGTTTGAAGAGTCGAATAAAGATGTATTTTCCAATAGGATATAAGGACTCAACTAAGTGTACATGTTCAGCATCTCCAATGTTGATTTCCTTAGTTTTTGGATTTTGTGGATCATCAGAGGGAAATCCAACTTTGGAACCCATGAATTTAGATATAGCCTCATCATTTTCAAACCAATTCAGCTGTGATAGATCTTCTTGCCTCCAATCATTCAAGTGTGGGTATATGAGGCAAATAAATTCTAGTTCTGAAGTTGTGACATGAGCAGGTGTTATTTTTTCTTTTTCTGATGCACTTGAAGAGGATGATGAAACCAACCACGTTTGATCTCATTAGCTGACATTATGCTTGTTTTTGTCACTACATTGGCATTTGTTGATGGCACACATACAATTGTTGACAAGTTGTTCTCTGCAATATGATCAAGATTGGTGATTTCATTGATAATGAGTTCATGAAAAACACGCGTAGAGGGATTGGGATCATGTGGGGGATGAGGAGAAATGGTAAGTTCATTTGAGAGGGGATCTTGTGAGGAACATGGAGGATTATGACATGGAGATGAAAAGATAGAGGGATCTTGATCAGGATTTGGAGAAATAATGGGATCTTGTTTAGGACATGAAGGTGAAGGAATACTTTGATCTTGACTTGGAAAGGGAATATTAGGAAGGATGTAAGGGATGTCTTGATCTTTCTTAGGAGGTGGATGTTGGATGGGACTTGAAAGGACACTTTGTTCTTGAGACAAAAGGGTATCATTATGAATGGAATAGAAAAGAGCGAGGGGATCATCATAAGATTATTGGTCGGTGGGATCTTGACCAAAAATTGGGTAAGATGGAAGGGTTTGTTCTTAATCTTTATTTGTTTCAGGACTCATTTATTCTAATTTTGGATCATCCTTTTGACATAGGGAAGGAGTTTGTATATACATGGGAGATTCTTGGAAGGTTTCAACACTTTGGATTAATGAGAAAGGATTTTTAATGAGACTCTCTATAATAGGAGTATATGATGTGATTGGGTCTTGAATTTTTGAAGCATGGAAGGGACTAGCATCATGAATTGTATTATCTTGGAAACTTATTGTCGATAGTTCTTGGGAGGTTGTATTGTTGGATAAAGATGATGTGGACTGCTCTTGTGTGACTTTAGGGTATGAGGAAATGGTGGAAGATATGGAGGCTACTTAAGGTGCCTAGTTTTGATGGGAAGAGCCATTGCTAGACATGAGCAGATTACCTTGTTGCATTATAAGTGACACATTGACCGTGTTTGATTGATGTCCAAAGGGTGACATGTTTGTAAATACACTTGCATTGATTTGGGACACCCTTGGTGGTGTATTTGAAGACATAGGAATATATTCACAGACATGTGATGTGACTGAAGACAAAATTGATTGTGTAATTGTGTGTGACCTTGGTAGTGTTTGACTTGTTTGCACAATTTGTGGTGTTGAGAATTGTGTTGTTTGTTGTATTGGTTGCTGGACTTGTATTGTTGGATGTGTTTGTTGTTGATATTGGTTTCTCATGTTTATTTGTGTGAGAATAACTGGTATGTATGTTTGAATAATAAGAGCTCGCACATAAACTGGCTCTAAGTTTGTATTGGGTCTCTCAAATTTTTGAAATAGTTTGAACATCTGGGATCTACTCTCTTCACTTTTTTTAACCTTTTGTTCCAAGATCTCTATTTCTCGAGCTAGTTTCTCTTCAAGTGATGGAGAAATATGTATGACACTTGTTTGTTCTTGATAAGTTTGATGCACATTTTGGGACATGTATATGTTGGATTAAGATGATTGATTGTTTGGTTGCAATGCCATGGTCCCACGAAAGTTGGAAGTTTGATAAGGTTAATGTTGTCTCCTAGAAGTTTGAGAGCTTGTTTCAACCATTGCACTATATGCCATTTTGTTTTGATTTTTGAAGTTTAGGGATGAAAGTGATGTAGTCAAGGTAGGGAGATCCAATGAAGGACAACCCATCCTTGCATCCTAACACATAAACTATGCAAAATATATCGGTAACCGGTAACAAGATGCCAGAAACAATAGAAAGAACAACCAGTAACATAACATAACACATTACCGGTAAACAATATGAATAATTCTTATTATAGTCTAAAGAATTGCACATGTCGCATGTTGGATCGCAGTCTAGGATACAAATAATGCTTACAACACAATTACAAGATCTACAGATCATCCACATTAGAATGGCCTCCAAAAATAATTTGTCGGATCTACCCCAATCTGGACCTCAGCCTTCTGGCCTCAGTCCACCAAATCAAAATTTTGTTGGATCTACATCTTCACTCTATCTCTAAACTCTGTCTTTGATCTTCTAACTTCTGCCCTCTCAAATGATTCACAAACCTCAATTTATACTATCCACAAAAAATAACAACTTAATCAAGTCGACCCCAAGACCAACCGGTTCATGAAACATGCTAACGGTAACATGTCGGCTCAAATCACTAAGAACAACTTCCAAATTGCATAAGACAATGAACATTCCTTCAAGAACATTAGACATGGCATAAGAAACATAAATCAATGATCCACAACTCACAGAGATCAATCGCAACCCAATCTAACTCCGCTCAACACACTACCAGACTAATCAGTGAGAACATATCAACCGGGCCAATACCAGAATCGATAACTCATCGAGATTAAATCCAAAAGACATGAAACTTGAACATGAAAAAGACGATGAACACAAGGGAATAAACCCAAAACCACAATGCTAAACACTCAAACAAGATGAAATGCCATGATCTCAAGCAATTCCACTGAAAACTGCCTCAACCAGTAAGAACTAGACCGACGCTCCTGAATCAAACTCTTGGGGTTAATTGAAAAGTGAGTCCCATCACTTGATCTTGTTAAATGATCTATCACTAGGTACTTGCAACTAATTTGGGGGTTTTGACGATCTGACCACAGCTTCCGGTTGCCTCTCCTCGGCGTTCTACCAGTCCAAACTACATCCTGCCTCAATCAGTGATCTATTCAAGTCTCCACCCACTAAATGCCTTAAGATCAAGATCTAGGATCGTAAATCTACCTGCAAACCTTGCTCTGCCCCATGTTCAGTGATCTGAACAAGTCCACAAGTTTTCTCAACTTTCTCTTAAACCAACTAATGCATAACCAGGTCTTTCTCCAACAACAGGTTCACAAACCAGCTCTTATACCACTTGATACAGTCAAGGTAGGGAGATCCAATGAAGGATAGCCCATCCTTGCAGCCTAACACATAAACCATGCAAAATATACTAGTAACTGGTAACAAGATGCCAGAAAAAATAGAAAGAATAACCGGTAACATAACATAACACATAACCGGTAAATAATACAAACAATTCTTATTACTGTCTAAAGCATTACACATGCCACATGTTGGATCACATTCTAGGATACAAATAATGCTTACAACACAATTACAAGTTTCACAAATCATCCACATATCAAAATGGCCTCTAGAAACAATCTACTGGTTGTACCCCAATCTAGACCTCAGCCTTTTGGCCTTAGTCCACTAGATTAGAATCTCCCCGGATCTATATCTTCGCTTGATCTCTAACCTTTGTCTTCGATCTTCTAACTTCTTCCCTCTCAAATGATTTGCAAACCTCAATTTATACCATCCGCAAATAATAACAACTTAATCAAGTCAGACCAAACATCAACCGGTTCATAAAACATGCTAACGGTAACATGTCAACTCAAATAACTAAGAACAACTTCCAAAATGCATAAGACAATGCACGGTCCTCTGAGAATATCAGACATGGCACAAGAAATATAAATCAATGATCTGCAAGTCATGAAGATCAACCGCAACCCAATCCAACTCTGCTCAACACACTACTAGACTAACTGGTAAGAACATATCAACCGGGCCAATACCAAAGTTGATAACTCACAAGGATTAAATCCAAAAGCTATGAAACTTGAACATGACAAAGATGATGAACACAAGGGAATAAACCCAAAACCACAATGCTAAACAATCAAACAAGAAGAAAGGAAATGATATCAATAAATTCCATTGAAAAATGCCTCAACTGATAAGAACTAGACTGGTGCTCCTGCATCAGAAAGTGCAAACCTATTTTTTTTTTTTGGATTTTGGGAATTTTGAAAATGGACCAATACAACCGAGGATGACAAGTGCAACCTATGTTTTTGAATTTTTTCACAAATTGGATTAAGGAAAGACAAGATCAAATGCTAAAGAATAACAATGCAACTTTCGACTTGGACTAGGAAACAACCTAATTTTGAAAATAATGTAAAATGGAGATAATAATTTAACCTTGTGTCTTATGAGGATGAAGACTATGCAAGGACTTATGCAAAGATTATGATGACTATGCAAGGACTTATGCAAAAATTATGATGACTATATAAGGAGTTATGTGAAGATTATGAGGAGGCTAATGTGATACAAATGATGACTTTATAAGGACTATGCAAGACTATGCAAGGACTTATGTGAAGATTACGACGATGTATATAGGAACTTCATGAGGATGTAGATGAAGACTATGCAAGGACTTATGCAAAGTAAGGACATAAATGAGGACTATAATGAGGATGATTCAAGGACTTATGAAAAGTAAGGATGTAAATGAGTACTATAATGAGTGCGATAATGAGGACTATGCAAAGACTTATTCAAAGTAAGGACGTAAATAGGAACTATAATGAGAATGATAATGAGGACTATGCAAATATTTATGAAAAGAAAGGGCGTAAATGAGGACTATAATGAGGACGATGCAAAACCTAGTCACAAGTATGTAAAGTTTTGGACTTTGTTGGATTGTCAAATGTTTCAAGGTAGACTCTATTTCAAATAACTCTATTTGTAGGACAAGTATATTTTTTCTTCAATTCTGAGAACATTGTCTGAAGATAAGTATAGCTGGATAAATTGTGTTCTTACAAACTCTGAGAATTCAAAGATATGCAAGGTAGGGCCTAAAATAGTCCAAATACTGACTCACTACTAGTTTAGCACAATGATACACATAAAAACACATAAGACAATCTTAGGTTGGAAAGTGGAAAACATTCAAAGAGGCCCTTATAGTAAAATATTGAAACAAAATGAACAGCTAGAGAGTCTAGTAGTGCCGAATCCACTCCATAATACACACTTCTCGGACATGTTAGTCTCTCTTACCTTGAAGATCCAAAGATCTTATCACTGAGGGATTTCTATCTCATAATGCAAGGTACATGAAGGGTATCTATGGGGTACAATCTGCACTCCCAGAACCAATGAATGTGGGATTTGGGCTACTACGTCAGTTCTTATTGTAAGTTTTGAGGGGTCCCGATCCAATGATGGATTCTCAGAGCAAGCCACTTAAGGCTTTAGTTAAGCTTATCGGTGCAGGGAAGGCCCCCACATACATGAAATTCACTCAACACTCTAGCCGCCTGACTAGTATATTTATATAGCAGCTTGAAAAACCCGCTCGAGAGTACGCTGGGAGAGATGATATCCCCAACACATCCCTATTCAAAGTACCTCTATGGGGTGATGAAATCCCCAGTCAAAGATACCCCTTACTACTAAAAAGAAAAAGTGGGTGTCGTTATCACCTTTCCCTCTCTCCCAAGACCCCGAAGACAGGTGGATAGTGTTAAGTCCTGGAGACAACTAAGAGGGGGGGTGAATCATTTTTCCAATAAATTCAAACCAAAATTAACTTAAACAAAACTTAATTCTTAATGCTGCTAAACCAAACTTTATGTTGGTAGATAATTTTATCAGTTAATTGTAGTACCAGTAAAGATTAATGCATGAAATAGAAAGACAATAACATCCACAACACATAACACAAATATTTGTATGTGGAAACCTTGTAAGGGTAAAAACCATGGTGGGAAGCCTTACCCATAATCAAATGATAGTACTATAGATAGTATGTGTGTACAATATGGAGTTTGCACATGCAGAAAGGCCAGCTGCCTAGAGCTCCTGCTCAATCACAAAATGGGAGTCACACTGACTACAATTGGATGGTTAAATCCAATGATAATGTACTGCTCAAAATAGCATCTTCATATGCTAGATTCAATACTAGTTTAGCTCTGATATGCCTTCTTCAAATACCTTCCTTCAATCTTCAAATGATGTCTGCATGTATAGCTCTTCTTATTTTTGCATATACCTTATTACAATCCTTTTTTCAATCGCATACCAATCTCACAAATGAGATCTTACATTTATACCATAACCTAAGACCAATTGAGTAGGTTGGCTCACTAAAGATATTACAATAAAATCATTTACAAATAAATCAATATCCGATGCATCATGTCGGCTCAATGCATTTACAATAATAATAAATCATCTTCATAACGTGTCATGATGATCTGGAATAGATATATTTGTCGGTGCGTAACCTGGACCTATTTGCCGGTAACAACAAATATGCAAACTCGAATAAACCAATAACTAAATCGCCAAAACCAGGTGATAAAATCATGTCTTTGACATAACCAAGTAGTCTCTAAGTCATTCCAAGTTCCGGTGAACAATATAACCTATTGGTGAACTAGATACCTGGTGACTGTGCATAAATCACTGAACATGCCGGTGAACATAATCAAGAATCTCCAAGTGCTGATAAGTGTTGACAAGTGTTAACAAGTGTTGACATCAATGACAAAACCAATGAAACACATCCAAAATACCAATAGAAAGGTACTTAATGAAACAATAGGTCCACCCAAGACAAACAAAGGGTTCTTTTTCCCTTAAATATCACAATGTGTGATTTATTCTATTCATAAGCCAAACTCACATCAATTTTAAAGCCCATACTGAGGTGTGAGATATGCATGTGCATGTCTATTTTAAAACACCAAAGTGAAGTGTGAGATCATGCATGCCAATTTTAAACCAAAAGACAATTTTAAGCACCAAGCTGAAGTGTGAGATCATGCATGTCAATTTTAATCCCAAAATCAATTTTTAGCACCAAGCTGAAGTGTGAGATCATGCATGTCAATTTAAACCCAAAATCAATTTGAAGCACCAAGCTGAAGTGTGAGATCATGCATGTCAATTTTAATCCCAAAATCAATTTTAAGCACCAAGATGAAGTGTGAGATCATGCATGTCAATTTTAAACCCAAAATCCAAAAGTGAGTTAACCCTAAAGGATACTGCAATCAAATTATCAGTAATCTCAAAATAGTCTGGGATGATCAAGACTTCTCTGTAATTTCGCCACACACCACAAACAAACAATTAGTAGCAGGAATCAAAGTGACAACATTAAAACAAGTTTTTTTTTTCTTCAACCCCAAAATAACAAAGAAGATACCCTTGATGAATTTTTGAGAGATTTCCAAAAATGTAAGAATTTTAAAAAGAGACATTAATTTGCACTCTGGAGAGCATATTTATGGAAAAAATGAATTTTTAAAGATCTAGCTTTATGCTAATTATTTGACATCAAAATCAAAATTGTAAAGAAGATACCCCCTATGAAATTTCAAGAGATTTCTAGAAATGTAAGAATTTTAGAAAAATTCTCTAATTTGTGCCCAAAATTTAGAATTTATTAAAATGATCATATCTCGCTCAAAACAGATGGTACAGATCCGAATTTTTTTATTGTAGGTATGTCTTAGAATGCTTTGCTTAACCTATTGTAAAAAAATATCACATAAATTAGCTTATTTACTCCAAAAATCAAATATTTATGAAAAATATTAAAACTACAATATCTCACTCAAAAATGATGATCTAAGGATGATTTTTTTTTCTGTAAAGTCATGAGATGATAATTAACCTATAGTAAAAAAATCCATGAATAAATTCTCAATCGTTTGGAAGATATGATAAAATCTTTAAACAGTCTGCAATCTTGCCTAGAACCTGATCTACACAATGTTAGTCTTGAAATTTTTGAATAAAACGCTAATTAAGATTAGAAAACCTCTTATAATATGAATTTAAAAGAGAGGTGTAGTTGCAAGATCCAATACCTATACCTGTAGGCATACACAAAATTCCAAATCAGAGTGCTGTTGGATTCACGTATGGTTCACCAAAATGTCGTATGTAAAATTCATCATTATTCAATTAGAATCAAAGGGAAATCACGAATCCCTATCTAACCAAAGAATCCTAAATAAATCAATGAAATAATGCAAAACAAATGATGCAGGAGCATCCCCGATTCACACCAATCTTGCATCAACCAAAAACATTTTCCTTTCTATTTTTCTTTCTATGTGTCTCGGTTTTGGCTCACCGAATCTTGTGGAATTGGATTCTACTTGAAGACTTGATTATCTTTCTTTCTTTCAAACCGCATCACATTTGGATCACTTTCTGGCAAGATATCTCTACCGGTTTCCATGACAGTTTCTTGTTACTGGATTGACAGTTCTTTGTTACTGATTGCCTAGACCTATTCTGGTCAGTGATAACTTTAAGAAACCCCCCTTCAAAAAATTGTATAAAATCTTGGCAAATACTTATTTTTTTCTAAAAATAATAATAATGTTTATTGGCAAATCTTTCCTTTTTATAAAACAATAAAAATTTATTGGCGAATTTGTTTATATCAATTTTTTTTGGTAGAAAATATTGGCGAATCTTGGAAAATAATCATTGTATGCATTAATTACTATTGCATTTTCTTTCATTTAAAAATAATCTTTTATAAAAAAGTAAAGGCATGAAGGTTGAAATCATTAATGAGTTTGAGGGTTAGACTATACTTTATTTGGTTTCTACCATTAACTTAAAATAATCTAATAGCCCTCTTTCTATTTTGTGAGATAAAATTTACAAACAATTTGTAATACTCATGGGGCCAAAAATTGCTTCTAGACCATTGGTTTTCATTGAAGTCAACAATTCAAAAGCAATTTCAAACGCCATGAGCATTACAACTTGTAGGTACATTTTACCTCATAGAATACAATTAAGGTCATTAGATTATATTTTAAATCAATGCTGGAAACAAAAGATTGTTGATATAACCCTAAAGTAACTAATAATTATGATATATTATTGGTGAATTAATTTGGATTTCTATAATAAATTATAAAATGTTGGCGAATCTGATCCAATCATGTATCAAATATTGTGGCGAACCTTTAAGTTAAAAAAAAAAAAAAAAAAATTCTCTGGCAATTTAAATAACATTAAAATAAAAATTTGTAAAAATGTGGTGATTTGGGTCACCTTAAAGTTGAAATTATTAGCCAAATTTGATTCCCAAATTTCAATAAATAGCCTATTGGCAAATATTAGCCACTAAAGTTCTCACTGATTTTGGTGATCTCCTGGAATCCATTATGAAGCTTGTGGAGCCTTGCACATTGATTTCGATGTTCCTTGGTGTGTGGTCGGCCTTTTCCCGTGATCTACGTTTCATCCTTTGGATTTTATGGAGGAATCTCTTGGCAGAGGTTGGCCTTGTTATTTTCATGTTAGGTCTTGTTCTTCAGGTTTTGATCCCTTTTGGGCCGATTGGATCCTTTGGATCAATATATATATTTCTAATTATGCTTTAGAATGTAATGGGGAAGAGAATCAAGTAGCTAGATTATGCATAGAAGATAGATCTTTCGATTCAAGGTCCCATTTGTGACCTATTCTACCAGGCCTGAGTCGGTATGTTGTAACCCAGTTGTGACTGGTTGGATGTAATCAGATTTTATGCAATAAAACAATCTGTTTTACATTGCCTCCATCATATCTATGTGTTTCTGTTGTGTTACTCTTGCTGACCGGTCTAGATTGCTCTCCTTGAGGTCCCTCCTCACCGATGACTTCTTCAAGTGGTATCAGAGCAAAGTTTCATTCTGGAGGTTGTGTGTCCTAAATTTCTTGTTGCAGGGTGGCAGATTGTGAATCCGACTTGCAATTGTAGAGGACTAGTGTGAATTGATGGTGTGAAGAGGAACTAGGAATGGTGGAGTGCGTGGGAATGCAAACTGTGTTGTGATGGATATGTTGCAAGGAATAGAAGCCCAGTTAGAAACCATGGAGACAACCTAGTGAAGAGGCCAACACATTGAAGATGTGAGTGAAGATGAAGGAGAAGAAGCCCCAATAGAACAAGTAAACCTATCGGTGGTTGATCTGGATGAAGAAAGGTTTTTAAGGGTTTTGAGTAGGGAAAACACTAAACCTCATTTTACCCCACCGGAATATGATGGGAAGTTAGATTCAGATGAATTTATGGATTGGATCTTGGAAATAGAGAATTATTTCTATTTTGAAAACATTGCAGAAGAGAGGAAGTTGAAATATGCTTGTACCTAGTTGAAAGGTCACACATCTCTTTGGTGGGAGAATTTGCAAGTTGATATACAAAGAAGAGGTAAAGAAAAGATTAAGACATGGGATCAGATGATTGCTAAGTTGAAATCAAAGTTTGTGTCAAGGAATTGTAGCATCCTAAAATTGCGACACTTGCAATTTCGACTGCATTTCGGTCTTCACGATGGCGACGCAACACGCAACCTGAATGGAGACCTTGAAACCTGATTATGACACTGAAAACTGCATTTTTCAAGTACCCTGGCCTGAACCTCCTTGCACCCTGTTGTCCCGGGAGGTGGGACCAGGGCGCCCAGCGCCCTGGTCCCTGGGTCCTATTTTGGGCCCGGTCTCTTTTGGACTTCGGGTCTTTATGTTTGCAAATTGGAAAATTATCTTTCCTGGTCGGCCTAAGGTCGGGAAAATCAGTCTATCAGCCCTAATTGACAAGTATATAAATGACATTTTCCTCTTTCATTCGATATGATGGAAAAGGCGTGGAAACTATACTCAAGCATTCAAGCATTCAAGCATTCCTTCAAGCAATTGATCATTTCAAGTCTCCATTCAAGGCTAAGTGTTGCATTCAAGACAAGGATTCAACCATTGAAGAGGAGATCACATACTACATGCTACATACAACATACTACTACAACAAACATACAACATCTATACCTTCGCACATAAGGATACAAACATCCTTAGAACAAGGTATTAGTACTTGTTTTACAGTCATTTACATTTACAGCACTTGCTCATTTCTTGGTTAATTCCAAAACCGGGGTTTGACCTAAAGGCAAACCCCTAATCCCTAACCCCCCAATCGTCTTCGCTTTTCTGTGTGTAGGTTGCAGGTACGTGGCTGAAATTGAAGATCTGGAATCCTTGTGCAGAAACGAACAGATCCCCCTTCGTTTCGCGGATTTTTCGGAGGACCGTGGCGCCGGGCGCCATCGTCCTGACAACTTTTGCTCAAATTTGCAGGATAGCGCCGTATCGACATTTTACTGCTAATTCTAGGTCCGCAGCTTCATCCTATATCCATATCTCAATTTATAAGCGAATCTTTGTCACTTTCTATGCATTCCTAGCTTAATTCTTCTATGCACATTCTTTACAAAAGAGGGTAGCCTTGCTTTCTTAACCCTTGAAACACATTTAGCATCCAATCTTGCATTGTGTGGGATTGGATCTTGTGGGTTTCAACCCCTCTTTTGAATGTAAAGTCTCTCCCCTAAGTGAAAACCATCAACCCTAGTGAATCTCCCTTCTCTCTCCTTGGAGTTGGAAGAGGGGAGAGCAACTAGGGTTCGATTGCGATTTTCCGCTTTACATTTTGGTGAACCCGACGTGAACATCCTTTCTGATTATTCATGATTAGATCTGAAAATTGGATTCCTTGATTACATTTCCATGTTGGATCTTTTGCAAAATTTTAGAGGTTAATGGCATAAAAACCCTAAATTTTCTTTTTAAGTAATTAAACTTGTGAAGTGTTTAATTATTAATGCTTGTTTCAGATCTACCCTTCTATTACAAATTATCAATTCATATTTGTGCTTTAATTTTGAAAATTAAGTGGTTAAAAGTCGAAACCCTAATTTTTGAAACCCTCTTGATTCAACCTTTGTCCGACAATTTCACTGATCAAAACATCTCCAAATCAGCTGTAACTTTGGATTCCGCAATAAAATCACAATATCTTTCATCCCTGAAAATTTGGAAAAAAGTTGCGAGGACCGTGTGCACTCCGAGCGCCATCGTCCCCGACATTTTTTCCGAAATTTCGGGAGCTAGATCTTACTGTATTTTCCTACTAAAATCCAGAATTTTGGCTGATTTTATCAAATCTAACACTTTCAAAATTACAGTCAAAGTTGGTCTTGTGATTGCTTGGATTAAGGCTTCTAAACATTCAAAAATCATCGAAATTGAAATTTTGTGTCAAAATTGTGTTCTTACTGTCCTAAATCTGAAAAGTGTGTTTGCATTCATTCGAAATTTCAGTGCTTTATTCAAATTCTTACAATTTGTGACTTTTGAAATTAAGTGCTTAATTACAACAACTTTAATTTCCGCTTTCAAAATTGAATTTTGCGTGAAATTGAGTCAATTTTTAAAATTTCAAAGTTTGCATTGCTCTTGGCATTCCCTCTAAAATCATAACATTCAAAATTTCAGTTTCCCTCTCTTTTTCAAAATTCAAATTTTTGCATTTTTCGACAATCTTGGTAGGGTTCAATTTCGAGATTGCAACTTTAATTTGGCCTATCTACAGATCGTAAAATCACTCAATTTTTTCAGATTAGCTCTAAAATCATCATACCTTTCATCCCTGCAAATTTCGAAAAAAGTTGCAAGGACCGTGTTGCACTCCGAGCGCCACGGTCCCGGACATTTTTTCTGAAATTTCGGGAGATTGTCGTGATTGCATTTAACAGCTTAAATCCAGAAGATTGGCTGATTTTATTGAAAATTGCTACCTCTAAAATTCAAAACTTTCTCTCTCTCTCTAGTGCATGAGTTTTACAACAATAAGCCCTACTTACACTATTTTCGTTAGGCGAAGCCTTAGAATTAAGTCCTTCCAAGGTTTAATTACTGAGGAGATGGAACCTAATTTGAATGGTCTTTTTAACGAGGACATGGGTAATTCCTCTAATCCTCTTAATGATGAAGAAGCTCTCCATGAGGTTTCTGTAGAACAACTTTCAAAATTGGATAACCAATTTGACGATTTTCGACAGTGGATGTCTCAAGAATACCCCGATAGTCAAGCTCTTCCTTTAATTGAGGGTCTAAAACGTATGCTTCAAAGTGATAAGAATGGAATTGATATTTTGCGTGGTATTGCACACATTGTGGATTCGAATGTGATGCCTATGAAGAGTTGTGCTGAAAATTTGGGTTATACACAACCTCCTACTCAAGTCAATCATTCTATTCCTTTGATGACTTCTATTGCTAGCATACCTACCTTTACATCAAACATAATGGCTACTTCTACACAAGACATTCCTCCTATGATCACCAGTCATGGGAGCAACCCTTCTTCTTCAATTAACCCTCTTCCTTTATTTAATCCGATTTCTTCATTCATTCTGTAATGCCCCGCCAGGAAACCCCTAAGGGTTTAAGTTAAAAAACACTCAAATAGAGTGTAAATTTTTTTATTTTTTTTTTAATAATAATTAAGAGCGTTAATGAAAAGTTACAACATTAAGATAGTTTGAAGTTAACTCAGTTCATAATTAGACACGACATTAAAATACATTGGAGTTATCTGACAACTTAGATATCACAGCGGAAGGCTAAAACGATCCTAAGGAGTTTCCCAACGCGATTACATAACCTCACACCTAACTCAACTTGCGACATTAGATCCATTAAACTGGATAATATAAATACGAGATGATGCATAGATCTTGATTATATATGTGTTCTATGGTTTGACATCTTGTAACTTTATGAAGCGAGCAATTACTTTGGTTGGTGAGGAGGCCATCGAGAGGTTAATTACTCAATGCACTTTAATTCATAATTTCATTAGGAGGCCTCCCAATAGGTTCAAGAGATTTAAATACAACAAGGTTCATTCATTAAGGTTTTTTTTTTTTTTTTAGATAATCATCCACACTTGACGTCATCCTCTAATGCTATAAATATGCCTAACAAGATTCATTCGTATAGGATTAAACTACGATTAATAGAATGAGGATTCCTACATTGATTTTAAAGTAATCACCCACATTTGATATCTTCCTTAAATATTAAAAGGTATGATTAATAAGAAAAATTCGTTCCTTAAGGATTAACTACAACAATTAGAGTGAGATCCCTTCATTGGATTTCTTGCATAGCCAACTGATGAGTTGAAGTTCTTTTATGAAAGGTAAAATGTGAGTAGCCATAGGATTCATTTGAAATTTTAATAATGCTAATAGATGGCTAAATTCATTGAGGTGAAATGTATTAGGACACATGAGAGCAATCCCTTAAAATTACATTATCGTTAGCTGGGAGAAATTCATCGTTTCATGATTTGAATAATAATATCATAGTGACATACTTCTATTAGAATTAAAATACAATTTTTTTTTCTTATTGCATATTACTCTTTTTGGTTAAATGAAGTTAATATGAGAAGGTACATTTATTAAGATTAAGATTTAAACAACTATACCAAAACTTCCCTTTTTAGTTCTATTTTAGCAATCATGAGGGATTCCTTTTATAAGGATTAAAATATGGATATCTAATTGAGTTCACCAAATTATGAAATAATTCTGGTGAGGGTATATTGGTTACAATTGCAACATAATTAACTATATATATATATATATTCCTCCAATATACAACATGGATGCCTAGATGAGTCCACACGAATATCATATTAATCTGGTGAGGATTATTGTTAAGATTAAAATGTGAAATACTTAACAAATTCATCCTATGCAAAGAAGCATAGTTAACATGGCGTGAATTTCATTCACTAAGGTAAAAAGATAGATATTTCTATGATGTTCGTCTTTTAGATTTCAATCTAAGAATTGTGACATAATTTTTTTTTACTTTGTTTTCCCTTTTACATTCATTCCATTAACATACTTATTAACAAATTAATCCAATGAAGTAATTCTATCTAGATTTCTTCCACTATTACAATTTAAATTAACATTACCAATTTACTTTTTCCACACTTTAATTTCAATATTTAAATACCTTGCCATATTCATAATTCACAACGTTTTATGAACTTAAATAACTACATTTATCCATATGAATAATGTTATGCATTTAAATTTGAATTAATTAAAATTTCCACCATACACTTATGCAAGAATTACAACCATTCATGATAATTTAAAACATAAAACAAAGTACGCTAAAAAAATTGCATAACACAGGGATGATCTCGGAGTTCACCCCGGATGGGCTACATCTCCGGGTTTGCTCAACTGCAAGACCCCTTTGATATTATATCGTTAGGAATACATGATATATAATTCTTTTACATCTTGCCACTTAGGCGAATACAATCAATATACAATAGACACTTCGATCGGGAAATACATAATTGGTCCCTTCTAAAGCGGAACCAACTGACAATTCAAAGCAAGTACAGGTTCTAATGACTGACGTTACTTGACTAGGGGCGAAATCAGTTATGACCAACCCAATTAACCCAACGACCGGGTTCAAAACAAACCTAGCAAGACGTGCTACTATAACAGACGCATTGACTACTAAAATAATAATGGGTCGTCCTCTAGCGCTAACAGGTAATTACAACATCTTCCAAGTTGTCTTAAGCATCTAGACAGTCAAGTTGTATCTTAGATAAACGCTAATGACATGCTAGTATTACAACAATAATCTAACCCCTGTTTAATGATACAAAAAAAAAGATCCCTCTTCTACTAAAGCAAAATATATTAAGAGTAAATGAAGGAATGGACAAATCATTTCCAAGCTAAACTAAGCCTCTATTGCATACATAAACAAAAAGAAATTAAAGTCCGTTACCCTCATGAAATTTACTCACTATCTTAAAATCAACTATCATTTGATTTTCCCCTTTTTTTTTTAAAAAACAAACAACTACAATGAAAGTCATGGCTATACTAAAGCCCAAAATCTATATGTGTAATTAACAATATACGTTAAATAGAGGATGTCTATATTAGCCTATATTTTAATATACACATTTATCTTCTTTTTTTTTCTATTAAAAAAAATACATTATTTACTAAAATCAAAATTTCCACCACATTGTTGAAATGCAAAATATTACTCAAAATGCATTTACACTAACAAGCATCTCTTTTTTTTGAATGTATATAAAATGGGACAAACTAAAACCATTTTTTTTAAAACTTACAAAAAAAACTATTTAATATCTTTCATTTAACAAAACAAATAAAAAACAAATTTTAAAAGGGGTTTGCTCTCGGCTAAACCCTAGCCGGGGGACCCCGCGGGCGGCGCTCGCGGTGGTGCCCGCAGGTGCCGCGGCGCCCTGCGGCCACCGCGGCCCCTGCGGCCACCGCCGTGAGCCGCAGTCGCTGCGAAGGCATGCGGGGGTAAGGGGCGAGCGAACAGAAAGTGAGCGAGGGAATTACATGGGGGAGGGGAGGAGGAGCGGGTGGAGCTCCGCTCCCCGCCCTCCAACCCCAAACCCTCAGTCAATACAAACGCCCAGGCCAAAACAAAAAAAAAACATACGCCCAGCTCGCATCAAAATGTAGATATATTTTTTTTTTTAAAAAAAACACACGGGTTCGAAACCAGAAAGAAAAGACCAAAACGCCCATCACAAGTATGATAATAAATTTTGAATAAAAACGCACAGGCTCAAATTTATAAGTTCGTTATAAATGGACTGTGTTTTTGGTATCCATTTCTTTGGTGATTTCATTCTTCTTCAAACACAAAGGTTTTTTTTTAAATACCCAAACAGCAATGAGGAATAACACAAAATGCATATGCAGTCACAGCCATCTCTTGTCCATTTTTTTTGTTTCTTTTCAGAATAACCAAAATATCAAAATGGGGAAAGATTTCCAAATAACAGTCCAAGGGTTTTCCTCCAAACACATTTCTTATGGTTTGAAATACAAATACAAGATACACAAGAGACCTACCTCCCATTAGCATTCTTGGCATGAATTTGAGGAAGAGCTCCACCTGCAACTCCAAGCAAGAGATCTACCTTCTTTTCTTCCCAAAACCATGTTTTTCCACCCAAAAATGACCAAAAAGCCAAGGACCTCCAAAATGCTTACAAAACTAGGTTAAAAAGAAAAAACCCTAATTTTGCCCTAATTTTAAATTTTGAAATTAGGCATTTATTTTTAAAATAAAAATGAATGAAAATCCAAATGGGAGTCATTCATTTCCTCCTTATTCATTTTCCTTTTAAAATTTAAAAGCTTCCATTCCTTATTCAACTCTAATTTTTTTAAATTTTCTTCATATCACTTTAGCCAACACTTTATACTTTGATTAATTTAATTTTCTAAAAATCGAACTTTCATACTTTATCCTCTTTACAAGTAAAATGGAACTAATTTCTTTTAAATAGTAAATTTTACCCTTTTTCCCCCAACAAGCGAAAACGATTAATTTATTTCTATTTCTCAATTGACTTTTAAATTTTTCCTTTCCAAAACGCATAATTTATTAAAATCGTCGTTATTAAAATTAACTATTAAATTAACTCGCTACAACAAAATAAAGCGACATTTTAAAATACATGACTAATCTAGTACAAGAGTCTTATTTATTCTAATTTCCCAACTACATATGCGTGAATGTTACAAATGTGTAAATGAGCACGCTAACCCCAGTTAAATACCTTAAGCTTGCTACAATAACAATTTAAAGCAATCTCTTAAATTAATGATTAATCATATAAAAGAAGCTACCTATTTAAATTTCTAATTTACTAATGTGCTCGTCTACTCACAAATTTGAATTTAATACTTAGGATCACAAACCTCACTTACCTCGCGCAAGGCACGCAAATCGAGGGAGTCCTCCAATCTCTCGACACGCATCCCAATGAAAAGAAAGCCCCACGAATCCACACACGATGCTCACCTAACCATGGCTAAGGCAAGACGAGAGTTATATGACCACTAAATCCGAATTCAAAAGGTGAAGGAGCATACTCAACCTTGCAAATTCCAAAGGAGATGAACCTTGCCCTAAGCGGTGTTGTACCTGCAATCTCCTGCACTCATGAATTCATACAAGCATGCATATACAAATACATATTCAATTGAAGGCGTTAGCTCAAGATTTATCACAAGGGTTAGGAAACAATTACATTTACACGAGAATCGATGCAAAAGCACAATAATAAGTATGCACAATTTATTTCTATTATCTAAACTACACATTGCATATCGGTTAATCTATCATTCAAGAATGCCACATAGGAAGTCAATCAAGGTTAAACGGGTTTTAAAAGTCCGACTAGGGTATGGGCATTACACATTCCTTCAATGAATGTCCCTATTATATCTCCACAAATGAACATGACGCAAGGGGGCAATTCATTTAACCATTCCATTCCTCCTTGTAGTGTTCCTCCTGTCCAATCATCTCCTATGACTAACTATCATAGTGTCCCACCACCTTACTCTCTACCTTCTTTCAATAACATAACACCTCCATCACAATATAACACGTCTAATATGAACTCTTCGACTGAAGCGACCATTAACAATCTTGCACAAACTGTCTCTTCTTTACAGCAACAAATTGCCTCTATGAATCAATCTAAGTTTAGTGTGCCCACATTTGATGTTGCGAGCCCACTTTCTCTTGACATTGTTCGAGCTATTCCCCCTAAACATGTTGAAATCCCGCATTTGGAGCTTTATAATGGTAAAGGTGATCCTCTAACACATGTTAAGACTTTTCAAACAATATGTACTGATTTTGCTTATGACCAAAGGTTGCTTGCAAAACTGTTCACTAGAACATTAAGAGACAAAGCCCTACAATGGTATTGCTCATTGCCTTCTTATTCTATTACTTCTTTTGAACAACTTGCAAATGCTTTCATTCAACAATTTCAAAACAATATAAGTCCTAAAGTTACTTTGATTGATTTAATGCATTGTAAACAAGGTGTTAAAGAAAAAGTGACTGATTTCATTGGTAGATATAAGCATTTGTATGCTCAAATTTCTTTTCCAGTGCCTGACCATGATATTCAAAGAATATTTATTTCTAATTTACAAAAAGATATTCGAGACAAACTTCTGTTTTCTGAGTTTACTTCTTTCCAACAGTTGTGTGCAACTCTTCACAATTATCAACTGACTGTGAGTCAAATGGAACAATCACATCCTATGGCTCCGAGTGATAAGGGTGATAGCAGTCAACAACCATTTGGGAAGTTTAAACCAAACAGAGATTCCATCAAATTCAATGAAAACATCATCAACAACAATGTGAATGCAGCATCAGGTGTGCCTCCTATTTCTAAATTTTTCAAGAAAGAAAGAAAGTATACTCCTTTGAATGAATCATTGCATAGTATTATGAATAAATTATTGGAACAAAATGTGCTTACTCTTCCTCCTATAAGACAAATTGATCCTGCAAAGATTACTTCACCTTATTTTGATAACAAATCTTTTTGTCAATTTCATCGTCAGCCTGGGCATGATACTGAAAAATGTTTTACTTTAAAGGGTAAAATTCAAGATTTGATTGATAACAATACTATCTCTGTTTCTGGAGTGAATGATAAAGGCAACACATCTGTAGCTCCTCCTAACCAAAATCTTCAGATTTTCACTGATCCATTACCTTCTCATACCTCTAATGCGATTGAGGCTAATGATTCCTCTCTCTCATCTGATGGTCTTGTGTCTATGACTCCGAATGTGATTAACTTTGTAGAGCAGCAAGAAATCCCTAAAGAACCTTCCATCACATTTGATTCCAGTGAAACCATTAGGGCACCTGATGGTCCTTTATACATAGTTGCAAAAGTCAAGAATATACCTTGCCGTGGAGTGCTTATTGATCCTTCGTGCACGGTTAATGTTATTACTGAAGAATTTCTTTTTACTTTGCAATTGAATCAAGTGATCTATGACAAAACAGATGTGATTGTGAAACTATTTGATGCATTTTCTTCTCCTGCAATTGGTTCTATTACATTGCCTATTGAGGTCCATAACAAATCTCTTGATGTGAACTTTGCTATTATTCCTTCATCCGAACAATTTCGTGTGAAGCTTGGCTATCCTTGGCTATCTTCCATGAAGGCTATTGCTTCTCCTATTCATAAGTGTTTGAAATTTCCCCATAATGGTGAAGTTGTTACTGTCAATCATAGTCTCTTTAAACCAGCTGAAAGAACCTCTAGCGTTCCTATTGATTACTTTTGGCCTAAACAATTCCAATCTCTTCCTCCACGAAGTGATCATCTTTTCAAATCTTATCAAAAGTGGAAAACAGATATGATCCTATCTCTAAGTGAACCTAGAACACCTAAACTTGATATTCCTATCATTCTTGAGAAGGAAGTTCTTCCTTTGAAAGATAAAACTAATGTCTTTCCTCAAGAAGATTCCCAACCCATCCCTATGGATGTAACTATGTCTATGCCTAATAAACCTCCTAAAAGTAGACCTATCCCTCCTCGTCATGATGGACTTGGTCTCCTTCCTAAACCAAATATTCCTCCTTTATATGGAGCAGTTCCTCCTCCGTCCTTTTATAGAGAGAAGAGACCTTCCTCTTCTCCTATTATCCAGCCTAAGAGACCACAACCTAAACACCCAAGTGATAAGGATGAGAACATCCCTCCTCCTCAGTCTCCTAATCTTCCTACTAAGACTAGACAAAATCGTTCTGCACGTGAACGTTGACGACAACGTCGTCTTAGGGCTCAAGCAGCTGTTTCTCAAACTTTACAATCTCCAAAAACACCTTCAACAAGCATTATTCCATTTTCTCCTCAGCCGGAAATTGAGCCTAAATCTCCTAAACATAAGATGCATGATGGTTTTGATCCTGTGCGAGTTAAAGATCCTATTTTTATAAATCTTGATGATGATATAGATGAAAATGTTATTCATGATGAAAATGCTACTTCTCTTGTTCATTTTGATAGTGAGTATGAACTTGTTGATATTGATAACCATTTATCTAATGAATTTTCTAAAGCACTTATCCTAGCTCCTAGACAAGAACATCGCGGCTTGGGACATGAACATAGCCCTTGTTTGGATCTTGTGATAGCTCCATCTGCTATGTTGGATGTTCCTCCTCTAGCGTGTTCCCTGACTTCCCGAAACATTGATCAGCAAGATCGGGGGGTAGATGACGTGCTAGACTAGTTACATTAGCATAGCAGATTCTCTCCTCCTCTCTTGTGTTACTTCTTCTATATGTTATTCTCATTCTTCTATTTGTTGTCCTTAGTGTTGTCTACTTGAGGACGATGCAAAGCGTTGAGATCTCTCGATCTCTCTCATGTTGACTCAAAAGACACATGTGTTCCCTTCTTCTAGGTGACCTTCCTTGATTGGGGAATGAAGAACAATTATGCATACATACATATGATATACATGAATTATCATACAGCATACTGACCCCGAGGAAAGCGAAGTCACCTCGTGCTTTGTGTTTTGTGTCTATTATCCTTGGGTTTATCTCACACTTGGGGGCTAAATCCTTGCGATAACGTGCTCCTTTCCTTTCTCATTTCTTATGTGTATCACTACGTTAAAACAATCACCCCCGTTGAGGCGTGTGCGATCGCTTTAACGTAGGGGGGCATACACCCTGTCTATCCCTTCAGGATACATGAAAATTTCTTGGAGAACTTAGCTTTGCCTTGAAAATTTTCGGTATTTCTCTTACATGACTCATAGTGAGGGAATCTTACTACTGACAGTCATGGTTCTCCCTCGTGATCTTCCCTTTTACTTTGTCCACAGGGGGCTTGGTGTATCTTGTCTCCTTGACGTGGTGAAAGTCTTTCAATGTTGTTTCCTTGTACTTTACCGGAAGTATGAGCATACATACTCCCGCTAAAGTGGGGGCTAAATGTAGTGTCCTAAAATTGCGACACTTGCAATTTCGACTGCATTTCGGTCTTCACGATGGCGACGCAAGACGCAACCTGAATGGAGACCCCGAAACTTGATTATGACACTGAAAACTGCATTTTTCAAGTACCCTGGCCTGAACCTCCTTGCACCCTGCTGTCCCGGGAGGTGGGAACGGAGCGCCCAGCGCCCTGGTCCCTGGGTCCTATTTTGGGCCCGGTCTCTTTTGGACTTCGGGTCTTTATGTTTGCAAATTGGAAAATTATCTTTCCTGGTCGGCCTAAGGTCAGGAAAATCAGTCTATCAGCCCTAATTGACAAGTATATAAATGACATTTTCCTCTTTCATTCGATATGATGGAAAAGGCGTGGAAACTATACTCAAGCATTCAAGCATTCAAGCATTCCTTCAAGCAATTGATCATTTCAAGTCTCCATTCAAGGCTAAGTGTTGCATTCAAGACAAGGATTCAACCATTGAAGAGGAGATCACATACTACATGCTACATACAACATACTACTACAACAAACATACAAAATCTATACCTTCGCACATAAGGATACAAACATCCTTAGAACAAGGTATTAGTACTTGTTTTACAGTCATTTACATTTACAGCACTTGCTCATTTCTTGGTTAATTCCAAAATCGGGGTTTGACCTAAAGGCAAACCCCTAATCCCTAACCCCCCAATCGTCTTCGCTTTTCTGTGTGTAGGTTGCAGGTACGCGGCTGAAATTGAAGATCTGGAATCCTTGTGCAGAGACGAACAGATCCCCCTTCGTTTCGTGGATTTTTCGGAGGACTGTGGCGCCGGGTGCCATCGTCCTGACAACTTTTGCTCAAATTTGCAGGATAGCACCGTATCGACATTTTACTGCTAATTCCAGGTCTGCAGCTTCATCCTATATCCATATCTCAATTTATAAGCGAATCTTTGTCACTTTCTATGCATTCCTAGCTTAATTCTTCTATGCACATTCTTTACAAAAGAGGGTAGCCTTGCTTTCTTAACCCTTGAAACACATTTAGCATCCAATCTTGCATTGTGTGGGATTGGATCTTGTGGGTTTCAACCCCTCTTTTGAATGTAAAGTCTCTCCCCTAAGTGAAAACCATCAACCCTAGTGAATCTCCCTTCTCTCTCCTTGGAGTTGGAAGAGGGGAGAGCAACTAGGGTTCGATCGCGATTTTCCGCTTTACAGGAATTATCAAGTGGATTTATTCTGGAAGTTGTAGAATCTGAGACAGAAGGAATCTAGTGTGAAGGAGTACACCGAAGCATTTTACAAGTTGAACATCACATGCAGACATGTTGATGATGAAGTTGAACAATTTGCAAGATATTTGAATAGATTGTGGATGTCTATATAAGATGAACTCAGTATGATCAAATTGGAGAGTGTTGAAGAGCCTTACCAATATGCCCTAAAGGCTAAAGAGAAATTGAACAAAAGACATGAGCAAAGATAGAGAGGTAGAGGTGGAAGTTTTATCGGAGGAATATTTAAAGGAGGAAGAGGATATGCTAGAGGAAGAGGAACTAGTACAGATCTAAACAAGGACAAGGAAGTGAGAAAAGAAGGTAATTCATACCGGAAGGATGATAGAAATTTCTACCAGAGGAGACAACTGAATGGTTACCAAAAGGATGATAGAAATTTCTACCGGAGGAGACAACTGAATGGTTACTAGAATGATAACTTTGGAAGACAGGACAAGAGGACATTTAGAGGAACTTGCTTTAAGTGTGGAGGAGAAGGACACCATTCATTCAAGTTTAAGAAGACAGAGGCTACCAAAAGAGAAACAATGGTGGAAGAAAACCCCACCAGATCAGACAATAAACTGAAAGATGGAGAACTATTGATGATGAGGAGAGCTTTGTGTCATACCGGAGGAGATGAAGAGCCCTTGCAGAGGAACAATCTATTCAAGACTAGATGTAAGGTATTTGGTCAGTGTTGTAAAGTTGTTATTGATAGTGGTAGTTCAGATAATCTTGTTTCAGAAGAGATGGCGAATAAGTTGAAATTGGAGAGATTGAAACACCCTAAGCCTTACCAGATAGAATGGATTTAGGATGAACATAAGTTGTTAGTAAGTGAACAATGTTTGGTGAAACTGAAAATTCAGAATTATCATGATGAAATTTTGTGTTATATTATGCCTATAGATATTTGTCATCTTTTATTGGGTAGCCCTTGGTAGTTTGATAGACAGGAAATAATGATGGGAGGAAGAATACATACACTATTGTGCCAATGGGATGAAGCAAACCTTGTAACCTTTGGAGAAACCTTTGAAAAATGAAGTTTTTTTGAATGCCATAATCTATTTAGTAGATGGAAGTAAATTCATGGATGGACCGAGACATGAGAATGTGTGTTTTGCCTTAATTCTAAGGAAGACTAAGAGACCGGAACCAGAAGGAGAGCACCTCAAATAGATAAGAGATTTGCTGATGGAATATGAGGACATCATTTTAGATAATGTACCTGATGGATAGCCACCTGTAAGAAGTATTAGGCATTGCATGGACTTGGTTCCCAGAGCTAATTTTCCTAACAAAGTTCCACACCAGTTGACATTGACAAAGAATGAAGAACTGAATAGATAAGTGCAAGAGTTGTTGAAGAAAGGTTTGATCAGGGAGAGTCTGAGCCCTTGTGCAATACCAATAGTATTAGAACCTAAGAAGAATGGAGAGTGGAGAATGTGTATTGATTCGAGAGCAATAAACAAGATCACAATGAAATACCACTTTCCTTTGCCTAGGATGGATGACATAATGGACTGTTTGAGTGGAGAAAAATACTTTACAAATATATATTTGAAGAGTGGATATCATCAGATCAGGATTAGAGAAGGTGATGAATGAAAGACAACATTTAAGACAAATGAAGGACTGCATGAATGGTTGGTGATTCCTTTTGGATTGACTAATGCACTGAGTACTTTCATGAGGCCGATGAATGAGGTATTGAAGAAGTTCTTGGGTAAGTTTGTTATTATGTATCTGGATGACATTCTGATTTTTAGTAAGACAAAAGAGGAGCATTTGTTGTAGTTAAGAGAAGTTTTCCAGAGGTTGAGAGAAGAAAAGTTGTTGATCAATATCAAGAAGTGTACTTTCATGAAGGATGAGTTAGTCCATTTAGGATTTGTGATATCTAAGGATGGTTTGAAGATGGACCCTGAGAAAGTGAAAGCCATTGTTGAGTGGCCTACACTGAAAAGGATTGGGGAGGTAAGATCATTTCATGGATTGGATAGATTTTATCAGAAGTTTATCAGAATTTTCAGTTCAGTTTGTAACCCTATGACTCAGACCATGAGAGGAGATCAGAAGGAATTCAAGTGGACCACCAGAGAAAACAAAAGTTTTGAACTATTGAAGCAGAAAGTGACTGAGCAGCCTGTGTTATCTTTACCGGATTTCAATAAAGTATTTCAAGTGGATTGTGATGCAAATGGAATAGCAATAGGAGGGAGAGTAGTAGCCTATTTCAGTGAGAAATTGAATGATGCCTAGAAGAGATATTCAGTGTATGATCAGGAATTTTATGTCATAGTTCAAGCCTTGAAGAAATGGAGACACTGCTTGTTGCCTAAGGAGTTTGTGTTGTATATAGATCATCAAGCTTTGCAACATTTGAACAGTCAGAGTAAGTTGAATCAAACACATATGAGATGGGTAG
Organism: Cryptomeria japonica; assembly: GCF_030272615.1. Lineage (NCBI taxonomy): Eukaryota > Viridiplantae > Streptophyta > Pinopsida > Cupressales > Cupressaceae > Cryptomeria > Cryptomeria japonica. The sequence goes on from NC_081407.1 coordinate 537,369,006, forward strand.
AATTCTTGCAAAGTTACACCTTCGTGTTAAAGTATAGAAGTGGAAAATCTAACAAAGTTGTTGATGCATTGAGTAGGAGAAGGAATTTACTGACAGAGATGAGAATGACAGTATTAGGTTTTGAAGATTTGAAGACCTTGTATGATGAAGACCCAGATTTTGTAGAACCTTGGAAATCATGTAGAGAATCGGTTATGGTTGATAGGAGAAAATGGTTGGATTATTTCATTTAGGATGGAATGTTATTCAAGGGAGTTTAGTTGTGCATACCTAAGAGTTTCATGAGAGAGAACCTGATAAAAGAGAAACACAGTGGAGGTTTAGCCAAACATTTTGTCATTGAAAAAATAGTTGCATTAGTGAGTGAGCAATACTTTTGGCCCCAGATTCATAAGGATGTTAAGAGATATGTGCAAAGTTGTAGAGTTTGTAAAGTTGCAAAAGGTAGTAGTCAGAATGTGGGATTGTATAAACCTTTGACAGTACTGATAAGACCTTGGGAGGATATAAGCATGGATTTTGTACTTGGATTTCCTAAGACACTAAGAGGGAATGATTCTATATTTGTGGTAGTGGATAGATTTTTGAAGATAGCTCATTTAATACCTTGTAAGAAGACATCAGATGCATTGCATGTAGCAGACATATTTTTCAAGGATGTAGTGAGATTGCATGAATTGCCTAAGAGCATAGTTTTAGATAGAGATACTAAGTTTGTTGGCTATTTTTGGAGAACACTTTGGAAGAAGATGAAGAGAGATTTGAAGTTCAGTTCTACTTTTTATCCACAGACTGATGGATAGACAAAAGTTGTTAACCAGAGTTTGGGAAATTTGTTGAGATGTTTAGTGCGAGAGAAAACTAGAAGTTGGGATTTGATCCTTGCACAAGTAGAGTTTGCCTACAACAATTCAGTGAATAGATGTACCGGAAAAACACCTTTTAAGATTGTTACCAGAGCGCACCCTAGTGGTATAGCAGAATTGAGAGACATTAGCAGCGAAGACTGGAAATGTTTAGAAGCAGAAGATTTTACAAATCACATGGCAACATTGCATATTTAGGTTAAACAACATTTGGAAGACATGAATGTCATGCCCAAACTTTGGGCAAACACAGACAACAATTTTTTTATTTTTATAAAACACTAAATTACATGCAGCCCTTGCTTAAATAGTTGTAAAAACCTAACAATCTATTGCAAATGAATTCTTACATGATATTAAATTCTTACATAACTAATTATGATAACTCCTATTATTAAACGGTACAAATAAATTTTATAAGGGTAATATTAAATTTACTTGAAAGTCCATTTCATTTCAGTTGCGCTTATTAGTACTTAAATAGATCAATTTCTTCTAATAGGCCTTAATAAACTTACTGGGATCAATATCCATTATTTAATAAATATCAAGTTCCCATCATCCTGTTTATACATTCTTTCTTAATAATTTAATTTAAATGCGGAATACACATGAATTATTTTATTATCTTGTCAATTTTACTCAATAGTTTAATTTAATCAAAACTCTCTAAAATAATTGACGAAGACTTTAATAATCTTCAATAATCATTAATTGATTTTAGGAACTAATTAAATTAGTCCTAACACTTGGTTTTTAATTGTCTATATTTATTTTAACATAGTTAAAGTGTAGATTAAACTAAATCGACTAAAGGGTCGATTAAATCCATAACGAAATTCGTTCTTTAAGGTTTATTCTCTAAAACCTATATTTAGATGGACTAAATTATTTCCTATGGTCCTAATATTTTATCAGGATATTATAAGTTCCTAGTAATTACTCTCCATGAATAGTTACAATTTTTCTTAAAAAAGAAACATCTTATTTAATGTTTATATATTAAAAAAGTCATAAAATATGAGTATATCAATTAAGTAATTAACCTAGGATATCAATAAAAGAATTAACATTGTCCATTAAACCTACTTATTATATGAATAAATAAAATTCTCTCTAGAAAATATGAGTGCACCAATTATATGGTTAACAACACACATTTAAACCTAAATAATTAATAATTAACAAAACTCCTCTCAACTCTATTTATCTTTTAATCTCTTATTTTGTCCTAAACACTCAATTATTTTAACTCTCTCCCTAAACATATATATATACTTCCCACTATGAAAAGTCTATTAAAACCGTAATTTATAACAATATAAAATTGTTCTTTCATTTTACACTTCTTTCATTTTATACTATTTCTTCTTTATTTTCTTTGGAATACCCTAACCCCACCGGGTTAGGGTTTCATATTTTATTGGATGCTTGCAGGGGGCCGAACGGAAGAGGAATGGCAGAGAGGGTTGAGGAGGCAACGACACAAATGGATGGTGGAGGCAGAGGTTACGGGGGGGCTCATGCCCGGGTGCCACTATGTACCCCCATAGTGGTGGTCGAGCGCCCCCCATTGTGGGAATACACAGTGGCGGGCCAGGCCCTTTCCATCGTGGTTACCCGCAGTGGGAGGCCCCGACCTCCACTGTGGCTTCCCACAGTGGCGACCTCTATGCCACCACTATGTGGAGTCATAGTGGCGGCCGAGCCACCGCCAGCCCACTGTGCATACACACAGTGGGTTCGGCCCTTGCTTACCAAAAACCCTTTTTTTTTTGTTGTTTTTTAATTTTATTTTTTATTTTTTATTTTTTAATCTTTTTAAATTTATATATATATATGTATATGTATATGTATATGTATATGTTCATTTATATATCTGGATATGTTCATTTATATATTTAAGACAATAGGTTTTTTTTTTTTTTTTGAAGGAGACTCTTTTAACATATTTATGTTTAAATAAATTTCTCTATATGTATTTATATTTACCATAAATATATATATCTTTTTTTCTAATTTAATAACAGATCTAGGGCATTTTCTTAGAAAATAAATGCTGATATATATTTATATTGAAACATTTGAACAAATCAGATAAATACTTCAGTTTTGGATCTTTGTATTTATTTCCTTTTAATCAAACTCCTAGTTGCAAAAATAAAATAGATGGATTATTTAATTATCGATCTACTTTCTGCAAGAATAAATTGATTTTCAGAATTAAATATACTTAACATAGCATCCTTAGAAGATATTTATTTCAATCCGTCTGATTAACAAAAGATTATATTTCTGCAAGAAACCAATGATAGAATTTGACAAATCTAACAGTAACTAATTTAAACCTATATTTTTCTTAAATAAAACTTAGAGATGACAATAATATTTCTTCTGATTTTACTTTCTATTAATATTTTAAATAACAAATTTAGATAACTAAGTTTTGCATTCCCATGAATAGTTCTAGGATGTTGTATTACTAGCCTACTACATGCATGCAATTCAATTCCATTTCTTTTCTAATATTTTGCTTTAAATGCATGAAAGGATTGAACACATTTCTTTATTTTCAAAGCATCCTATACACAAAAAATATTTATTTCAAAACTTTAGGAACTATAAACCAGAAATAATCATTTCTTTTCTGCAATATAACATAAATAAATATCACATATCTTTAAAACATATTCCCAAGTCTTTATTGTCATTTTACAAATAGGTCTCTCATTCCAAATAAATGAGGACTTTCAAAGAATATTAATTACATTTACAACATTTTTCTGCAACAATTAACTCCAGCCATATCTACATGTCCTGATATTTTCTTCTAACAACCTGACAAATAAAACAAAGAGATGACCATGGAGTGCTCACCTCCCAGCCTAGGTTAATTAGTAGCCACCCCCGAGCTCAGAGAACCAAGCCCTAGACAAGTAACACACATGCAAACACAAAAGACAAGGGAAAACACAACCTCAAACACAATCCCAACCCAGGCTACACTGCACCACACAATTGTGATGTCTTTTGTAGGGTGGTAGTGGACCATGTACCCTGAGGAGACTGCAAGTATGGTAAAACATATAGCCACCTCATGGCAAACCCAATACATCAATTATAACAACCCCAAATTCCTTATGCCCCCCAAGGCATTCATGGCTTTTTTTTTTCCCTCCTTATGACCCCCAATGCATAAACAAGCCATGCAACAAGGGTCACACAAAATCCCTTGTGTTCACTCTCATAACGAGAGCCTCTCACTCGAGGGCTGTCACTTCTACCACCCATAAGACCATCCTCTCTCCCAAGAGTAGGAGGTCTTGAATACTCCCCAAAACACATACATTGCATAAGCACAAAACACCAAATAAATTTCCAAGAAATACATGCAAGAAAACTAGTCTTTTACACAAGCATTTCTTTCAAAACAACATGCAATAAAGAAAACATTACAAGAAAAGTAGAACCAACCTTAAACTGCCCAAAGGTATGCTAGTTTTATTGAGGATGAGCAGACCAATTCCGCAAGTCTTTTCTTTCCACACTTAGCCAAATTCTAAATCCCAAATCTACCTTTTTTTCCTTTCAAAATTCTTTTTGTCTCCAAAAAAATGGAGAGTGGGTGATTACCCACAAAATCTCCCTTTCTTTCTTAAGAAGACACTAGCGAGAGTTCTCACAAGTTTATAAAATTAAGAAGGAAGGTAAGGTAAAATGGGAAAGGGAACTTTCATTCAAAAAGGAAGGTTAACAACTTAGCTCAAGCCTTCTAATTTCCATTTTCGCACAACTTAGAAAAGCCATTTTTTGGGGTGTCTAAATGGTCACATGAGAGTTGAAACATGCCTAAAATTACTCCTAACCCTTAGGTATACCTTATGGGCTTTAGGAAACCCTAATAAACTAGCCCTAGGAGTCCATTTAACCCTTTTTAAACCCCTCTGAAGTTAATTTTCGGGTCAAACCTAAGTTGACTACCCCAAAGATTCTCTACCTAAAGCAATTATGGAATCACATTAAATTTAATTGAAAAAGCTATAGTTAAACAATTCCCTCCAGGAGACAAATTTAAAAACTCAAACATAAATCAACACATGTGTCAAGTGACACAAAGAAAATACTTTTACAAAATTGCACATGAAATCTTGTCTCTTGTTGGATTTAAATAAATCGAATAAATAATATTTAACACACCTGCATCATTTACTATTATGAATAAAATACGAAACAAATGGGGTGTTGTCTCTCCAAATAGACAAACCCTTGTTTTACGAACATACATAAGTCTAGATTTGGTTCTCCATAATATTTCCATGGTCACATGGATATCTTTTCCTGCACCACTCAAATACACATTAGTAATTTCCAATAACCTCGTATAATATTAAACACATGAATTAGAATACACATCAAACACTTTGCATATAATTTACATTTGAACAATTCAATATATCTCATATCCAAATAAATCCACATAAGCAATTATCATAATTCTCATACTTTTGATCCACACATAAAACATACATCCTAATTCTATCATCATAGTAGAGTCTTGCCAATCCAATAATGACATACATCATCTCCAATTTATCCTATTCTAGAATCATATAGAGTTCTATATCATAAAGCATATAAATGAAGCATCAACATACATCAATGTTATCCAAATCATGGAATCATATAAGTTCTAAATCTAGATATAGCTGACATGCGTTAGATCAAGATTATCCAATCAGTGGATCTTTAGGATTTCAAATTCATAACACATCCAAATGTACACCACAAGGTGAAATAATTCTATAACTTGGTTCAATTACTTTTCTCACCAATCTATCTGTCTAACATAGTCCATTCTATTGAATTATATAGCATTTATTAATAGGGTCAAACATGGTCACTAAGTAAATCAAAGCTTGGTTTGGGGAAGGCCTTAAATCCTCCTCCCCTAGAGTTTGACTTACTCCTAGAAGTCGCATGAGTAGAATTACGAAGTAGGGACATAACATTTCCCACAATTTCAATAAGTTACTCAAAATCTTATTTTTCCTACGAGAAAGGTGAATTACCAAAATCAACTTATTATTGTAATTAACTTACTATCTTCATAAGGTTAAATTCTTTATTATATTTCCCTTCGATCTTAGGTAGGTGTTTTACAATGTTCTATCTTTCAACAACATTACATTAGTGCACCATCCAAACTATATCATTAACACACATTAACTCCCTCAATTAGGATTACACAAATTGAATTTATAGGAGTCCTACTTTGTTTAGGATTTGTTTAAAAGCATGTTTATCCTACTGCAATTGTCATCCATGCTTGCCACTAACAAGAATTGACATTGCAGTTTATTCTTAATGAATCTACTTATGTTACATTCGAGGCACCTCATTAGGGTGTTAATACACTATTTGCTAAACCGTCCAAGGTGCATAATTTCTTCCAACTTTATTAGGTGACAAGGCAAAATCAAATTTAGGTTCTTCAATTCTGCCCTTATATAGGGTAGTTTTCTACCACTAGGGATTAAAATGTTTTTTTTTTTTCTAGGCTCCAAGGTTTAAGTTTTATAGGGAGCATCATTCGCCATTTCCAAACATTAAGGTACACAACAATCCCATTCTAAGGGAGTGATGGATGTTATTAATACTTATTTTAGATATCTTCCACACAATCATCTCCATACCCATGCCAAATTTACCAAGCAACAATCATTACTTTCACAATTCATTAGGTCTAGGTCACACTATTGTTATAATTTTTTCTCTTTCAGATTACTCGCAATTTATTTTACTTAGGAGGATATTCATTCCTTTATCTTATTTTGATAAAACACATTCTTTGTTAATTCTTGTGCCTAATTTCACTCCTTGCGGTATTCTCTCGTGACACACTATCAGTGGTTCAACGAACATGATAGACATTTACACAATTCACATCACTAGGGCTAGTTATATCGAACATCAAAATGACCACTTGACACTTTACCAGATCAAAATACAAGTTACTTCTACCAAGCCCAATAAAAAGAAGAAAAATGCCAGCAATTAAAAGATATTAAAACTAGAAATGTGGCAAGTGCCATAGCTCAAATAAAAAGAAACATAAATTTATTGGTCCTTCATCATAAAAAAAAATAATAATAAAAATAAATAGAAAGTACTAGCCCCTAGGTCACGAAATGCTATTCAAAGGAAATCAAACAAATAATGTCGAATCAAACTCAAAACAAGATGACCATTCTAGCCATGCTATAGGGAGTAACCGCAACACATCACCCAAGATCACACGTCCTCAGTGTGTTAGGAAGTGATTATTAGACTCTTGAGATTCTTAGATTCTTTATAATCCTTTATTGATTTATGAAATAAATTCATATACACAAGGAATCACACTCGTTTAATAGATCATGTTCCATTTTAAAATTCATGTGCTTTCTATTTCCAGCAACACTTTCTGATACAATCCGTTATCTATTTAGGGTTATTAACATCCTTAATTATATCTAATAGGTGATTGCCCTAACTCTACCATTCTCCATCCATTCCCCTTGGACTTCCATTAATTATCTTAATATGCTAAACCCTGACTCAGTGTTACGTGGTAGCTCAAGCATCGACACTTTCATGTCTTGCACACATGGTTGGTAGTTCGGTACAAAATTTGACACTTGTTTTCTTAGAGCCACTTAGGATTTGTATCACATGGTTTTACTAGGGACATCATTTGTTTTCTTAGCGCCTTATGATAGCTCCTTGTATTTTCACCTTTAACATTCACTTGCCTTCATTAGGTAGGAGCTCATTACCAAATTGCTAACACTTAAGGTTAAGAGCCATTTGGGGTGGAATTATTGTCAAGTAAGGTCGATAACAATTGACAACAATTTCTACCCACACATTTCATGACATATTTCAACAACTGGGAGAGTGGACTTAATCTCTCCTACTTCACTTATGCAATTATAAAATCAAGGGGGTGTGCACTCAAAAAGTGGCCAACACCCATCCTTTTAATAAAATTTAGTAAAAGGGAAGTTATCTCGTTCCTTATTACTTATTTATATTTACTTACTAGCCCGTTTTCGGCCTATCACATCCTTTGATCTCCTTGATCTAAATAAACCATCTTACCATCCTAATACCCAATGACCCTATTACGGTATAACATAAGGATGTCCAACAATTACCAATGTCTTAAGACTCCCATAATTTCCAAGTTCTCCCTTAGCTAACCACATAATTTTGCTCCTTATCAATGTTCTCATAAATCATTTTATACTGCCAACTTTTTCTCATTAAAACTTTGGTATTATATTACTGTTATGCTATTTTTCCATAAGCCATTTCCATCTGCATGTTGCTTCATCCATACTTAATGTTTTCGCATACTTTCACACTTGAGTGCCAGAATTTGCAAAGCTTCTTCGATTGTGCCTAGTAGTTAAATTGTGTTACATATTGTCTTGTGCCTAGTGGCTAACCATGATTGGGTTGCACTTTTCTTCTTAGTTTCTGAACAAAAACTAGTTACACATTCCTAGATTATAGGATCCTAATACTTTTACACTCCTTGCACTTCAATGGGGATTTTTGTATGATCCCTAAATCATCTCTACTCTCTATTCCATTATTTACTTCCTCCAAGATTATCTTCTCATAAAGGAACTATTTGAGGTTTTACTTGCTTGTTTCCTCAATTAGGTAACCATGGATGAACTTAGGGTTTATTGTAAATACGTGTTTTTACCCAAGAAGTTCATGCCTCCTTTCTCTTTTTCTAACTCATCTATAACATTACTAGGGTTTTCTGATCAGGGAGTTTGCCATTCATCATTTTAGTTCTAATCTTCAGGGTTATCCCGACTCTAGCTTCACTGCACTACTACAGAATTTGTCTAACAAATTTTCTTTATAAGAAATCTAGCATAACCACATTCTTAAGGTACCAAGTCATTAGGATAGGTTAATGCTTCTATCTGAGATTTGCAAGAGTTCTTTTTAACTCTTCTTCATTTATGTCTCCAATGGCGGCCTTGATCTTATAACCATCATAATTTTCATATAGCTTAAAACTTATCTTGAACTGTCTCGACCTTATTTATCTTGTTTATTGTGCCTTTATCTTAGGTCTAACTATCTTGCTTGACTTGCCATGTCAAGAACATATCTCGATGGAAGGCATTCTTTTAGTTACCATCAGAGGTATTTATTGTAGAATTTAACTCCTCATATTTGATTTGATTAGGGCAATTATTGCATTTTAGGTTCCAATTGAATGGTAACCCCATAAGTACTAATGAACTAAATTCCATTAATAAACACCGAAATTACTTCATATGAATAAATAGTTGAATATTTCACAGCCTTTGGGGTTTTATTTAAGCCATAAATATTATGACTAATAAGTTCAAATTTTAGGGCTTTTAGTGACCCTTGGAACCCCTTGAATTGATATTTGTTGATCTGTTGATTTAAAAGAATTTTCATTTATGTTTCCCTTTGTTATATCACAAGTTTCCACCTAGGTGTTATACTTCAAGCCATAGTTTGGTTTCAACTAAGTTATGAATGTAGCCCATGTTCACCAGTGTATGAACCTAGGGCTCTGATACCAAAATGTCATGCCCAAACTTTGGGAAAACACAGACAACAAATTTTTTATTTTTTTAAAACACTAAATTACATGCAGCCCTTGCTTAAATAGTTGTAACAACCTAACAAGCTATTGCAAATGAATTCTTACATGATATTAAATTCTTACATAACTAATTACGATAACTCCTATTATTAAACGGTACAAATAAATTTTATAAGGGTAATATTAAATTTACTTGAAAGTCCATTTCATTTAAGTTGCGCTTATTAGTACTTAATTAGATCCATTTCTTCTAATAGGCCTTAATAAACTGACTAGGATCGATATCCATTATTTAATAAATATCAAGTTCCCATCATCCTGTTTATACATTCTTTCTTAATAATTTAATTTAAATGCGGAATACTCATGAATTATTTTATTATCTCGTCAATTTTAATCAATAGTTTAATTTAATCAAAACTCTCTAAGTAATTGACGAAGACTTTAATAATCTTCAATAATCATTAATTGATTTTAGGAACTAATTAAATTAGTCCTAACACTTGGTTTTTAATTGTCTATATTTTATTTTAACATAGTTAAAGTGTAGATTAACTAAATCGACTAAAGGGTCGATTAAATCCATAATGAAATTCATTCTATAAGGTTTATTCTCTAAAACCTATATTTAGATGGACTAAATTATTTCCTATGGTCCTAATATTTTATCAGGATATTATAAGTTCCTAGTAATTACTCTCCATGAATAGTTACAATTGTTCTTAGAAAAGAAACATCTTATTTAATGTTTATATATAAAAAAAACTTCATAAAATATGAGTATATCAATTAAGTAATTAACCAAGGATATCAATAAAATAATTAACATTGTCCATTAAACCTACTTATTATATGAATAAATAAAATTCTCTCTAGAAAATATGAGTGCACCAATTATATGGTTAACAACACACATTTAAACCTAAATAATTAATAATTAACAAAACTCCTCTCAACTCTATTTATCTTTTAATCTCTTATTTTGCCCTAAACACTCAATTATTTTAACTCTCTCCCTATATATATATATACTTCCCACTATGAAAAGTCTATTAAAACCCTAATTTATAATAATATAAAATTGTTCTTTCATTTTACACTTCTTTCTTTTTTTTTTTTTCTTTTTTCTCTTTGGAATACCCTAACCCCACCGGGTTAGGGTTTCATATTTTATTGGATGCTTGCAGGGGGCCGAACAGAAGAGGAATGGTGGAGAGGGTTGAGGAGGCGGGGATGCAAATGGATGGTGGAGGCGGAGGTTACGGGGGGGCTCATGCCCGGGTGCCACTGTGTACCCCCACAGTGGTGGTCGAGCGTCACCCACTGTGGGAATACATAGTGGCGGGCTGGGCCCTTTCCACCGTGATTACCCGTAGTGAGAGGCCCCAACCTCCACTATGGCTTCCCACAGTGGTGGCCTCCGTGCCACCACTATGTGGAGTCACAGTGGCGGCCGAGCCACCGCCGGCCCACTGTGCATACACACAGTGGGTTCGGGCCTTGCTTACTGAAAACCCTTTTTTTTTTGTTGTTTTTTTATAATTATTTTTTTAATTTAATTTATTGTTCTTTATATATATATATATGTATGTATGTATGTATGTATGTATGTATGTATATGTATATGTATATGTATATGTATATGTTATATGTATATGTTCATTTATATATTTAAGACAGTAAGGTTTTTTTTTTTTTTTGAAGGAGACTCTTTTAACATATTTATGTTTAAATAAATTTCTCTATATGTATTTATATTTACCCATAAATATATATATATATATATCTTTTTTTTTAATTTAATAACAGATCTAGGGCATTTTCTTAGAAAATAAATGCTGATATATATCTATATTGAAACATTTTAACAAATCAGATAAATACTTTAGTTTTGGATCTTTGTATTTATTTCCTTTTAATCGAACTCCTAGTTGCAAAAATAAAATAGATGGATTATTTAATTATGGATCTACTTTCTGCAATAATAAATTGATTTTCATAATTAAATATACTTAACATAGCATCCTTAGAAAATATTTATTTCAATCAGTTTGATTAACAAAAGATTCTATTTCTGCAAGAAACCAATGACAGAATTTGACAAATCTAACAGTAACTAATGTAAACCTATATTTTTATTAAATAAAACTTAGAGATGACAATAATATTTCTTTTGATTTAATTTTCTGTTAATATTTTAAATAACAGATTTAGATAACTAAGTTTTTCATTCCCATGAATAGTTCTAGGATGTTGTATCACTAGCCTACTACATGCATGCAATTCAATTCTATTTCTTTTCTAATATTTTGCTTTAAATGCATAAAAGGAATCAACACATTTCTTTCTTTTCAAAGCATCCTATACACAACAAATATTTATTTCAAAACTTTAGGAACTATAAACCAGAAATAATCATTTCTTTTCTGCAATATAACATAAATAAATATCACATATATTTAAAACTTATTCCCAACTCTTTATTGTCATTTTACAAATAGGTCTTTCATTCCAAATAAACGAGGACTTTCATAGAATATTAATTACATTTACAACATTTTTCTGCAACAATTAACTCCAGCCATATCTACATGTCCTGATATTTTCTTCTAACAACCTGCAAATAAAACAAAGAGATGACCATGGAGTGCTCACCTTCCAGCCTAGGTTAACTAGTAGCCACCCCCGAGCTCAGAGAACCAAGCCCTAGACAGGTAACATACATGCAAACACAAAAGACAAGGGAAAACACAGCCTCAAACACAATCCCAACCCAGGCTACACTGCACCACACAATTGTGATGTCTTTTGTAGGGTGGTAGTGGACCATGTACCTTGAGGAGACTTCAAGTATGGTAAAACATATAGCCACCTCATGGCAAACCAAATACATCAAGTATAACAATCCCATATTCCTTATGCCCCCTAAGGCATTCATGCCTCTTTTTTTTCCCCTCCTTTTGACCCCCAATGCATAAACAAGCCATGCAGCAAGGGTCACACAAAATCCCTTGTGATCACTCTCATAACGAGAGCCTCTCACTCGAGGGCTGTCACTTCTACCACCCACAAGACCATCCTCTCTCCCAAGAGTAGGAGGTCTTGAATACTCCCCAAAACACATACATTGTATAAGCACAAAACACCAAATAAATTTCCAAGAAATACATGCAAGAAAACTAGTCTTTTACACAAGCATTTCTTTCAAAACAACATGCAATAAGAAAACATTACAAGAAAAGTAGAACCAACCTTAAACTACCCAAAGGTATGCTAGTTTTGTTGAGGATGAGCAGCCCAATTCTGCAAGTCTTTTCTTTTCACACTTAGCCAAATTCTAAATCCCAAATCTACCTTTTTTTCCTTTCAAAATTCTTTTTGTCTCCAAAAAAATGGAGAGTGGGTGATTACCCACAAAATCTCCCTTTCTTTCTTAAGAAGACACTAGCGAGAGTTCTCACAAGTTCCTAAAACTGAGAAGGAAGGTAAGGTAAAATGGGAAAGGGGACTATCATTCAAAAAGCAAGGTTAACAACTTAGCTCAAGCCTTCTAATTTCCATTTTCGCACAACTTAGAAAAGCCACTTTTTTGGGTGTCTAAATGGTCACATGAGAGTTGAAACATGCCTAAAATTACTCCTAACCCTTAGGTATACCTTATGGGATTTAGGAAACCCTAATAAACTACCCCTAGGAGTCCATTTAACCCTTTTTAAACCCCTCTGAAGTTAATTTTCGGGTCAAACCTAAGTTGACTACCCCAAAGATTCTCTACCTAAGGCAATTATGGAATCACATTAAATTTAATTGAAAAAGCTATAGTTAAACAATTCCCTCCAGGAGACAAATTTAAAAACTCAAACATAAATCAACACATGTGTCAAGTGACACAAAGAAAATACTTATACAAAATTGCACATGAAATCTTGTCTCTTGTTGGATTTAAATAAATCGAATAAATAACATTTAACACACCTGCATCATTTACTATTACAAATAAAATACGACACAAATGGGGTGTTGTCTCTCCAAATAGACAAACCCTTGTTTTACGAACATACATAGGTCTAGGTTTGGTTCTCCATAATATTTCCATGGTCACATGGATATCTTTTCCTGCACCACTCAAATACACATTAGTAATTTCCAAATAATCTCGTATAATATTAAACACATGAATTAGAATACACATCAAACACTTCGCATACAATTTACATTTGAACAATTCAATATATCTCATATCCAAATAAATCCACATAAGCAATTATCATAATTCTCATACTTTTGATCCACACATAAAACATATATCCTAATTTTATCATCATAGTAAAGTCTTGCCAATCCAATAATGACATACATCATCTCCAATTTATCCTATTCTAGAATCATATAGAGTTCTATATCATAAAGCATATAAATGAAGCATCAACATACATCAATGTTATCCAAATCATGGAATCATATAAGTTCTAAATCTAGATATAGCTAACATACGTTAGATCAAGATTATCCAATCAGCAGATCTTTAGGATTTCAAATTTATAACACATCCAAATGTACACCACAAGGTGAAATAATTCTATAACTTGGTTCAATTACTTTTCTCACCAATCTATCTGTCTAACACAGTCCATTCTATTGAATTATATAGCATTTATTAATAGGGTCAAACATGGTCACTAAGTAAATCAAAGCTTGGTTTGGGGAAGGCCTTACAATGAACAACAAATATAAGGAGAAGGTAGATGAGAAAAGGAGGCATAAGGAACTTGAAGTTGGAAATGAAGTGATGGTATATCCAAGAAAAGAGAGATTCTCAGCTGGAACTTATAATAAATTGCAGATGAAGAAGTTTGGACCTTGTGATATTTTAACGAAGTTCATTTCTTGAAATGCATATGAAGTGGAGCTACCGGATAGTCTAAGTATTTCACCTATATTAAACATTGCAGATATTCATGAGTGCCATGAATTGTTGGCATATGTGCAGAGTTTGATGACATGATAATAATGTATGTTGTCATTGATGTCAATATACTGAAGTGTGAACTAGTATGTTGAAGTAAGTAAACTAGCAAGTGAACTGGTATGATGAAGTGTGAACCGGTATGTTGAAGTAAATAAACCGACAAGTGAACCGGTATATGCAAAGTTTGCATTGGGGTTTCACTTGATATGACTACTGGTTGGTAATCTCAGTTTTAGGGTTTCTAACTGATGCATTCCAAGTCTGTGTGATTCGACTGAAGACATCCTATGATGAGTTAGCATTGAAATGAGGATTAGATCACGTTGCCATGTCAGCCTTGTGCGCGTGAAGAATTTCCTTAAGGATCTTGCATAAGAAGATTGATTCTATCTACCTCGGGAATGTGCAAAGTATTAGTTGGAAAATCCCTTTATCGGGTAGCTTTAATAGGCTTTTTGTAAATCCTTTAACAGGGTGACTCAAAATCATTGAGCTCTTTAAATCTTCTTGTGAGGTAACCTTTAACAGGGTTTTAACCTCTAACTGGGTATTTAGCCATCCCTTAACCGGGTGATCCCTAGTAGGATCGGTTCCTAGTAGAACCTGTTGTAAAGTCTTTAACCAGACTAGGCTCCAAATAGAGTGGACTTCAGAAGAGTTCAAGAACAACTTATGGGTATTCATCCCCACTGTGGTTTTTCCCAGTTGGGTTTCCGTGTGAAAAATCAGTGTGTTATGTGTGATGCTTTTTCATGTGATGATTTAGTGTTTTCTGTTAAGCAGTAAAGCATGCTGATCTAATGGTCATTGTATTTTTTATGTATTACCTACTTAAGCATATGGGTGAAGTTGAGATGAGATATTAGGTTTTGATAAGTTCTAAGTGTTATTGGTTTATGTCTTTTACAGTCTTACTGTGTTTTACCGGTATTGTCTTGATTTAGGTTGGTGATGTTGTTTTCCAGTTAGTGCAGTCTTTGTAGTTTAAGTTGTTGAAGAAATTTTTGTCTGTACTGATTCACCCCCCTCTCAGTACCTATTGGGTATTTACTGTTCATCATTATTCATCAATTGGTATTAGAGCATCCTCCAGGTCCTCAGTGCTATAAGCTTAATCGCTTGAGTAAAAGATCATATTCTAATGATGAAGAGGGAAGATCCTAAGTTCAACAGAGATAACTTTAAGATATGGAAGGATAGAAAGAAGATCTACATTAAAAGAATGGGTGTTCAACACTAGAACTATGTTGAGAATACTTATGTTGTCCCTGCAGGTACTCTCATTGATGATCAAAGAAGAGAAATTCAGGAGAATGGGCAAGTCATGGAAGCTCTTATCAACAGTCTATCTGATATTGAGTTTATAGATGTTCAGGATAAAGACAATCCCAAAGATGTATGGGATACTCTGGAGACTATCTATGGTGGTGATGAGCATGTGAAGCAAGATAAGGAAGAGAGCCTTAGAGGAAAATTTTAAGACATACGGATGGTTGAAGGAGAGACCATTCAACAATATGGGATAAGAATTAAAACTGTTGTTGGACACATCAAGAGTGCAGGAGGTACAATGGATGATCCCACCATTGTTAGCAAAGTTTTGAGATCCTTGTTACTGGTCTATGCAATAAGGGTTGTAGCTATTCAGGAGTTGAGATCTATTGACAAGACAAAGGTATCCCTAGACTCCATAATTGCTAAGTTGACTGCATATGAGCTAAATAGTTATGATGGTAGTGTTCAGAAGATTGAATCAGCCTTTAGAGCATCTGCTACACCATCTAGAAAGGGAAAAGAAGTTGGTACCATCTATGAACCTAGACAAAGCAGAGAAATGGATGATGAGGAGATCTTGATGGAGTTTGAAGCTCTTCTTGCCAAGAGACTTCCTAAGGGAACTGGAAAATACAGAGGTAAGCTCCCTTTGAAATGTTTTTCTTGCAATAGGATAGGACACATTGTTGTCAACTGTCCTAATAGTGATAATAAGGACAAATTGGAGAAGTTTAAAAAGTTCAAAGGAGGAAATAGGAGAAACTGTCTTGTTGCAGTCAATGAAGGTGTCACTGATGATGAATTAGAAGATGAAGAAATCGAAGACATAGTTTTTGTAGCCATTAAGGAAGATGTGTCAGACAAGAAGGTTCGTGTCTCCTGCTTTGATAATTCTAATGAGTGGATTATTGATAGTGGATGTTCTCACCACATGACTGGTGACTGGAAAAAATTTTCTGTCATTGAAAGAGTATGATGGAGGTGTAGTCTGATTTGGTAATGATGCACCATGTATGGTAAAAGGAAAAGGGTCCATCTCTCTAAATGGAAAAAGTAGTGCTGATAATGTGTATTGGGTAGAAGGTCTCAGACATAACCTTTTGAGTGTTGCCCAGCTGAATGATAAAGGACTCACTTTGGAATTCAAAGGTGGAGTGTGCAAAATAAAAGGAAAGAGTGGTGAACTAATGGCCACTGGTATGCAGACCAAAGGTAACTTATTTCATTTAAATACAAATATCAGTCAATGTCTAATGGCTAAGTTTGATGATAGTTGGATATGACATAGAAGACTCTACCATGTAAATTTTGATAATATTGTGAAGGCTAGTAAAATCAAGGCAGTTAGAGGATTGCCTGTGTTGAACAAATCAGAGAATCCTTTGTGTAGAGAATGTCAATTGGGGAAAATGTCTTTCTCAACCTTCAAAGGTAAATCTTTCACATCAGATAATTTACTTGATCTTGTGTATACTGATTTGTGTGGTCCTATAAAAACTAGGAGTGTTCAGGGAGATAGGTACTTTATGATTATCACTGATGATTGCTCAAGAATGATGTGGGTCACATTCTTGAAAGACAAGTCTGAAGCTTTTGGAAATTTTAAAGCCTTTAGAGAACTAGTTGAAAAGGAAAGTGGTAAGAGGATCAAATGCCTTAGAACCGACCAAGGAGGTGAGTTCACTTCTGGTGAATTCAATAAGTACTGTGAAGAGAATGGCATCAAGAGGCAATTGTCTACCCCTCAGACTCCACAACAGAATGGCCTAGTAGAAAGGAACAACTGGACTGTAGTTGAAGCAGCCAGAATGATGTTGATTCAAGGGAAGGTTGCTCACACTTTTTGGAGAGAAGCGGTGAGCACTACAGCCTACACTATGAACCGAGTACTCATTAAGAAAGGTAAGGATAAAACTCCTTAAGAGTATTAGACCAGTAAGACTCCAGTAGTAAGCTACTTTAGAGTATTTGGTAGAAAGTGTTATATCAAGAGAAGTGAACACTAGAGAAAGTTTGATGCAAAATGTGATGAGGGAATATTCCTAAGGTATTCCACCAAGAGCAAAGCTCTCAAGTTTTTTAACAATAGGACTCAAAAAATTGTTGAAAGTATCAATGTTAGAGTTGATGAAACCTCTGAGAAACCTGAGGAAACCAGCAACGAGCAAGTGGTAGATGAACTGGGTGTAACCTTTTGGGAACCAGTTGCAAAACAACCAAGTACAAGTAACAGTGCTCCTACACCAGTAGATGTAGATGAAGATGAGAATGAAGAGGAAAAGCAAAAGAAATCAGCTAAGATCATTCCTAGGTATGTAAAGTTGCATCATGATCCAAAGAAAACCATAGGGGATTAAGATGCAAGAATACTTACAAGAAGAAAAGTCAGAGAGAATTCCTGCATGATTTTTGAATTTGAGCCCAAAACATTTAAAGAAGCACACAAAGATGAAGACTGGATTAAGGATGGAAGAAGAACTTGACCAGATAGAAAATAATGGTACATGGTCTTTGGTACCCAGAACTTAGCACAAAAATGTTATTGGCACCAAATGGGTTTTTAGAAACAAGTTGAATGAAGATGGCACAGTGGCAAGAAACAAAGCAAGATTGGTATGTAAGAGATATGCTCAAGAAGAAGGAGAAGACTATGGAGAAACCTTTCCTCCAGTAGCTAGATTGGAAGGAGTTTGAATGCTACTTGCATATGCAGCCTTCAAGGGATTCAAAGTGTATCAGATGGATGTAAAATATGCATTCCTGAATGGAATACTTGAAGAAGAAGTGTATATAGAGCAACCAGATGGGTTTGCTCTATTAGAAGACAATGATATGGTGTGTAGGATACATAAAGCCTTGTATGGATTGAAGCAAGCACCTAGAGCATGGTATGAACATTTACACTCTCATCTTGTGAAGATTGGATTTGAAAGAACAAGTGAAGATAGAAATATCTATCTAAAGTCAGAAGGAGATCAGATTCTGATATGTGAAGTGTTTGTTGATGACAAGATGAGCCATGCATTTGCAGATGAAATGAAGAAGGAATTCGAGATGTCACTAATCAGAGAGTATAAGTTCTTCATTGGACTACAGATTCAACAAATGAAAGATGGCATCTTTATCATTCAGTCCAAGTATGTCAAAGAGGTGTTGAAAACCTTTGGCATGGAAGACAACAAACTGGTTGGTACACGGATGATGACCAGTTGTAAATTGTCAAAAGAAGATGATTCGGCATTGGTGAATGAGAAGGAATACCGGTCAATGATTGGTAAGTTGCACTATGTAGTACACAACAAATTGGACATTGCACATGCAGTGGGCATTGCTGGACATTTTCAAAAAAGTCCAAGAGAATCCCACTTGATAGCAGTCAAGTGGATTCTTAGATATCTGAAGGGAACTATAGATTATGGTTTGTGGTATCCATACAATAATGATTTCAATCTCAAAGTATTTATAGATGTCGATTGGGCTGGTAATGTGGATGCCTGGAAAAGCACAATTGGTGGTGCATTCTTTCTCGGTGGTAGACTAGTCTCATGGATGAGCAAGAAGCAAAGTTGTATCTCTCAGTCCACAGCAGAAGCAGAATATGTAGTAGCATTTATGAACTGTACTCGGACAATTTGGATGAAGAATGTATTAAATGGTTTCAAAGTCCTTTTATCTGAATTGGTGAGTATATTTTGTGATAATACAAGTGCAATTAATATTTCCAAGAATCCGGTATTACATGCTAGAACCAAGCACTTCAAGCTCAAGTATCATTTCTTGAGGGAGAAAGTTCAGAACAAAGAGGTTGTATTGGAACATGTTTCCAATAAGGCGCTGTTAGCAGATATATTCACCAAGCCTCTACCAAAGGCTACATTTACCTATTTAAGAGGTGAATTAGGGGTGCTTCCCCTTCAAAAGGTGAACTGAAGGTATGTGCTCCACATCAGTTAGGTATTGCACTGTCAAATCTTTTTAGGATTGATGTGTTGAAGGATGCTACTCCTCAAGGGGAGTAACATAGTGGAACATGGAAGCTTGTGCCTCCACTTTGGCATTGTTGTCAAAGGGGGAGAAGATGTGAAGCAGAGAAGATATCTGTAGTATTGAAGACATATAATATGGAAGAAGATGAAGAGATATCTTTGTGTATTTCCATCAATGCCAAAGGGGGAGATTGTTGGCATATGTGCAGAGTTTGATGGCATGATAATAATGTATGTTGTCATTGATGTCAATATACTGAAGTGTGAACCAGTATGTTGAAGCAAGTAAATTGACAAGTGAACTGGTATGATGAAGTGTGAATTGGTATGTTGAAGTAAGTAAACCAGAAAGTGAACCGGTATATGCAAAGTTTGTATCGGGGTTTCACCTAATATGACTACCGGTTGGTAATCTCAGCTTCAGGGTTTTTGGCTGATGCATTCCAAGTCTGTGTGATGAGTTAGCATTGAAATGAATATTAGATCACATTGCCATGTCAGCCTTGTGCATGTGAAGAATTTCCTTGAGGATCTTGCATAAGAAGATTGATTCTATCTACCTTGGGAATGTGCAAAGTCTTAGTAAACAGTGGAGATTGTGTGATGGGTTATCAACTTCCAGAAGCAATGAAGAGCGGATGATGCAAAACATCTTGAGATTTGTTCAAGATTGTTTTACCCTATGTAATGTGTTTAAACAGTCAGGATTGGAACGACTATATTGTTAACCTAGATTATTAGGGTTTTAGGTTTTTGCCACCAACCTAATTGTTGTCTATAAGGTTGATGATGATTTTCATTTGAAGTTGTTGGCAAATGAATGTATGCGAGGTGATTCTTGCCAGACTAAAGAAGTGAGTAGATATCTCTAGAGTGTGATTATAGATGTAAAGGAATTGAAGTGGATCTGCCTTAGCATTGAGTGCTGTTATCAGATCAGTGTATTACCTATTGACTTCTAACCATTTCAGTAGTTGGAAAATCCCTTTACTGGGTATCTTTAACATGTTTTTTGTAAATCCTTTAACAAGGTGACTCAAAATCATTGAGTTCTTCAAATCCTCTTGTGAGGTAACCTTTAATAGGGTTTTAACCTCTAACCAGGTATTTAGCCATCCCTTAACCGGGTGATCCCTAGTAGGATCGGTTCCTAGTAGAACCTATTGTAAAGTCTTTAACCAGACTAGGCTCCTAACATAGTAGACTTTAGAAGAGTTCAAGAACAATTTGTGGGTATTCCTCCCCACCGTGGTTTTTCCTAGTTGGGTTTCCACATGAAAAATCAATGTGTTATGTGTGATGCTTTTTCATGTGATGATTTAGTGTTTTCTGTTAAGCGGTAAAGCATGGTGATCTAATGGTCATTGTATTTCTGATGTATTACCTGCTTAAGCATATGGGTGAAGTTGAGATGAGATATTAGGTTTTGAGAAGTTCTAAGTGTTACCAGTTTATGTCTTTTATAGTCTTACTCTGTTTTACCGGTATTGTCTTGATTTAGGTTGATGATGTTGTTTGCCTGTTAGTGTAGTCTTTACAGTTTAAGTTGTCAGAGAAATTTTTGTCTGTACTGATTCACCCCCCCCTCTCAGTATCTGTTGGGTATTTACTATTCATCATTATTCATCATGAACCAAAATTCAGTGAGGACAATGTTGCAGACTTGGATAAACAGTTGCCCTAGAAGGAACCAGATTAGATTGAAAATATTTTGGACAGTAAGATTGGGCGTAGTACTCGGGACAGTCAGTATAATGAATATCTTGTGAAGTGGAAGGACATACCAGTTGAAGATTCATCTTGGATTTCTCAGGTAGAGGTAGACCACCTTGGTTTCCCTCTAACCCCAACAAAGTGAGAGGCTCAATTTTTCATTAACCCCAAATGTCTGATGCAAGAGCATTCTCAATTCACAACAATCTTGCATCACCGAGAAACATTTTCCTTTCTATTTTTCCTTTTGTTTGCAGTTTCCATTTTCCTTTTTGTGTGTCTTGGTTTTGGCTCACCAGATCCTGTGGAGTTGGATTCTACTTGAAGACTTGATCATCTTTCTTGATTTTAGACCATATTGCATTTGGATCACTTTCTGGCAAGATGTCGCTATCGGTTTCCATGACAATTTCTTATTACCGGATTGACAGTTCTTTGTTACTGTTTGCTTGGACCTATTCTGGTGATCTTCTGGAACCCATTCCAAATCTTGTGGAGCCTTGGGCATTGATTTTGATGTTCCTTGGCATGTGGCCGACCTTTTCCCATGATCTACATTTCATCCTTTGGATTTTTTGGAGGAATCTCTTGGCAGAGGCCAACCTTGTTATTTTCATGTTAGGTCTTGTTCTCCGGGTTTTGATCCCTTTTGGGCTGATTGGATCCTTTGGATCGGTATATATATTTATAATTATGCTTTAGAATGTAATGGGGAAGAGAATCAAGTAGCTAGAATATGCATAGAAGATATATCTTTCGATTCAAGGTCCTAGTTATGACCTATTCTACCAGGCCTTAGAGCCGGTATGTTATAACCCAGTTGTGACTGATTGGATGTAATCAGATTTCATGCAATAAAACTATATGTTCTACATTGCCTCCATCATATCTTTGTGTTTCTATTGTGTTACTCTTGTTGACCAGTCCAGATTGATCTCCTTGAGGTCCCTTCTCACTGGTGAATGCTTCAACAAAGTAATAGGAATATAAAATATTCAATTAAGACGCCCTATTCCATGATCGCATATGGATTCTATTGGTATTCTCTTACCTATGGTATAATGGCTCTCAGATATTACACTGGCAACCGACAAATGACACAAAGATTCAAAGTTTGTGATTGTTGAAAATAGAGAATTGATACTGACTTTATAGAATTTTGGGTGAGATTGATTGACAGGTGGAACATATTGATCAAGAGGTGGAACTCAGGTGAGCTCACATGTTGATTGATAGAGAACTCCTGATTTGGAGGTCGAATAGAATTGATTGAATAGTTAATTGAGTTAACTGATTGAGAAAAAAACTGATTGAAAGATGACAAAGAATGATTAAAGGATAATTAAAAATGTTGCAATTAATCAATTAATTAAATTGATCAATTAAAATAGATTGAATAGTTAACTGATTGAAAGAGTTTTGGAAAAAACCAAAGTGGAAGATAGAAATAGGAATTGGAAAGATAACTGATTTAATTAATTAATTGAATTAATTAATTTAGCATGTGCTTGCACTTTAACTTTGATTTTCAATTTAATATTTGCATGAGATTTAATTCAAATATTGAATTTATTTTAAATTGAATTTGTTATTTGAATATATTTAGAACTTGACTTTGATTTTCAATTTGATTTTTAAAATCATGCACATGTATTTGAAATTAGAAGAAATCAGAAGAATATGAATTTGAATTTGAATTTGGAGAATTAATGAAATTAAATGAAATTAGAATTATTAAATGAAATTAAAGGAAATTAGAATTTAATTAAATAATAAAAATTATTCAATTAAAAGAATTAAATCATAATTAATTAAATAATTAATATTTAATTAATATTTAGAAAAGGGTTAAATTATTAAATGATGAGAAGATAGAAATTGGAATAATTAGTAATATGATGAATGAGATAAATATGAATTTAGAAGAATAAGATGAATTAATTTAATTAAATAATTAATGAATTATTTTGTTTCAATCTCTTATACTGGGGGAAAACTAAGAGGGGAGGGGGGCTGAATCAATTTTCCACAAGTATAAACAAATAATAAAGATTATGAACCATTTACCCTAGCACAATATAAACAACATAGTGAAAGATAAAGCATGAAAGCACAGATCACACAACACCAATATTTTGACATGGAAAACCAGGTAAAGGGAAAAACCACGGTGGGAAACCCTACCCACAGTCAGATATATATCTGTAGTAGTATGTGAAATAATTATAATGGGGATTACACTTGCAATCAGGCGAACTACCTAGAGCTCATTTCTCATCACAAAAAGAAGTTTCACTGACTTACATAAACGTCAAACTACAATCCAGAGAAAATGAACTGTGAAGATAACATCTCCTAATGCTTGATATAGTTACAGTTAAGCATAGATGTCTACCTTGCAACTTTAAATCCTTCACACCCTTTGCGAAATGATATATCTTTGTTCGCACAATTATCTCTCTATGATAATGCAGACATAACCATACCGATATCAAATTACATGAATAAGTCGCCTATAAATACATATCATCAACCTTGATAACAAGGTCGACTAAACCCTAAACCCATAAACCATAATTAGAAAAAAATCATCACACGATACCACTGGACCAATATTATGATTTACATTATATAGCATGGACCTACTTTAAATTCCCAAACAATTATATCCACCGGAAATTCCGCTAAGACCTATATCAACACATTTCACCAACCGGTAGAAACCCTCAATGTAATAACACAGAATAACCAACCGGATCCAAATAGGATCACCAAATCATCATGCCATCCAATGCAAAGCCACCAAACAATTAGGACATGATTAAGAACACCTTCAACATGTTAGGAACCATTTCTATAAGCCGTAACAAAATCACTTAACCAAATCATCGAATATCACCAATCGGTAAAGCCAACTGGTATCGGTAATATCAACCGGTAATCCAGAAAATAAGCGATAGGTTCCAGAGAACCAAATCAAATCATGAACCAACTAAATTTGACAAGCATATAACCATCCTGAATAACCATCCAAAACTAAAACAACCAATCTGATCATACCGGATAAAAAGAAGGCCAAAACAAAGTCCAACCGGAACACGAACCATCCAGGATAATAGTAACCAACTGAGACAAAACCATATCCAATCTAAGCATAGTGCTGACATCAATGACAACACGTAAACAATTTCAGCATATTGCCAACAATCTCCCCCTTTGGCATTGATGGCAACACTGAATGTGAAAAACATCCAAGTGCCAAGGAATGCTAATAATCTCCCCAAACAATCAAGAACCAATAAGATATCTCTCCCCCTAAGATTTTGTGTTTTTCACATGAACACTATCTCCCCCTTTGACATCAATGACTAAGGGCTGATGACAAACCAAATAGCTAACTACTCCCCCTGAGTAGCAGCATCATCCCATCAACCCGGATCAAAAGATTTTTCTGATAAGCTCATCGGATTGATTCATCCTTGCATCTCTAAGTCTCCGTCAGAGGGGTGGTGACCCCCAACTAATCTTCGAAATATTCAAAAGTATCTTTAGGCAATGGTTTAGTTAGAATATCTACAATTAATTCCTTAGTAGGCACATAAACCAACCATTTCCTTCAAGAAATTATACCTTATAGAAATGTTTTTTGGTTTGGAATGAAATACCGAATTCTTTGACATATAAATAGTAGCAGTATTATCAAAGTGAATAACAATAGGCTCATCATAACTTACCCTTATATCCTTCAACATTTTCTTCATCCATAAGATCTGAGTTCAGTTAGTTGTGCTAGCATTCTACACTCTTATGAGAATAGTTGATGTTGTCATTGATGGAAACCAACTGGTACTCATCTGGTAAGCCACCGACAATTACCGGCACCAGCAATAGACATCTACATACACCGGCAGACACTTCACCGGTAGCGGCAACATTGCATACTGACACCCCAGTCGACAGGGAATAAAATTTTGTTTATTGTATTTAAATGTAATTATCTTTTGTAAAGCCGACATGGCACATTGTAAAAGACTCATATATATCTATAAGATCTTATAGGTCATTTAGAATGAATGGAAGTATGAAAATTGTGTATAAGGCGATATAATTGATAGCGGAGGTTTTGGTAATGGAATGAGCTTAAAGCGGTACTGAACCTGGCATAGTTGATGCTATTTTGAAGCAATACATTGTATTGGATTTCATAATCCACTTTTGTAGTCAGTGTGACTCTTATTGAACAGTGTGCTCTAGGTAGTTGTCCTTCCTGCATGTGCAGGCCCCTCATTGTAAGTAATATTTATTCATTGGCCAGTGAGTGAATATTGTGGGTCACAAATCCCACTGAGGTTTTTCCCACATTGGGTTTCCTCGTTAAATATCTTGTGTTATGGTGTGTTCTCTATGCTATCTCTATTATTCTTATTTGCTGCATTAATTCTTATTTACTGGTACACTATTTTGGGATGCAAAGTTCTTAATAGGTTTAATTATTCTGCTAACCGGTTAGATACCGATTCACCCCCCCTCTCAGTATCTTTGGGACTATCAATAATCCTTGTCGTGCCTGTGAAGTGTAGACCTGCAGCTTCAACACAAAACACTCAATAGATCATTACAAGCATGGTTAATGAATTTAAAGAAAAGAAAGATAAAACCATAACTAAGTGATCTATCGCCTCCTAGTAAATGCGAGTATGAATTTTGCTCTCAGATCTGGTTAGGCCAATTCCAGTGACTTGACTACACCTAGATGGAGGATTTAAATGATAAAGATGCATGAGCTAGCAATGATAATGATTAAGCTACATGATTCCATGATTATGCTAGAAAATATGTTAAAATGATGCAATTAAGCTATGATAATAATGCTCAAATGATAAACTAAGAATTATTATGCCTATAGTAATAATGCCTGAAATGCAAATGAGATGGGATGATTATTTCTCCAAAATGGGGTCTATTTATAGGATTTCTAAGGCTAGGGATGAGGTGGCAGGAAACAACTGTCAAGGTTAAGTCTGAAGATATCCATGGTGAAATTGGAGGTGGTTGAAGAAGAGGTTAGATGAAAGGGGACAATTAGAATTTGGTAGAAGAGGGGTTGGATGAAAGGGGACAATGCCATCTCCATGGTGACAAGTGTCTAGAAGCTTCTAGAAGAGTTTGGATGAAAGGGAACATTTGTCATCTCTATGGTGACAAGTATCAAGAAGATTTTCTCATGAGAGGGCAAAGTGTCCAAGGAAAGGGGAAATAGTGGTTAGGATGCCATGTGGGTAATTTTGAATTTAAAATTCAAATAAGACTAATTAATTCTCAACAACTCATGAATTGATTTGTTTTAATTAATTAGAAGATTAGAAGAATTAATTGAAGATGGGGGAAGAATTAATTAATTTGAATTAATTAATCAAAGGGGATTATGAAAATGAACTTATTAAATAAATCCTTAGATTTATTAATAAGTAGATGAAAGGGGGAATTTAATCAAAATGCTTAGTGAATTCAATTAAATTAGGAAGGGGGATTAATTAAATAATTGCTTATTTAATTAATTATCTTCAGACCATTTTTAGGTGTATACATTTTTCCCCTCTTTGAAGCGAGGTGTGATGACACATTGATTCAAAGAATAATCTCATTTTGATGATGATATTGGTTCAACAGGATGCCCCAACTATTGGTTGATAGATTGCAATACGATGATGCCCCCTTGGGAGATCAATTGAGATAATTGACCTGTGGAGTTTTTGAATCTTTTGCAAAATTGATTTCCCAATTAGAAATGATTTGATGTCTACAACTGTGGTTGATGAAAATGCGAGTTCTACAATCATGGTGATGTGGTTCTTGATTATTGATAAAGATTTATTGATTTGATTGATAAGATCGAGATTCAGTCTAGTTTCAGGAATGACACCTCCTATATAAGACAAAGATGATCAAAGCATTTGGTTTCAGGAATGATATATCCTATATAAGACATGATCAGAATGTTTGGTTTCAGGAAAGATACATCCTGTATAAGACATGATAAAATCAATGATATGTGATCGATTGATAGAATTGATAAGATTGATCGGATAAAGAACTGACAATTTATTGATTTCAAGTTGCAGAAAGATTTAGATATGTTGATGTTGGTTCTATTGAGAGGCTAGCATAAGATTTTTGCTAGTTCGACAATATCTGGAGAGATATGAGTCATTAGTTTGATTGCATATACACTTGTGATGATACCTTGATGATTCCTGTGATAGATTGAACCTTGGATAAAAGGAGCATGTGGGATCCCATGTAAGAATGAAATGCAAGCTAAATGCAAATGAAAATGCTACGAGCAGACCAGTCGCTGGATTATTGCGTTTTTGTCATCATTGAGATTTTTTTTTTTTAAATGTGGGAAGTGAGTGCAAACATCGATGGTATAATTAACCATGATGACCTGAGTACTGCTTTTTTGAATTTTGATATGGAAAGTTAGCACAAGCATCGAGGTATGCAAATCAGAAATGTCTTTGATGATACTCTGATGATCATGTCCTGAGACAAATTTGCACATATTAATGATTAATTTTCAAACAGCAGACAAGAAAAATATCATGTTCCTTCCTTGTTCTTCTAGTCAAAGACATCCTGGAGTTACTCTGAAATCATGATAGCAAAAATCAATATAGAAAAGTTGATCAATCATGTTAAAATCATTATCCAAAAGATATCATCCATGCGCTTAGACTGACTTTGTGATAGTTTGATGGTTGATAATTGGATCTCATGTTCAATGTTGGATAAGTTAGTTTTCGCTTGATAAGAGTTGTCTAACAGTTTGTTCTACCTATTTGATTAAGCTCAGAATGATCAAGAGTTTGCCCCCAGATAAGTGCAAGATTTTGCCCCAAGCCTATAAAATTTTTTGTTATGATATACCCAATGATCCAAACCATGGTGAGAAGCCACTTGGGATGCTTGCATAGGTACAAAGGCTTCATTATGATCAGCACTGATGAAAAATGAATGCAAGTGGAAAGATGCATGAACTAATAGATGGAAGAGCTAGCAGACAGATAGCACCTATTTGCCAGGTTTTCACCATTTGTTTTATTGCATTCTTTTCTCATATTTGATTTTTTTGGATTTCTACTTTTTCACTGTTTTTGATTTTTTTTTTGCTTTTTCACTGTTTTTGTTTTTTGTTTTTTGCTTTTTCACTGTTTTTGATTTTTTTTTCAGACATAAAACTTTTTCAGATGCATTCTATTTATGGGTTCTTCAAGTTGATCTTTGTCCTGTGTTGATAGCTGATATGCTCCTGACCCAAATACTGTTGTGATCACAAATGGACCTAACCAGTTGCTTCAAACTTTCCTTTCTTTTCTCGATCTGCCTGGTTGTGTGGATTTTCCTTTAGTACTAGTTCCCTTGCTTGAAAATTCATGGTTTGACCTTGTGATTATAGCTCCAGCACATTCTTTGCTGATACCTTTAAACGATCAAAGGCATTTTGTCTTCATTCATGGATCAATTCTAACTCTTGCAATCTAGATACTCGTTGTTCTCCATATGGGATGAGACCTTTAAATGATACTCATAGAGAAGGTATCTTTACTTCTATTAGCAATATTGCTTTTGATCCATAAACAAGAGAGAAAGGTGTGGCACCTATTGGTGTGCGAATACTGGTACGATAGGCCCATAGAGCAGGGTTCAATTGAATATGCCAATCTTTTCTAGCATCATTCACTATCTTTTTGAGGATTTTTAGAATAGTTTTGTTTAATGCTTCTGCTTGCCCATTCTCTTGTAGATAGTAGGGTGTGGAGAATCTTTGTTGGATCTTGAATTTATCACAAAGCTCTTATACATCCTGATTCTTGAACGGTCCCCTATTATCAGTGATAATGGTCATTGCTATTCCATAGAGATAGATGATATAATTCAAGATAAATGCAGCCATTTGTTTTCCTGTGATATTTATGAGAGGTAGTGCCTCAATCCATTTTGTGAAATATTTTGTAGCTACAAGGATGAATTTGTGACCATTAGATGAAGAAGGATTTAGCTTTCCTACTAGATCTGAATCAAATTCCCATGGATCTGACATTGTTTGCATGTTCTAGCTATCTGAAAAGAATCTCATTTTGTGGTCGGCCAATAATAGCCCAAGCATATGAGTTTTTTTGAAAGGGTAAGACCACTTGAATGAGTGCCACAAATGTCATTATGGACTTCATGTAAGGCCTTCTCATATTCTTCTTGGTCAAGACATCTTAAAAGAGTACCATATAGACCTCATTTAAACAAGGTATCTGTGACAAGAGTAAAATGGGAGGATTGGTGAATAAAGTTTCTCTTTTGATTTTTCAATAAGTTGGGAGGTAAGGTGTTATCTTTCAAGTATCTGTAAGTTTGACCATAGCGGGAGGAATCATGCCCCACAAGGTGACAGATAGTTTGGGAATCAAGACAATTATGAGAAGGGTAAAACAACTCTTCCACTAGGAATTCATAACGATGTTGATTTTCCTATTTCTGAAGGAGAGAAGCAAGTGTAGCCATGGCATTTGCTACTTTGTTGTCATTCCTTGGAATCTGCTGGAAAGTTATTTCTACAAATTATTTCTTGATATCATCAACCATCTTTTTATAAGGCATTAATTTTTCGTCTTTTGTTTGATAGTCATCATTAATTTGATTGATGACGAGCTGAGAGTCTCTAAAGACTTGAAGTTGTGTAATGTTCCATTTTATAGCCATTTTGATACCTGTAACCAAAGCTTCATATTCTGCTATGTTGTTGGTGCATGGAAAGCTTAATTTGTATGCTTTTGGGATTGTATGACCTTGTGGTGTGATGAATAGAATGCCTGCTCCTGATCCATGTTGTGTATATGAACCATCAAAGTATAGTTGCCATGTTTTTGTGGTGACTATTAGGATATCAGCATCGGGAAACTCAATGTGTAAAGGATGATCATCTTGAAGTGGTGCCTCAGCTAGTTGATCTGTAATGACTTGTCCTTTTATAGCTTTTCTATCAACATACTCAATATAAAACTCACTTAGGATCATGATCCATTTTGCTAGTCATCTTATTAATGTTGCTTTGCTAAGTAAATATTTCAGAGGATTGATTTTATCTATTAACTTGATGGAGTGAGATAGTAGATAGTGTCATAATTTTTAAGAAGCAAAAAATACTGCCAAGCATGCTTTCTCTATTGGTGAATAGTTGATCTTGTATCCTACTAGTGTTTTGCTAATGTAGTAGATAGCTCATTCTTTTCCTTCATTATCCTATTGTGCAAGCAAAACTCCTAATGATGTTTTGGTGGTTGATACATAAAGTAACAATGGTTTTCCTAGAATTGGTGACTTTAAGACGGGTAGTTGCATGAGATATGCCTTGATCTTGTTGAATGCATCCTCACATTGGTGGTCCCACTTGAAATGAACATTTTTGTGCAATAGATAAGTAAATGGTTGACATTTATCTGCTAGTTGAGCAACAAATCTTCTAATTGATTGGAGTCTTCCTTGGAGTGATCTTAGTTGACTTATATTATTGGGAGATGCCATTACCATGATTGCTTTTACCTTAGCTGGATCCACTTCGATACCTCTAGCTGAAATAATGTATCCCAATAGCTTGCCTGAAGTAACACCAAAGGAACTTTTCTTAGGGTTTAGCCGTAGCTTGTATTGTTCTAACCGATTAAAGATCTTTTCCAGTATCTCTATATGTTCTTCTTTGTTGTATGATTTAGCCAAGATGTCATCCACATAGTCTTCCATGAATGTATGCATCATGTCATGAAATATAGTTGTCATAACTCTTTGATATGTAGCACCTACGTTCTTTAATCCAAAAGGCATGACGTTCCAGCAAAAAGTACCCCATGGACATGTGAGAGTTGTCTTTTCTTGATCTTCAGGTGCTATTTTGATCTGATTGTATCTGGAGAAACCATCCATTAGAGAAAACATGGAGTGTCTAGCAGTTAAATCTATAATGATGTTGATGTCAAGCAAAGGAAAATCATCCTTTGGACATGCGTTATTAAGATCTTTGAATTCTATGCATATTCTGATGCTTTTATCTAGTTTGGAAAAAGAAATGACGTTGGATACCCATTGAGGATAAGCTATAGGTCTGATGAATCTGACATCCAATAATTTCTTTAGTTCTGCCTTGACCAGAAGAGCAATATGAGGATGCATCTTTCGTAACTTCTTTTTAACTGGTTTACCTCCTGGACTAACATTTAAGTGATGCATAATAAGCTCTAGATCTAACCCTAGCATGTCTGCATAGGACCAAGCAAAATTGATTTGTCCTTGTTTGAAAAATTCCACATATTGTTGCAT
Organism: Cryptomeria japonica; assembly: GCF_030272615.1. Lineage (NCBI taxonomy): Eukaryota > Viridiplantae > Streptophyta > Pinopsida > Cupressales > Cupressaceae > Cryptomeria > Cryptomeria japonica. Next base: position 537,400,830 of record NC_081407.1, read on the forward strand.
TTCTTCTTCTGATAGAGAAGTCATTGGATGAAGAATCTTTGGTTGCTCTATTGTGCCAATGTTAACTACCTCTGTTGGTTAAATCAAAATCAATGACCTTTCTTGATAGTGCTCAAGTAAAGTGTCAAATCTCCCATCTTTTGGTGCCTCAAGGAGGTTTTTTGTTGGTATTTTAGATGTGTTACATTGGTTTTGTCATTGATGTCAACACTTGTGAACACTTATCAGCACTGGAGATCTTTGGTTATGTTCACTAGCATGTTCAGTGACTTATGCACAGTCACCAATATTTGGTTCACCAACAGGTTATATTGTTCACTGCCACTGAGGATGATCTATTATCATTTAGAGATTACTTAGGTTATGTCAAAGACATTGTTTGGACACTTGGTTTTGGTGATTTGGTTATTGGTCTAATCAAGTTTGCATATTTGTTGTTACCGGCAAATAGGTCTAGGTTATGGACCGACAAGTGTTATCTATTCCAGATCACCACGACGCATTATGGAGATGTTTTATTGATTAGTTATTATTGTAAATTCATTGAGCCGACATGATGCATCGCATATTGATTCATTTGTAATTGATTTAATTGTAATATTCTTAGTGAGCCAACCTACACATTTGGTCTTAGGTTTTGGTATATATGTAAGATCTCATTTGTGAGATTATGTAAAAAGGTGTGGTAGAGGATTGTAATAAGGTATATGAGAATATAAGCATAGCTATACATGCAAACATCATTTGAAGATTCAAGGAAGGTATGGAGAAGACAATCAGAGCTTAACTGGTACTGAATCCAGTATATGAAGATGTTATTTTGAGTAGTACATTATCATTGGATTTAACAATCCAATTGTAGTCAGTGTGACACCCATTTTGTGATTGAGCAATGAGCTCTAGGTAGTTGGCCTTTTTGCACATGCAGAATCCATTTGTACACACATACTATCTACAGTAGTATCATCTGATTGTGGGTAAGGTTTCTCACCGTGTTTTTTCTCCTTACAGGGTTTCTATGTACAAATATCTGTGTTATGTGTTGTGGATGTTATTTGTCTTTACGTTTCATGCATTAAACTTTACCGGTACTGTTATTAACTGTTAAACTATCTACTGACATTAAGTTTGGTTTACCGGTATTATGCACTAAGTTTGGTTAAGTTATATTTGGGTTAAATTAATAGACAACTGATTCACCCCCCCCTCTCAGTTGCCTCAGGGTCCTAACAATTCGTGTCAGAGCTAAGTCCTCCTTTTGTAGAAGTTTAACAGCTTGAGGAGATTCTATGGCAACTAACTATTTCAAGAAGGACAGTCTGAAGCTTGATGGAACTAACTATGGTATATGGAAGATTAGAATGGAGACACATATGAATTTCATTGGAAGAGACTTATGGGATGTTACAAAGAATGGCTATGTTGGTCCTACACAGAGTCAACCTAATCCACCAACCTTGGCTAAAGATCAGGAGAATGATTGCAAAGCAAGAGAAGTACTTTTGAGTGCATTGTCAGATCAGAAAATCATGGGATTATCAGACTGATCTACTGCTAAAGCTATTTGGGATGAATTGAAGACATTGAATGAAGGTGATACCACTGTCAAAATTGTAAAACTGGAATGCTTCCGGGTCAGGTATGAAAATCTGAAAATGGAAGAAGATGAAAGGATTTATGCTTCTATGGAAAGAGTTAATGAAATTATTTTGGGTATACAATGTTATGGAGGATCCTTAAGTGAAGATGAAATTGTTTCTAAAGTTTTAAGAGAATTTCCATCGGCATACAAAATGAAATTAACTTCTATTAATGAATTAAGAACGATGCCTAATACATCAGTATCTAGAGATACTTTGGTTGGAAAACTTTCAGCTTTTGAACTTGAGGAATTTGTTCCTATTACTACAATTAAGATAGATTTGGCTTTCAAAGCTTCATCATCTGCAACATCATCATCTGAAAAATCTGATTGGAAAGCACTCTATGCTAGAGAACTTGAAGAAATCAAAAGAGAGAATGAAGAACTTGAAGAGCTTGAAGCACTATTTGCAAGGAAAATGCCTAAAGGTCCAGTTGGAAGTAAGTATGAAGGTAAAGCACCATTTAAATATTTTAACTGCAACAGAATTGGTCATATGGCATCTAGGTGTCTTGATAGACATGCAAGATTGAAAGAAGAAGCTAAAAGAACATATAAGCCTAAACCTAAATATGAGAGATACAGATTTAAGAAGAATAGAGACAAATCATGTTACTATGCTGATGAAGGAGTTACTGATGATTCTGACAAGGAACCGACAGACAATGGATGGGATTTTGTTGCAATAACAAAAGATCAACCAACACCTACTATTCAACCAGTAGAACAGGCCCTGGCAGCTAAAATTGAAGAAAAGGATGAATGGATCATTGATTCTGGATGTTCACATCATATGACTGGTGAAAAAGTAAATTCTTAACTTTTTAGGAATACAATGGAAGTTTAGTAAGATTCAGGGATGATAAAGCTTGTTTGAATAGAGGAAAAGGCACTATATCTTTTGATGGTAAGCACAATACTGACAACATTTATTATGTTGAAGGTTTGAAGCATAATCTTTTGAGTGTTGGTCAATGAGTTGAAAAGGGATTTCAGTTACAATTCAAGAATGGTAAATGCAAAATCATGAATAGAACTGGTTTGGAAGTCGCAACCGATAATCAGACTAGAGGTAGTATCTTTCATTTGAATAACAATGAGAAGACATGCTTGATTGCACATATTGATGAAAGTTGGTTATGGCATAAAAGACTTTGTCATGTAAATTTTGATTGCATTGTGAAAATCAGTACAACTAAGGTAGTAAGGGATTTACGTAAGATTGTTAAACCTCACAATCTGGTATGTAAAGAATGTCAATTTGGAAAGCAGGTTAGAGAAACTTTTAAGAGTATTCCAGAAAAATCCAATAATGTTCTTGACTTAATTCATACTGATTTATGTGGTCCAGTAAGAACTAGAAGTTTACAAGGAGATAGATATTTTATGCTAATCATTGATGATTATTCTAGAATGTGTTGGGTTACTTTTCTCAGGGAGAAATCAGAAGCTTTTGGGAAATTCAAACTATTCAAGGTAATGGTAGAGAATGAAACCATTAAGAAAATCAAATGTTTAAGATCAGATCAAGGAGGTGAATTCACATCTAAGGAATTTAATACATTTTGTGAAGTGAATGGAATCAGAATACAATTATCAGCACCTCAAAAATCCCAACAAAATGGAGTTGTGGAAAGGAAGAACAAAACTATTTTGGATGCAACTAGAAGCATAATATCAAAAGCAAACCTCCCTCGTGTGTATTAGAGAGAAGCAGTTAATACAGTTGTTTACACATTCAACAGAGTTCACATCAAAGGTGAAATCAGTAAGACCCCTCATGAACTATGGTTTGGTAATACTCCTACTCTTAAATATTTTAGAATATTTGGAAGCAGATGTTATATTAGGAGAGATGATTATATTGGCAAATTTGATCCTAGAAGTGAAGAAGGAATATTTCTTGGTTATTCATCTAAGAGAAAGGCATATAGATGTTTTAACAAGAGATTGCAGAAAATCATTGAGAGTGCAAATGTGAACATTGATGAACAGTTTAGAAGGTCTATAGACTCTAAACCGATAGTTGAGATAATCACAAATGAACCTACAATGAGTACACCGGTACAGAATGTTGATCCAGTCACACCGGCATCATCTAAGAATTCCATAGTGACTGAAGAACAACAGCAAATGAATACACCTAGGTATGTAAGATTGAATCACTTTGAAAGTCAAATAATTGGGAATAAGTATCAAGGTGTTATGACAAGAGTAAGATTGGAAAATGAAGAGGTATGTCTAATTTCTCAAATTGAACTACCAACTATTAATGAGGCATGTGAAGATAAACATTGGATTAAGGCTATGGAAGATGAATTAGAGCAATTTGAAAAGAATAACATATGGACATTGGTTCCTCGGCCTAAAAACAAAAATTTAATTGGAACTAAATGGGTATTCAGAAATAAACTTAATGAAGATGGTAAGGTAATTAGAAACAAAGCAAGATTAGTGTGTAAGGGATATTCATAGAAAGAAGGAATTGATTAAAATGAAACCTTTGCACCGGTAGCTAGAATTGAGGCAGTCAGATTATTCTTATCTTTTGCAACACACAAGAACTATAAAGTATATCAAATGGATGTTAAATGTGCATTTCTGAATGGTGATCTTGAAGAGGAAGTTTACATTGAACAACCTGATGGATTTTCTTTGACAGATGACAAATATATGGTTTGCAGGTTAAGGAAAGCTTTATATGGATTGAAGCAAGCTCCTAGAGCTTGGTATGCTAGTTTGGACAAATATCTTTTGAAGCTTAGTTACACTAAAGGTAATGCTGACAACAACTTATACTACAAAGTGACTAATGATGACATCATGGTTATTGAAGTTTTTGTTGATGATATCATTTTTGGAGGAGAAGAAGGATTGTGTAAAGACTTTTATAATAAGATGCAGGAAGAATTTGAAATGTCTATGATTGGGGAGATAAAATTATTTTTAGGATTGTAGATTTCACAGACTGATAAAGGGATATTCATAAATCAATCAATGTACTTGAAAGAATTGCTAAAAAAATTTGGTATGGAAAACTCTAAACTGGTAAGTACTCTATGACTATAACTGATAAACTATCATTGAAGGATGAATCAACACCTGTTAATCCAACAAGATATAAATCTATGACTGGAGGTTTACTACATTTGACACAAACAATACCTGATATTATGAATGCAATATGTATTGTTTCAAGATTTCAGAGTAATCCTAAGAAAAATCATGAAGCAGCAGTAAAAAGGATTTTCCGGTACCTACAAGGCACAACAAATCTTAGTTTATGGTATCCTACAGATGAAAATTTTGATTTATGTGCATACACAGAAGCAAATTGGGCAGGAGATGTAGATGACAGAAAAAGAACCACTAACGGAGAATTTTTTCTTGGTAGCAGACTATTTCATGGTTGAGCAAGAAACAAAGTTGTACATTGCTATCAATAGTAGAATCAGAATATGTTGTAGTAGCAACTAATTGTACACAGGTATTATGGATTAAACAAATATTGAAGGACATAAAAGTAAAATGCAAAGAACCTATAATCATTTACTATGATAATATGGCAGCAATTGATATATCAAAGAATCTGGTATTTCACTCTAAAACTAAACATGTTTCTATCAAATTCAATTTTATGAAAGAGAATGTTTAAGCAAAAGAAGTGAAATTGGTTTATGTGAATACTAAAGAGCATATTGCAGATATCTTTACTAAGCCTTTGCCTAAGGAAACTTTTGAATATCTAAGAGAGCAGCTTGGAGTTATACCCTCATCGGTAGAAACTTAGACAGTTGGAGCATGGCATCAGACTGGTAGAATTAATAGAGAAATCTTTTTCTGGCTTTGATGAAGGAGAGCTACTTCTCAGGAGGAGTAGATTGGATAAATTTGGTTATAACAATTGGTATTTGTAATAAGTTCTATGAACTGATTGTATTTGGTTTTGAATTGCTTTGGCATTTGATGTCAAAGGGGGAGAGATATCTATGGAAAAACACTATCTTTTGGGGAGAGATTATTCATTGGGGGAGAGATTGTTACTCGTTGTATCTGTATTTTGATTTCTAGTTAATGATCTCTTTGGGAGATTGTTGGTTTTTGGTTTTTGGCATTTCTGCTTTGGCACTTAGATGGTTTTTTGATCTTGTGTTGCCATCAATGCCAAAGGGGGAGATTGTTGGTATTATGGATGTGTTACATTGGTTTTGTCATTGATGTCAACACTTGTCAACACTTGTGAACACTTATCAGCACTAGAGATCTTTGGTTATGTTCACCGGCATGTTCGGTGACTTATGCGCAGTCACCGGTATATGGTTCACTGATAGGTTATATTGTTCACTGGCACTAAGGATGATCTGTTATCATTTGGAGATTACTTAGGTTATTTCGAAGACATTGTTTAGACACTTGGTTTTGGTGATTTGGTTATTGGTCTAATTGAGTTTTCATATTTGCTATTACTAACAAATAGGTCTAGGCTATGGACCGACAAACGTTATCTATTCCAGATCAGCATGACACGTTATGGAGATGTTTTATTGATTAGTTATTATTTTAAATGCATTGTGCCGACATGATGCATCACATTTTGATTCATTTGTAATTGATTTAAATGTAATATTCTTAGTGAGCCAACCTACACATTTGGTCTTAGGTTTTGGTATATATGTAAGATCTCATTTGTGAGATTATGTAAAAAGGTGTGGTAGAGGATTGTAATAAGGTATATGAGAATATAAGAAGAGCTATACATGCAAACATCATTTGAAGATTCAAGGAAGGTATGGAGAAGACAATCAGAACTTAACCGGTACTGAATCCAACATATGAAGATGCTATTTTGAGTAGTACATTATCATTAGATTTAACCATCCAACTGTAGTCAGTGTGACACCCATTTTATGATTGAGCAGTGAGCTCTAGGCAGTTGGCCTTTCTGCATGTGCAGACCCCATTTGTACACACATACTATCTACAATAGTATCATCTGATTGTGGGTAAGGTTTCCCATCATGGATTTTCCCCTTACAAGTTTTCCACGTACAAATATTTGTGTTATGTGTTGTGGATGTTATTTGTCTTTCTGTTTCATCCATTAAACTTTACCGATACTGTTATTAACTATTAAACTATCTACCGACATTAAGTTTGGTTTACCGGTATTATGCACTAAGTTTGGTTAAGTTATATTTGGGTTAAAATTAATAGACAATTGATTCACCCCCCCCCCCCCCCTCAGTTGCCTCTAGGTCTTGACAGTTTTCACCGTTAGATGCATCGTTTCTTTTTACTTTTTCCTGATCTAATGTTGCCAATAAATGGTTTTTAGCATTAGACTTGATATTCTTTTCTTTATTTTCACTTTTGCAACTAGGAGATTTGGCACCCACTTGACTAGTGGAGGCGTTGTTGACATTCCTAGTGAGAGTTGTTATGGGTTTGATTGCATTGAGATATATAGATATGGCATCGTCATTCGGAAAGGTATCAATGGCGGTATATCCTTGATTTTCCCAATCAATAAGCTTGGGGTGAATTAGAGGTAGGGGATCTTCAGGTTGGGATGTTTCAAGTGTTTTAAGGGTTATGATGGATGTATCAAAGTTTTCAATACGTATGTCGATGTCTAGAATGATACTCTCATCAGAATGACCTTGCACAAGGAGTTCTTGATCATCCTCGGTTAAGTCCAAGTTAGCCGAATGTGATTCTAATTGAAGTGAACTATTTCTTGATGTTTGTCCTACATACATGTGAACTACATCGACTCCTGTATCTCCTTCAAAGAAATTTTCTTCAGTTGATTCTTCAGAGTGACAGGAATCACATTCCCATTCATTAGAATCTATATTACTTGCAGCTTGTAACCTACAGATTTGGTCATATAATATTTCTTCTTCTTTTCTTGCTATATCTTTTCTTCTTTCATATTCAACTTCTTCAGGACTAAGATTGAGTTCTGTCAACTTTGCTATGAGCTTTCCTTGACTTATATTAGCTTCTTTCTTGTTTTGATTGATATTTAATGCTTCTTGAGAGGTGCTTTTAGTTTTTTTCTCTTGTTGATTTGAAGCTTGCTTCTTTTCCCATTTCATGTTTGCTTGTGTTTGTTGCTTAGCTGATTTTTCTTTCCTTTCAATTGCCAGTTGTTCTTATCTATTTTCATATTCCTCTTATTGTTGACTAAAAGATGTATCTTCTGGTAGATTAACTTGTCCAAACCCTAAGCCTGTTTTGTCTATTGTCTGCTGAGTGTAAGGTTGGATATGTTCTGAGATACCCTCTTTTCTTTTTCCTATAGGACCTATTCCAGTATATCCCATTCTTCTGAGAATGTTAAATCCTTTTCCATATTTTTCTATAGGTATGCAGACATTGTTGATCTTTTGTTGAAATTCTTCATCCTTGTATAGCCATTGTAGCACATATTTGTCTTATGTTTCCTCTGATAAGGTTCCAACACTACAATATGTTCCATCAAATATTAGAAGATGTTTTACAATTGGTTGTTGTTTAGAGTTTGATGGTTTTCCAAAGGATTTAGGAGAAAGTGGTAATTGTGATATTGAATATTCTCCATTCCCTCAATCTCTTAGCTGCATTTGTTTTTTGATACTTGATAGAATTGAAGCAAATGATTGTTCTTTGGATTGTGTGTTCGAAGATGATGCCTCCCTATTATGAGGAACAATGACTTCTTGGGCCATTTTTAGATTGCTGCAGTATTGAAATGGATTTGAATCTGTAGAGATTGTGATTTCCTGCCCATTGTAGGGAACTTTTACACATTGATGATATACTGATGGGATAGCTTGCAAGTCATGTATCCATGGTCTCCCCAAGAGTATATTGTATGATAAATCTAAGTCTAGAACTTGGCATGCTATGTCTTTCTACAGAGGTCCCACTCTGATGGGTAACATCACAATTCCCTTAGAGGAATGTTCTTCTTTATCATAGGCTTTAATGGTGATCTTTTTTCAAGGATCAACTGCATCTTCTGAATAACCTAGAGCACGAACAAGACTCAAAGAGCAGATGTTTAAGCTAGCTCCCCCATCTATTAGGACATGTTTAACTCACGTCTTATGAATGATGACTTCAATATGTAAGGGAGCATTATGGGGATGTTGTAGGGAAATTTCATCCTCTTTAGTGAATGATAAGTAGTGAGGGGTTGTGAGGTGTCCCACCATGGTTTGGAATTGATCGATATCAAGATCTTTGGAAACTGTTGTATCTACTAATACTCATTCAAGAATTTCTTTGTGTGCAGGTGAAAGTTTTAACAGTTCTAAGATGGATATTTATGCGGGCATTTTTTGCAATTGATCCACTAGGTTGTATTGTTTGTTAGTGGATGATGTGTTTGTCATAGGACTTGGCAAAACAACTTTGGCTTTACTTTGTGTGATAGAATGAGCATGTTATTGATTTTTGTTTTCTTTAACTACAATCATGTTTACCACATTATCATATGTATGAGCATAGTTTACCTTCGCTTTACCCTTACCATTGTTTGTTGTTGATGATTCACCTTTCTCATAGTTTGGAAGCAAAGTTTTAAAAGCTGTATGAGATTCATTCATTGTATGTCTATCCACAGTTATTACTCCATTATAAATCAAATCCTGGATGACATACTTCAACTTCTGACAATTATTTGTGTGATGTCCCTTGTTTTGATGGAAATCGCAATAATGATTATCATTCCACCAAGGTGGTTTTATTTGAGGTTCATAGTTCCTTTCTTCTGGTAAAGTGATCATTTTTTTTGTGAGAAGTGTCTTTAATGATAACCCAAGGGGTTCACCAATGTTTGTAAATTGTCTTCGAAAGAAAGTTTTGATAGTTTCTCTTTGGTAATTATTGTTTTTTTGAGCTGTCGCTGAGTGAGTAGATAAATTAAAAACCAGTTGCTTTGGTTTCACATTGTTGTTATCCACTATTCCATCATTGACGACATTTCTATTTCTATTTCAAAACTTTGGCTTATCATTGTGATTGTTGTTATTGGTGTTTTTATTAGGAGGATGAACTCCATCTTTGTATATTTTCAACTCACCTTTCTTTATCATGGCTTCCTCCATTCTGATTCCATTATCAATCATTTTTCCGAAACTTTGATTTCCTTGTATTTTTAAGTAATAACTCATTTGATGATTTAAGTTGTCAATGAATATGTCCATTTTTTTGTACTCTGGCACTATACGAGGATACCGTGAAGCTAGCCATCTCCATCGTTGTACAAATTTAACAAAAGGTTATCCAACCTTTTGTTTGGTATTACATAGGTCTAGCATTGTTACTTCATGTTGTATGTTGTAAGAGTATTGTGAAACAAACTTATCCACCAATTCTGAGAATGATCTGATTCCAGGTGTAAGTTTGGAGAACCATTCCATAGCTAGTCCAGTAAAGCTTTTCAGAAAAAATCTCATTAAGTAGGTATCCTCATGCGCAAACTCCATACTCATTGTGCAAAATTATCGTATATGATCTTGAGGGTCAGTGCTTCCATCATATTTTTCGTATCTGGGAGTTTCAAAACCTATAGGAAATGGTATCATGTTTAGATTTCTGTCAAATGGATAAGGACAGATTTCTTGAAGTGAGTATCTTCTAACATTTCCTCTCTTCATATCTTGAGTTTGTGTTTGCATTGTTTGTAGTTGTTGTGTGAGATTTGTGATAGGATTATCAACATGATTTTTTCTTGCATGACCATGATTTTGTATTCTAGGAGGATCTGGATCTCTTGTTGTTTCATCTCTAGTCCTTCTTGTATCTTCATTGGATTGAATGTTATTCAGAATTTCCACTTCATCTCTTTTGGGTATGTAAGTTTCTTCATTAGTTCTGGTATTATTGGGGATTGATGTGTCATTCATGTTGAGACCAAAAATATCCTCATATTGTTCGTTATTAGGGGGAGGATCATTTTTCTTTTGTGTCAATTTGTTCACATCAAAATCTTGGGGGAGTGTAGCACCAGATTTTGCTAACAATAGGAAATACTTTTCTTTTTCTCCCTCCAATAATTTCTACATAAATTTATCGAATTGAGGATCTTTCTTGATGTCTCTGATATTTTGTTCTGTTATTTCTCCTTTAACTTGTATTTCATCTTCATGTTCCATGGTTATATGCTCTTTAGTTGTTTCCAATGTTTCGATTTCCGTCTCCGCGATCCTTCATCTCTGAGCTCTAGTTAGAACGAGCATACATGTGTGTTATTTTGCTAGGATTCGATTGTCCAAAAAGTTGTTTTGATAAGTGATCAACTATCAAGGTAAATGTGATAGTGCGATATGAAATGAAAAGATGGTTCAAGTGTTTAAAGGTTTGCAAGTTTTTCGATCTTTAGTTTTTTGAGTGCAATGGTGATGATTTGATAAGAACCAATCCAATAGGAGCGATATATCCTACAATGTGGGACTTGATTATCCTAACCAAATGTTTTAGTTTTGTGATAGAGGATGATAGATCCTGATGAGAAACTATGTTTGAGTGATCAGTTTATCAAAGAGGGTGATAATGCACTTTGAGATATTTAGATCTTGAACTTATTGAGGGTGAGTACTTGAAAATCTTAAGGTGTTTATGTTCTAAAGTCTAATTTTGATGGATGATAACTTGACCAAGCAAACCAAGAAGACAATTTAAGCACATAATGACAAATAACAGATGTTTATGATTACTGCAAACTGGTCAAGCAAAATGATAGACCTGAAAAAGTCATGCAAATTGGCAGCTCTAAACTGATAAAAATAGAGACTCGCACGATAGATCATATAGCCTCAAATGACAAAAGATACAAACCTATATGACAAACTGAGATTTTCATGTGAAACAGCAGAGGCTCGTATGACAATACTTTCTGAACCATACGATAAAACAGATTACTCGTACAACAAACCTTACTAAGCCATATGACAAAAGATAAATCCCATACGATAAATGACTAGCTCATATGACAAAGAACCTGACTCATACAACAGATAACAGAGCAGGGATAAAAAGTGTTTATTTGTTCGAATTTTGATCACTGAAGTTTAATGTTTTGCTTATGTTTTCTAGTTTTAGATGTCTGATTTTTCAATTTAGGGATGAATACACAACAAACACATGATATGATAAGTGACTCCAAGCATGCTAAACCCTAAGGAAGTTGTCTAAGGAGAGAAAACCTTTGCTTGCAAACTTAGGTACACACCCAATAGCTAATCAGAATATGGGTGCTAAGTCTCACGCAATGGATTCTCAACGTCGTATTATCCGACTCCAAACGCTAATGGGGGCACAATATGGAAAGTGTCTTGGGAGAGTTACTATCTCTCTTGCACAAAGATTATCACCCTTTTGGAGGTGAATCAGGTAGCTTCTAATTTAACCACTACTAGGAAGGGATACGTTCAGCGTGTGAGGGTATAATACTCAATTAAGAGGTCTCCCAACCTTGAAAACTAAGGTTTTCTATACCCGAAGGTACGGAGGAGAGCTATTCCCAAGCACTGCTATTGACTTGATTTTCATCAAATCACATTTATTTTATAGTGGGTTGGATTACTTGGCACTAGCCATTCCCACTTAAGTTGTTCCCCTTTCACCGACCGTAATGGCTTTAAGAGTTATTAGCTCCTCGGGAGGGCAGGCCTGCTAAATATATGCACTAATGAAAAAAAAAGATGAGTCTAGCTTTCTGATCACCTAAGAAAGGTGAGAGCATACTCACCTATCATCAAAAACATGAAATACATGATTGTTCATTCCTTTAGCAAAATCAAGTGTGCCTAAAAATCCCTTAAGAAATACACAAAGTTTTGTTGAATTCTTATAGGTAACTTGCAAAATAAATCCGTTCGTAGTCATTGATGTGTTTTGAATTTGGTCTTTGAATAGCGTATCTTCAAAAATCGTTCTACAGAAAAGAGTTAGGCTACCAAAAATCTCACAAACAAGTCAGGGTTAGCATTAGTAATGATCATATTAAAATCTGAATCCCTAAAAATGCAGTCTATTTAAAAAAATAGAGGTAGAGTGTTGTATGACACAATTTACCACTTCGTACAACAAAACTTTAGATCTCGTGTGAATGAAGTAACAGACTCATACAACAATTAAGAAGCTCGTATGAATCAGGATGGATTATCATCACGGATCATAAAGGAGTTTTTACGAGGCTACAAAGGAGCTCATACGAGTTTCTGATTTTGTCCCAAGCAAAGATGAGTGTTGATGAATCTTGAGAGGCCAAAAATGATGATTCTGTCCCCATGGTGGGCACCAAAATGTCGTACCTGTGAAGTGTAGACTTGCAGCTGCAACACAAAACACTCAATAGATCATTACAAGCATGGTTAATGAATTTAAAGCAAAGAAAGATAAAACCATAACTAAGCGATCTATCGCCTCCTAGTAAATGTGAGTATGAATTTTGCTCTCAAATCTGGTTAGGCAAATTCCAGTGACTTGACTACACCTAGATGGAGGATTTAAATGATAATGATTAAGCTACATGATTCCATGATTATGCTAGAAAATATGCTAAAATGATGCAATTAAGCTATGATAACAATGCTCAAATGATAAACTAAGAACTACTATGCCTATAGTAACAATGGCTGAAATGCAAATGAGATGGGATGATTATTGCTCTAAAATGGGGTCTATTTATAGGATTTCCAAGGCTAGGGATGAGGTGGCAAGAATCAATGGTCAAGATTAAGTCTGAAGATATCCATGGTGAAATTGGAGGTGGTTGAAGAAGAGGTTGGATGAAAGGGGACAATTGGAGGTTGGTAGAAGAAGGGGTTGGATGAAAGGGGACAATGTCATCTCCATGGTGACAAGTGTCAAGAAGCTTCTAGAAGAGGTTGGATGAAAGGGAACATTTTTCATCTCAATGGTGACAAGTGTCAAGAAGCTTTGCTCATGAGAGGGCAAAGTGTCCAAGGAAAGGGGACATGGTGTTTAGGATGCCATGTGGGTAAATTTGAATTTAAAATTCAAATAAGACTAATTAATTCTCACCAACTCATAAATTGACTTGTTTTAATTAATTAGAAGAATAGAAGAAGATGGGGGAGAATTAATTAATCAAAGGGGATTATGAAAATGAACCTATTAAATAAATCCTTAGATTTATTAATAAGTAGATGAAAGGGGGAATTTAATCAAATTTCTTAAGGAATTCAATTAAATTAGGAAGGGGGATTAATTAAATAATTGCTTATTTAATTAATTATCTTCAGACCATTTTTAGGTGTATACATTTTTCCCCTCTTTGAAGCGAGGTGTGATGACACGTTGATTCAAAGAATAATCTCATTTTGATGATGATATTGGTTCGATAGGATGCCCCAACTATTGGTTGATAGATTGTGTTACGATGATGCCCCCAAGGAGATCAATTGAGATAATTGACTTGTGGAGTTTTTGAATCTTTTGTGAAATTGATTTCCCAATTAGAAATGATTTAATGTCTGCAACTATGGTTGATGAAAATGTGAGTTCTACGATCATGGTGATGTGGTTCTTGATTATTGATAAAGCTTGATTGAGTTGATTGATAAGATGGAGATTCCATCTGGTTTCAGGAATGACACCTCCTATATAAGACAAAGATGATCAAAGTGTCTGGTTTTAGGAATGATATATCATGTATAAGACATGATCAAAACATCTAGTTTCAGGAAATGTATAAGACATGATAAAATCGATAATATGTGATCGATTGATAACATTGATTGGATAAAGAACTAACAATTTATTGATATCAAGTTGCAGAAAGATTTAGATATGCTAATGTTGGTTCTATTGAGAGGGTAGCATAAGATTTTTCCTGGGTCGACAATATCTGGAGAGATATGAATTATTAGTCTGATTTCGTATACACCTGTGATGATACCTTGATGATTCCTGTGATAAATTGAACCTTGGATAAAAGGAGCATGCGGGATCCCATGCAAGAATGAAATGCAAGCTAAATGCAAATGAAATTCAAAGCTAAGAGCGGACTAGTCACTGGATTATTACATTTTTGTTATCATTGAGCTTTTTTTTTTAAATATGGGAAGTGAGTGCAAACATCGATGGTATAATTAACCATGATGACCTGAGCACTACTTTCCTAAATTTTGATATGGTAAGTTAGCACAAGCATTGAGGTATAATTAAACCAAGATGACCTGAGTGTTGCTTGTGTAAAATACGTAGTATTAACCATTTCAATACGCAAATTGGAAATGTCTTCAATGATACTCCAATGATCATGTCCTGAGATAAATTTGCACATATTAATGATCAATTTTTAGACAACATACAATAAAAATATCATGTTCCTTCCTTGTTCCTCTAGTCAAAGACATCCTAGAGTCACTCAGAAATCATGATAGAGAAAATCAATATAGAAAAGTTGAACAATCATGTTAAAATCATTATCCAAAAGATATCATCCATGTGTTTAGACTAACTTTGTGATAGTTTGATGGTTGATAATTTGATCTCATGTTCAATGTTGGATATGTCTTAGTTTTCACTTGATAAGAGTTAAATTGGAGAAATTTAAGAAAGAAAAGGAAAGGATTAAGTCAAATGCCAGAGAGCTTAAATACAAACTTGGTCCTAAGTTGGACAATCTAATCTCTCTGAGAAATGAAATCTCTAAGGCATTACTTCAAGGAGAATGATCACTGAAAGAGCACATGCATCATCTCACCGACACGATTCAACAGATTGAGGCAACATTGAATGACAAAAATAGATTCATGTAGAGTCTTAATTTGGTTTTGGCAGATATATTCTAGATTGTAACCAACTGGTTACAAACTTTCAAGTGACATTTTTACACTCATTTGACTATTTTTGACAACCTTTGTCATTGATGTCAAAGGGAGAGTAGTGGAGAGAGAAAAATGATTATTCAGAAGAGATCATTTGCTCAGGGGGAGCACAAATTTTTGGTAACTTTTTGGACTTCAGTTTTTGGAACAGTTTTTGGATTTTTCTCATGAGTGTTGCCATCAATGCCAAAGGGGGAGATTGTTGGCATTATACACTCTTATGAAAATAGTTGATGTTGTCATTGATGGCAATCAATTGGCAACCAACTGGAAACCAACTAGCAACCAACTGGTATTTATCTGGTAAGCCACCGACAGTTACTGATATCATCAATAGACATCTACATACACCGGCAGACACTTCACCGACAATGACAACAATGCATACAGACACCCCAGCCGATAGGGAATAAACTTTTGTTTATTGTATTTAAATGTAATTATCTTTTGTAAAGCTAACATGGCATATTGTAAAAGACTCATATATATATCTATGAGAACTTATAGGTCATTAAGAATGAATGGAAGTATGAAAATTATGTATAAGGTGATATAATTGACAGCAAAGGTTTTGGTAATGGAATGAACTTAAACAGGTATTGAACCTGGCATAGTTGATGCTATTTTGAAGTAGTACATTATATTGGATTTTATAATCCACTTTTGTAGTCAGTGTGACTCTTATTGAGCAGTGTGCTCTAGGCAGTTGGCTTTCCTGCATGTGCAGGCCCCTCATTGTAAGTAATATTTATTCATTGGCCAGTGAGTAAATATTGTGGGTCACAAATCCCACCAAGGTTTTTCCCACACTGGGTTTCCTTGTTAAATATCTTGTGTTATGGTGTGTTCTCTATGTTTTCTTTGTTATTCTTATTTGTTGCATTAATTATTATTTACCAGTACACTGTTTTGGGATGCAAAGTTCTTAATAGGTTTAAATATTCTGCTAACCGGTTAGATACTGATTCACCCCTCCCTCTTAGTATCTTTGGGACTCTCAATAATCCTAACAAGTTGCAGCAGCTACATATTCAACTTCAACAGTAGATAATGAAGTGCATGATTATTTATTTCTAAGCTATAAAACCAACTTCTTCCCAAGAAAGAATGCACCACTTGTAGTTCTCTTCCGGTCATCAACATCTCCTACCCAATCTGAGTCTGCATAGGCACATAGTTTGAAATAATCATCCTTTGGATACCATAAACCATAATCCGTTGTTCCTGCCAAATATCTTAATATTCTTTTAACAACTATATCATGATTTCCTCTCGGATTAGATTGAAATCTAGAAGAAATGTAGACAACATTCATTATATCTAGTTTGGTCCGAGTTAAGTACAACAATCAACCAATCATTTATTTGTATGTAGATGGGTTCACTTTAGGAGATTCATCTTCCTTTGACAATTTGTAATCGGTTATCATAGGAGTGCCAACAGGTTTTGAATTTTCAAGACCAAATTTCTTAAACATTTCCTTCACATACTTAGTTTGACAAATGAAAATACCATCATCAATCTAAGTAATCTGCAAACCTAAGAAAAATTTCATCTCTCCAATCATAAACATTTCAAACTCATTCTTCATATCATCAACAAATTTCATGCATAGATTTTCTTCTCCTCCAAAAATTATATCATCAACAAATACTTCAATGATAATTATGTCATCATGCTCAATCTTATAATATAATTTACTATCAGCATTACCTTTGTTAAAAATGAGCTTTGAAAGATATTTATGTAATCTAGCATACCATGCTCTAGGGGCTTGTTTCAATCCATATATCTTTTTTCAATTTGCAAACCATGTCCTTGTCTTCTGATAATGAAAATCCATCACATTTCTTGATGTAGATTTCCTCAAGATCTCCATTTAGAAATGCACATTTAACATCCATCTGATATACCTTGTAGTTATTGTGTGTAGCATAGGTGAGAAATAGTCTTACCACTTCAATCCTAGCAACCAGAGCATAAGTTTCAACATAATCAACTCCTTCTTCCTGTGAATATCCTTTGCAAACCAATCTAGCCTTGTTTCTTACAACCTGGCCTTCTTCATTTAATTTATTCATAAAAACCCATTTTGTTCCAATAACATTTTTATCTTTAGGCCTAGGAACCAATTCCCATGTGTTATTCTTTTCTATCTGATTTAATTCTTCTTTCATAGCTCTCATCCAATTTTCATCTTTACTTGCTTCAATAAAAGATTTCGGTTCAATTTGAGAAATTAAACATACCTCTTCAACAACTAACCTTCTTCTTGTCATCACACCTTTCCTCTTGTCTCCAATGATCTGATCTTCAAAATGATTCAGCTTCACATAGCTGGGAGTCTTTGAATTATCTTGACTTTCTGACTCTTTTTGCTCATCAACAGTCACTATGGAATTTTTTGATGTTACGGGAGCAACAAGATCAATGATCTAAACTAATTCTTGTGCAACTGATTCTAATCTAACGATTTCATCTTCCGGTCCATAATCATATGATTTGATCTGATTATTACCTTTCTCATCCACTTTGACATTTATGCTTTCCATTATCCTATTCAATCTTTTGTTATAACATCTATATGCCTTTCTCTTAGTAGAATAACCCAAAAATATTCCTTCATCACATCTAGGATCAAATTTCCCTAATGCATCATCTCTTCTAATATAGCATTTACTTCCAAAAATTTTGAAATATCTGATAGTAGGAGTATGACCGAATCATAATTCATAAGGAGTCTTACCGGTATCACCTTTTAAGTGTACTCTATTGAAAGTGTATACCATAGTATTGACAACTTCTGTCCAATAGATATCAAGCAATTTGGCTTCCATCATCATTGACCTTGTAGCATCTAAGATAGTTTTGTTCTTCCTTTCCACTATTTCATTTTGTTCTGGAGTTCTAGGTGCAAAAAATTGTCTTTTGATTCCATGCTTCTAACAAAAGTTGTTGAACTCACCAGATGTAAACTCATCGCCTTGATCTGATCTTAAGCATTTTATCTTCAATCTTGTTTCTATCTCAACCATAGCTTTGAAAGTTTTTAATTTATCAAGATCTAATTTTTCTTTCAAAAATGCAACCCACATCATTCTAGAATAATCATCAATAAGCAACATAAAGTATCTATCACCTTGAAAAAATTTAGTCCTTGCCGGTCCACATAGATCAGTATGAATAAGATCAAGAATTTCATTAGATCCATCATGTATGCTTCTAAAATAAGTTCTAACTTTCTTACCCATTTGACATTCTCTACATGCCGGATTATGAGGCTTGATAATCTTGGGAAAATCTTTGACAACCTGTGTTGAACTAATATTCACTATGCAATCAAAATTTACGTGACACATCCTCTTATGCCATAGCCAACTTTCATCAATCTAAGCAATCAAGCAATCCTTCTCATCGAAGTTCAAATGAAATATTTTTCCTTTGGTCTGAGTTCCAGAGGGAATTTCCTAACCAGATCCATTGATAATATTGTAGTTTCCATCTTTGAATTGTAAATGAAATCATCTATCCACCATCCAACCTACACTCAAAATATTATGCTTCAAACCTTCAACATAGTAAACATTATCATTATTAGTCTTATCATCCAAGGATATTGTTCCTTTGCCTTTGATCATGCATGCCTTGTTGTCTCCAAATCAGACTAGTCCACCATCAAATTATTGTAGAGTCAAGAATTTCCTCTTATCACCAGTCATGTGATGTGAGAAACCACTGTCTATAACCCATTCATTCTTCTCTTCAATTTTAGAAGCTATAGCCTTCTCCTCAGTATGATTTGTATCAATGATAAGTTCCAGAGAATCATCCTTGATAGCAATAAAGACCCA
The DNA here is from genome assembly GCF_030272615.1 of Cryptomeria japonica. NCBI lineage: Eukaryota > Viridiplantae > Streptophyta > Pinopsida > Cupressales > Cupressaceae > Cryptomeria > Cryptomeria japonica. The sequence continues at coordinate 537,420,173 of NC_081407.1, forward strand.
ATATTTGTCGGAGCTTCCATTACCAGATCCACTCATAGGTTGATAACCATCATCATCAGTAATACCAAAATCATCATCACCAACATAGTAACATGATTTATCCTTATTCCTTTTAAATCTATGTCAACTATGATATTCCCGATTAGGTTTATAATACCTCATAAATCTTTCTTGATTCCTAGTAGATCTTTTAGGACATCTAGAAGCAAAATGACCAATCTTATTGCATGAAAAATACTTAAAAGGAAATTTTCCTTCATACTTACTTCCAACCAGTCCTTTAGGGATTCTTCTGGAAATTAGGGCTTCCAACTCTTCAAGTTCTTTGTCTTCTCTCTCAATGTCTTCTAAATATTTAGCATATAACTCCTTCCAGTCTACCTTCTTCTTACCGGAGGCAGATGCTCTAAATACAGTCTTTGTTTTAGTAGCACTTTGATCTCCAAGTTCTTAAAGTTCAAAAGAAGTCAATTTCCCGAGTAATGTATCTCTGGTAACAAGGGTATTTGACATTGTCTTGAGTTCATTTATTGCAGTAGCCTTCATATTGTAACTCAGAGGTAGAACTCTCAGAATATTTAAAACAACCTCATCCTCATTAACATTTCCACCACAACATATGATTCCCATGACAATCTCATTCACTCTATCCATGAAAGAACTTATCTTCTCATCTTCTTCCATCTTCAAAGTTTCATATCTCACCTGATAAACTTCAAGTTTTGCAATCTTTATTGCTTGGTCACCTTCATAAAGAGTTTCAATCTTCAACTAGATCTGCTTTGCATTTTCCAGCTCTATGACATTCAACAACTTCTCATCTGATATGAAAATTAACAATGCTTCTTTCACTTTGACATCATTATCAACATTCTTCTGTTCATCAACAGGTGCCAAATTTATAGAATTAGGATCATGAGGTGTATACCCTTTCTCTATTATCTCCCAAACTTCAGCTCCAAGACATCTCAGATGAATCTTCATTCACTCCTTCCATATTTTGTAATTTGTACCATCAAATCTAGGACTCTCCTTTTGGTAGGCATAAAATGTAGAAGTTGATTCCATCAGATCTCCTCAAGCAGTTAAGCTTATGCAGAGGAGACCTCACTCTGATACCAATTGTTTGAATCTTTGATATTGGGGGAAAACTGAGAGGGAGGGGTGAATCAGTTTTCCATAAGTATAAACAATTAATGCGGATTATAAAGCATTTACCAAAGCACAATATAAATAGAACGGTGAAAGATAAAGTATGAAAGCACAAATCACACAACACCAATATTTTGACATGGAAAACCTCGTAAAGAGAAAAACTACAGTGGGAAATCCTACCCACAGTTAGATAATACTTCTACAATAGTATGTGAAATAATTACAATGGGGATTACACTTGCAATTAGGCCAACTGCCTAGAGCTCACTGCTCATCACCAAAAAAAGTCTCACTAACTTGCATAAACATCGGACTACAATCCGAAGAAAATGAACTATGAAGATAGCATCTCCTAATGCTTGATACAGTTCCGGTTAAGCACAAATGTCTGCCCTGCAACTCTAAATCCTTCACACCCTTCATGAATGATTTATCATTGTTTGCACAATTACCTCTCTCTGATAATGCAAACATAACCATACCATACCATCTTACATGAATAAGATTCCTATAATTACAAATCATCAAACTTGGTAACAAGGTTGGCTAAACCCTAAACCCATAAACTGTAATTACAAAAATTACATCACACAATACCACTGGACCAATATTATGATTTAAATTACATAGCATGGACCTAATACAAATTACCAATCAATTATATCCACCAGAAATTATGCTAAGACCAATGTCAACACGTTTCACCAACTGGTAGAAACCCTCAGTTTAATAACATAGAATAACCAACCAGATCCAAATAGGATCACCAAATCATCATGCCAGCCAATGTGAAGCCACCAAACAATTAAAGCATAATCAAGAATGTCTTCAGCATGTTAGGAACCATTTCTATAAGTCGGACCAAAATCACTTAACCAAATCATCAAATATCACCAACAGGTACTGGGAATGTCAATCAGTAATCCAGAACATAAGCGATAGCTTCCGGAGCACCAAATCATGAACCAACTAAATGTGGCAATCATATAACCATCCAAAACCTAAATAACCAATCTGATCATACCGGATTAAAAAACAGGCCAAAACTAAGTCGAACCAGAACAACAACCAATCGGGATAGCAGTAACCAATCGGGACAAAACCATATCCAATCGGAGCACAATGTTGACATCAATGACATCATATAAACAATTTTAGCATATTGCCAACAATATTTAACTAATTGAGATGAATAATTAGTACATGATCAATGAGACATTTTTAGGTGTCTATAGTAATTGAAGATCCAAAATCCCCTACAGCTAAAGGAGTTTCAAAAGTTGATGAGCAAGAAGCCAGAGACTCAGATGATGAGTCTGTTTTGCTAAAATTAGTTGACAATGTAGATGGAATTTAGAAGATTGGTGTGAAATGGCTAATCTCAGTCAAGTCATACAAAATTGAGAGCATTCTGATGAAGCATTTGATATGGAATAATATTAGTCTAGAAGATATCATTAATCTTCTTCCAGAGTCTTTAAATGAGATCCTAAAAGAAAGAATATCTATGCAGGAAAAAGGCCTAGATATGCAGAGTCTGCTAAATGAAAGCATTGATGCACAAAAAAACTTGTCAACATGTATAGAGGAATTGAGAGATTATATCCGCAGTGCTAGTAGAGTCTACAGATATTGTATTTCTTGGTCGATGACTGTTGTGAAGAACAAAGGTAAGATTAATGCTATTGAAGATGAATTGACAAGTCTAGGGAAGTCTTTTGATTTTCTAAATGATAAGGATGGTGAGTAAAGGAAAAGAGTTAATTCTCTTCAAGTTAAGCTCCTTTTGTTGCAAAGGCAGAAATAAGACTTTGTGAGTATGTTTTGGAAGGTCAAGGAAATTGTTTCTTGAGAACACAATTTAATATGAGAAGAATCCAATTTCTCTGGATAATCTTTCAAATTTAGTTGATCTGCTAGTTAAATGTAGAATTCTTTTAGTGAGTATTAAACATGCTATACATTCCTAGGAAGTTCTTCTTGATCTGAAGGAAAAGTACAAGCTTATATTTCTGAAGAAGAGCAGCTGAAAGTTTCCTTGTATAAGGTTTAGTTTTTATTCTTTTCTTTTCTTTTTCATCAAAGGCATCATTTTTACTTGATGTCAAAAGGCGGAGAAAGGAGTTCAAGGAATGCAGTTTTGAGGTTTTGAGGGATTGCATGAGTAAGGGGGAGTTGTGCAGTTATGTTTTGAATGTTTTACCATCAATGACAAAGGGGGAGATTGTTAAACTTGTGTGAATAGTATTTTCATTGATGTTAAACCATTCATTCAGTTTTGGACCAGACAATGTTTGAGGCATGAATATTGGTTCGGATATTATGGATATTATAGATGTAATGGTAATGCAGTCTATATGTATGTGCAGTTCAGATGTTGCAATTTTGGTGAGAAGTTATTGTGAAGCATGGACAACCCTATATGATTATTTTTGTGGTTTCATTGAGTTCTCATTAATCACAGCATCCTAGTGTTAGGATTTCTTATTGATCCCAATATCAGTTATGTATCTCGGTGTTAAAAGCCTTGTAATTATCAGATGTATCTCTTCAAGCTATGTGTTGCAGTTTCCTTGGTTTGTGTGGACTCTACTTTTTGGAGATATTAGGCTTGATCTTGTGATAATGGATCAATATTCTTGGGTCCCGATTACTTGCCCCTTTTTGGTAATATCGGTAAATGCATTGATAATCAGAGTATGAAAAGGAAGCATGTAGAAGTCTTGCGAAGGCTGAAATGAGAATATTGGTAACGTGATGGGCTTGGTTGACACACTATTTTGTATCTATACCCACCGATATATATATATATATATATATATATATATATGCATAAGTGTGAGTTGCTGACAACAAAGACAATTAGTGTTGCATTAGTGCAGTGGTCCTTTACCGGACCTGCTGCAGGATAGTTGTAAAGAGATCTCTAACTGGATCTACTGTAGAGTTTGAGATTTGTAGTCTAAGCTTAAACTTGAAACCGATCCCATGCATTTGGAGATGCAAACCTTTTCAGTTCAACCTTTCCAGTTGCAATGAGAATTTTGGCAGTTAGCAATCTTTTGTATATCTGCACTGAAAAGTCTAGCAATGAGCCATTTTTGTAATCTGAAAGTGAGCCACCCCTTTGTAAACTCAAACTCAAACTAGTTATATTCTCTTGAGAGTTAACACTCTTTTTGGTTTTTCCCATTTTGGTTTTCCACGTATAAAATCTAGTGTTTATCTTGTGATTGTGTTCTTCATGTCTATTCTACATTAACTGTTTTATATCAGTCAAGTTGTTTTTATAACAATTATAAGTGGTGAAAAGTTTATTGTTTTTGAATTTGTGAGAATACTGATTCACACCCACCTCTCAATATTTTTGTTCTTTCAACCTAATCAACAACACTTGCACTATATGTTTCGAAGGCATAATCTTGGCAAAGAAGCATGACTATAGTTAGGAACATAGTGATCAATTGAGCTTGAATTTGGTCCAAAGAAAAACATATATAATCTTATGAGTTTGTCATGTACTAAAGATCATATAGTATTCTTCATAAAGGTTACAAGAAGATCAACATATATTTTCATAAGCATAAGCATGAATAATTAGTAAAATAGGCATGCTACTACATATAGTAATGATCCATAAAAAATTTAAGCAATGGGTGAGCTATCCTTTCTAGGTTTGCTCTCTAGATAGTTTATTAGGGTGATAGCCACCCATTATAAGTAGTGATTTATGCTTAGAAAATTTAGAATTTTTAGAGAAAATACAAAAATCCTTAGATTGTTGAGAAAAAGCTTATATATAAAATAAATAAATGGCATCTTCTTAGATGTATTAACCATTTGGATGTCATTTTAGCTTATAAAAATGCCTCTTAATGGACCTTTCTTCTCCAAGATATATATGTCAAAATTGCTTTGTCGTTCTAACAAATATCAAATGTTGTTAAAAATTTATTAAATAAAAGCTCTTTACAACTAAATGAACTCTTTTAAGGTGAGACAGTATTCATTAAAAAAAAAATAACCTCATTGGGTTATGTTAGCAACAATCAAGAAGGAAGACTGATAGGGGGGGGTGATTCAGTCTTCACTAGAAATAACAAACTTAATCACCAAAAATAGATCTAATAAACTGCAACAATAAGACATATAGGCAAATTGAAAGCACAACACACAACACCAAGATTTTGACGTGGAAAACCTGGTTAAGGGAAAAACCACGGTGGGAACCTACCCATAGTAAAATGATACTCTGCAGTAGTATGTGAAAATATTACAATGGGGAATGCACATGCATTCAGACATTCTGCCTAAAGATCACTGCTCAAATAATGGCTCGAAAGAATACAACCCTCAGGGAAGTCTCACTGACTTACAATATGATTCACACTATAATTCAAAAGAAATGAACTGAAATAATACCATCTCCAAATGCCTGATTACGATTTCTATTAAGCACAAATGTCTGCTCTGCAACACCAATCTCTCCTCAAGCTCAATATCGAAGGATAAATCACTTGTTCACACATAAACCTCTCTCTAATAATCCAGACACAACAACGACACCCAAACTAAATGAATATATCACCTATATATACAATTCATCAACCTTGATAACAAGGTCGGCTAAACCCTAACTCTCAACTCATAATTACAAAATTACACCGCATGATACAAAGATCGACCACCGGACCAATATAATGATTTACATAGCATATAATGGTCCTAAATCAAATTCTCAAATGCACAAATCCACCGAAAATCATGCCAAGACCAACAACAACATGCTAGACCACCTGAAATACTGCATAACACAAAAATCAATACTGATTGATAGAAACCACCAAAAACTTGCACAACAATCAATGAAGATTGCGAAAAAAAAATAGGACATGACTAAGAAATACCAGCAAGCACATTAGAATTATCAGGAACAACTATACCAACACCACTTATCAAATATTGATCGATCAACATTTGAAAGCTCAAGAACACAACCAATCGAAAACTGTTATGAAGAAAGATAATTTGTGGAGCATCAAATCATGATCCATATTAAATGAAGATACATAAGAACATACCAAACAATGTCCCAAAATCTCAGCACTAGATCTTATCACACCGAAATATACCAGAGGATATACTAAACTCAGCAAAATAGTGATCAACAAAGCAACAATAGCAAAACCGGAATAAATCATAGGAATATGTTGACATCAATGACAAAAATATATCCTAGAAGCAACAATCACCTCAAGTTTTTGAATATGAAACTCAAGTCAAACCCAGAATGAACAAAGATACTAACTAACCATATCTGTAGGGAATGGAGATGGGAGGAACAGGAAGCAGCAATGGGAGAACTCAAAATTCAAATTCTCTGAAAGGCGGGAACTCTGGTTCCAATGGTGGGAGCGGCCAAAACAAAGTTGCTGGTCCTATGGGAGAGATGGACAAGCCTCCAAATATTCCGAAGGTTGTTGACATTCCGCAAACTGGTGGTACTCTGCCAGAGAAGAAAGCTGGTTCTGGGTTTTTGGGGGAGGGGTCCAGTGGGGGTTCCAGCCCATGTGAAGAGCCCTTGGAGAATGGAAAAGAATCTAGAAAATGGTCATCCCTTTATGGAACAAAACCATCTGGTAAATCCTCTTTACCTCCTGTCAAGAATATTTTTGATCCAACTAGTGGAAAGTTCGCTATCTCTATCCCTGATCCGGTTTTGGATCATAATATAAATAGCATGTCGAACTCCCTGGTAGGCAAATTTATGGGTTCCCATCCAAACATTGAAGTTGTTAGGGTTTACGTCAAATGAAAATGGGCTCTGAAGGGTAATGTTGAAATATTGGCATTGCCTAAAGGCCTCCTTTCTTTTACTTTCTCGTGTGAAGAAGATAAATTAAGGATACTATGTGGTAGTCCTTGGATGGTAGGAAGGACAGCCTTGGTCCTTCAGAAATGGCATCCGAATCTGAATATGAATGACTCTCTTTTGGCTCAAGTTCTAGTTTGGGTAAAGTTACTAGGCCTGCCTCTTGAATATTGGGCAAAAAGTATCTTCTCAGGAATAGCAAGTTCCTTTGGTGAACTCCTCTCGATAGACCCAATCATAGCATCTAAAAGGAGACTCACTCATGCTAGGTTTTGTGTAGGGATAGCTCATGATGCAGATATGCCAGAATAGATAGATATAGTTTCAAAGTTGGGGACATGGAAACAACAAATAGAATATGAATCTATCCCCTTTGCCTGCTTTCATTGCAAGAAAGTAGGCCACTGGGCAAAATCTTGTCCTATCAAGCCTAAAGTAGAGCTCAAGTAGACTAAACCCCTGGGTGAAAGTAAAAGGGTTCCAGAAAAAAAGGTTTGGCAATTTAAAAACTCAGAAAATAAGGAAGTGGACTTTGTTGACAACAACTATTTTGAACCCTTGGGGGAAAATAAGGAAGTGGTCTCCTCAACTTCCATCCTTCCTATACAGGAAGTATTGAGGAATGATTCAACAAAAGTTAACAACCCCATGACAAAGCAGATCCGAATAGAGGAATTGAAAGAACAGACCATATCCTCAAAAGATATAGCTGAAGTGGTAACTGCTGACACTTGTGCTGGTAAAGAAATGCAAAATAAAGAGGAACAACCTAAGGAAGGGGAGATCACTGGCTCCCAAGAAGAAAAGACTGACTCTTCCCCACTTATGAACAATACCGAAATGCAAGAAGCTAAAAAATGTGCTATACAGGGTATGAACCTTTCAGATTCAGATCAAAATTTTAAAATAGTGAATAGTGCATCACATGATTCCATGACCCCTAAATGAGGCAATGAAGATGAAATATCCAGACTCCTCAATAATTCTGAAGCGGTTCTTGAGAAAGAAGCTGACTGGAAAATACCAAAATACAGGAACAAGAAAGGATCCACTCCCTCGGCTTCACAACTAAGGAAATCCAGCAGAATTGCTCAAGTTGATGTTGGGTACATTTCCTCTTCCCCAAGTTGACCTTCTAACCACAAAGTCAGAGACAAGGAGGCCAGTGAGAACATTGTAGATGGGACTCAGAAAACTCTTAAGGAGTTAGGAATCGGTAAGTAACTATGAAGATTATCTTAGGGGACTTAATATTCCTCATAAACATGATATTATTAGGAATATGATAAGGGATAGTAAACCTGATGTTTTTTTGATTCAAGAGACCAAAATGAGTAGAGAAAAAGTTGAAACTCTAAAGTTTTTTAAAAATGGGAGTATTAGAGGTGGTAGCTCGGAAGGTTCTTCGGGAGGAATAGCTACTATGTGGAATCTCAATAGTGTCAAAGGACATGTTCTTATTCGAGAAAAAAATTTCTCTTGCATTAGATTTGAGAATTTAAAAGATGGAACAAAATGGATCCTCACCAATATATATGCGCCCAACACCTTGAAAGCTAGAAACTCCTTCTGGAAAAAACTTATAGAAACTAGGGACAGCTTCAAGAATCTTAGTTGGCTAGTCATGGGAGACTTTAATACTCCTTTGAGAGAGGAGGAAAAATTTGGTGGAAGCCCCTCTCAGTTTGAAAGTAGGTTGGCCCTTATGGATTTCATAAATACTCAGGCTCTCAACGATGTGGAGATACAGGGATGCAATTACACATGGACTAATAGGAGAACTGGCAATGATCTTATCCAAGTTCGCCTTGACAGGGCTCTTATTTCTGATGACTAGTTCAGACATTATTTCTGCTCCCTGTCTGCTCACATCCAAGTTGGGTCTGATCATTTTCCCATCACTCTCTTTGCTGATCCTATTAATAGAAGAAGACATTTTCCTTTTAGATTTGAAAAAATGTGCATTCATCACCCTAACATTACTTGTAATATTCAGAATTGGTGGAATATCCAAGTTGAGGGCACTGCTATGTACAGAGTTGTGAAGAAACTCAAAAGTGTTAAGGACAATATAAGACTTTGGAATAAATCTAGCTTCGAGAACATTTTTGAGGCCAAACGTAAAGTCCAGGATGACCTCAAGAAAATACAGGTCCAAATTCAGAAGGATGGTTTCTCTATTGTGTCTATTTCTGAAGAAAATGAGACCCTTAAAAAATACCATGAAATCATTGCTAAAGAGGAAATTTTTTGGGAACAGAGATAAAGATGCACTTGACTAAAGGAAGGAGATAGGAATACAAGATTCTTTCATATGTCCACTATCAAACATAAAGCAACAAACAAAATTACTAAACTGACAATGGACAATGGGGAGCTGGTGAAGGAGGAAGAGATAAGGAATGAGGCCAAAAGGTACTTCTCGAATCTTCTGAGGAGGGATCACAGGTTGGATGTTGATGCTCAATCTTCCTTTCTTCAAAACATTCCTTGTCTCATTGATGAGTAGATGAATGCCTCCCTTTCTTCCATACCTTCGATCTTGGAAATAAAAAATGTTGTTTTTTCTTTTGATGGTAATAAAGCTCCCTGTCCAGATGGCTTCCCCATGTTCTTCTTCCAAGATTTCTAGGACATTGTAGGGAAAGATGTTTCCAATAGGGTCAAGGAATGTTTTGGGGCTAGAAGAATTTTGAAAGAAATTAATGGCACTTACATTGCACTTATTCCCAAAATCCAAGGTGCTGACTCCATGGACAAGTTCAGACTAATCAGCTTATGTAACTCTTTTTATAAGATTATCTCCAAGGTTCTTACTACCAGAATCCTGAATGTCCTTCCCTCTTTGATTAATCATCAGCAAAATGGTTTTGTCCTAGGAAGACAAATTCTTGACTCCATTACTACTGTCTATGAGAATATTCATTCTCTCGTAAGGGGCAAGAAATAGGGTCTCATCCTTAAGCTTGATCTCTCTAAGGCCTATGACCGGGTTTATTGGTCTTTTCTTGTGAAGTTTCTTGTGGCTTATGGCTTCTCCTCCAAATGTGTTGACCTCTTTAGTCAGCTTATTACCTCAGCCTCTTTTACTGTTCTTGTCAATGGATCACCATCCCCCTTCTTCCAAGTGTCAAGAGGATTGAGGCAAGGGGATCCCATTTCCCCTATCCTCTTCATTATTATGGCTGAATGTTTTGGTAGGTATATAGAAAGCATGGTGATGTGAGGATATTTTAAGGGACTTCAACCTTCTTTAGCTGATCATACCTATTCTCACCAACAGTTTGTGGATGATACCATTGTCATGGGGGAATCAAGTATCTCAGAAGCTAGAATCCTGAAGGACACTCTTTGTAAGTTTGCCTCTGCATCTGGTCAGCTCATTAATTGGGTCAAAAGCAAAGTTTTTTTCATCAATACTCTAGAGAGAAGACAACATAGAATCAACAGAATTCTAGAATGTCAGATTGTTGATCTTCCTACCACTTATCTTGGCCTCCCCTTGGGCATTGCACCTCCTGATTATTTTTGGAGCTCTCTGGTGGACAAATTTCATAAAAAGCTAGCTAGATGGAAAGGAGCCCTTTTAAGTCAGGCTGGAAAGCTTCAACTTCTAAAGGCTTCTCTTCAAAGCATACCTATCTATGCCCTTAGCCTTTTCAAAATTCCAGTAAAGTATGATGATGCTATTGAGGAAATTCAAAGAAATTTTCTCTGGTCGGGGGTTGAGGAAAAGAAAAGAATGTCTCTTGTGGCTTGGGATCAGGTATGCAAACCAAAAAGTAAAGGTGGTCTGGGCCTGAGAAGAATCTGGACCCTAAATGAAGCTCTTTTGTCTAAACAGGTTTGGAGAATGTTCCACTCAGATAGTGAATGGTGTAAAATCTGGAGAAGAAAGTATTCTCTTCTGTCCTCTTCTCTTTCCTCTTTTATCAATTCTGATATTAGTATGAATGGGTCCCATATTTGGAATCATGCCTCTAAGTGTAGAGACAACATTGCTAAAGGGGTTATATGGAAAGTTGGCAATGGCAGGAAAATTAAATTCTGGGAAGATCCCTGGCTTTTTGATAAATCTTTGACTGATATCCTAGAATGGGCCCCTTATGCCTCCTCCTGTATTAGAACTTTTGGTCCTTTAGTTGAAGCGTATTGGATAGGTAATAAATGGCAGAACATTGAAAGTATCCACCCAAACCTTATTAAGCTTAAAAACCATCTTTCATCGGTCTGGTTGAATGAAGAGGAAGACTCCCTCATTTGGAAATATGAACCTAAAGGTAATATTACTATCTCTTCTATGTATGGTGTCCTCTCCCTTGCCCCCTCTGAAAATCCTTTATGGTCTAAAGCTTGGATAAAGGGACTGATCCCTAAAATCAATTTTTTCTATTGGACCATTCTTCAAAATAAAATCTTGACCCTAGATAATCTCAAGGGTAGAGGTTTTGCTTTCCCTAATAGATGTGCTCTGTGTCTTGAGGAGGAAGAGTCTGTGGACCATCTGGCCATCCACTGTTCCTATTCTGCTTCTATCAGGGAAAGATTTATTAAGAGTTTTTGCATTGATTGGGTGTTTCCTAACACTATCAGTGATTTGTTCTATTCCTGGAATTATCATTGGTCTAACTCCTTTTTGAGAACCTTGTGGTAGCTATCTCTCCCTCACATTCTGTGGGGGTTATGGAAAGAAAGAAACAATCATATTTTTAGGGACAGTTCTCTTACTCAGGATATTGTTTTCTAGAAAATAAAATGGGCTATTGTGGAGAACATTGGGATCATTGGGGCCCCCTGCTTTTTGGCCAACCCTTTGGAATCTCACATTTAAAGTTCCTGGAGTTTTAAGAATACTGATAGTTTTGATCCCAAGAAAAATAAAAGATTAGAAGCAAGATGGAAAACTCCCCCTCATGGTTGGTTCAAATGATTGTTGTTCCAATAGGAAGCCAAACAAACCACAAGGCAGAAGCAATGGTAGCTCTCCAAGGCATTCTCCTCGCAAAAAGATGGAATTGCCCCTACCTATGGATTGAAGGGGACTCTAACAACATCATCAAATGCCTCAAGGGGACCTCTAAGCCCTCATGGTCTATCAATAACAATATAAAGGCTGCTAGAGACCTCATTAACACTTTTGAGAAAATTTTCATATCTCATATCTACCATGAAGCTAATGGTTCTGCTGATTGGTCAGCCAATGTGGCTGTCAATCAAGATGAAATGATTACTTGGAAGGGAGAATAGGGCCTCCAAGAGGATGTCAGATTAATCATTTTTAAGGATCGATACAATAGCACCCCAAAGATCATTAATAGACAAAATAATAATGAAATAGATTAATAGGAGTGCTTCAATCTTTTCTAATATTGTCAGTACTAGTTTCCAGATTTTGGAAACTATCAGTAGAACCCAGTTTCTGGAAACTATCAGCAGAATCTAGATTCTAGAAACTATCAGTAGAATCCAGATTCTGGAAATTATCAGCAGAATTCAGATTCTGGAAACTATCAGCATTGGTGAAGGGAAGTCAACAACAGATTATGTGGAGGATTTGACCAAAACTATTGCCAGAGCTGAAAATATGAGAGACTCCTTCAACTCCAGATTTGAGCAAATTGAGAAAGACCTAATTGAGAGGAAAGAAAATGCCAATGTTATGGATCAAACAATGGTGGAAACTGTCAATAAAGTTAGCAAAATTGAGGAATGGCTTAAAATTATCGCAGAGAAAAGCTTAAACATTTTGAAGGCCTCTGCTGGCAAAACCAAAACCCTCATCAGCAATTTGGAGGAGGAGAAGGATACCCTGGAAATTGACCCTGACACTGAAGGAACAAGAGATTTTGAAGGACCCAGAACAAGAACCAGTGGAGAAAAGAAGGAGAATAAGCCAAATAAGGACTTGGATGAACTTAAAGTAGCTCTGGCCAATTATGACCAGCTGATGATTAAGGCGGAGGACCTCCTGAAGGCTTTATAATTGTGTAGTGTTTTCTCTAGTTTCTTATGTTTGTTGTTTCTGTCCACTGTTGTCCTTTCTGTTTACTGGCTTTATTGCCAGTCATTGTGTTAGTTGTTCTTTCTTGGTCTGGATTCTCTTTGATGATCCTGTTTAATCTCCTTTGTTAAAGGTTTCAGGTCCTTAAAACCTATTTTTCCTATTAATCAGAACAATATCCAACAATCTCCCCCTTTGGCATTGACGGCAACATATGAATGTGAAAAACAATCAATGCAAAAGAAAGAAGATATCTCCAGCAAACTCCCCCTAAGATCGGGACTTAGAAAGAAGTTTTTCACATGATCACTTTCCCCCTTTGACATAAATTCCAAAGTTCTCAAAATAGAAAACCAAATTCTCTCCAAAAAATAGAAACATGAATCTCTCTCCTCCTGGGACACACAACCAAGCCAACATACTACTTCAGCAGAGGAGCAATACCAACACACCAATCCGGATAAAGAGATAAAGCTTAAATCCACAAGACTAATGCAACTCAATGCATCTAGTTCTCATCAGGAGGGGTGGATACCCCTAACTTGTCTCTCAAATAGACAAATGTATTTGTAGACAAAGGCTTAGTGAAAATATCAACAATTTTTTCCTTTGTAGATACATACTCCAGCTTCGCCTTCTCTTCACTGACTTGCTTCCTCAAGTAATGATATTTAATTGACACATGTTTTGTCTTTGAATGTTGCATATGATTCTTTGACATGTTGATAGAAGTAGGATCATCATAAATAAATCTTATCTCTTTCAACATTTGCTTCATCCAAACTACCCGAGTGCAATTACTAGCAACAACAATGTACTCAACTTCAGCAATAGATAAGGATATTGAATCTTGTTTCTTGCTAGCCCATGAAACCAAATTCTTACCCAAAAATAATGCTCCACTGGTAGTGATCTTCTGGTCATCAACAACACTAGCCCAATCAACATCAGTGTAGGAGCACAACATGAAATCAACATTCCTTGGATAACACAAACCATAATCCATAGTTCCCTTGAAGTACCTGCATATCCTCTTAACAGTAGTGATATGACTCTCTTCAGAATCAGCTTGATATCTAGCAGTCATACACATAGCATGCATAATGTTTGGTCTATTCTGAGTAAGACATAGCAGTCCACCAACCATAGATTTGTACAAAATCTAATTATCTTTAGGAGATTCATCATTTTTAGATAATTTACAACAATCACCATAGGAGTTCCAACTGGTTTGGAATCATCTAACCCAAAATTCTTTAGCAATTCCTTCACATACTTAGTTTGAGATATGAATATACCTTTTCTTGTTTGTACAATCTGCAAACATAAGAAAAATTTCATCTCACCAATCATAGAAATCTTAAATTCCTTCTGCATATCACTAGCAAACTTCATGCTCAAGTTATCATCAGCACAAAAGGTAATATCATCAAAAAAGACTTCACCAATCAGGATGTTATCATTTTCAATCCTAAAATACAGAAAACTATCAGCAACAGCTTTAGTAAATCCCAATTTAAACAAGTATTTGTCTAATCTAGCATACCAAGCTCTAGGGGCTTGTTTCAATCCATAAAGAGCTTTCTTCAAATTACATACCATGTCTCCATCATTTGACAATTAAAATCCATCAGGTTGTTCAATGTAAACTTCTTCCTCAAGATCACCATTCAAAAAGGTAGATTTGACATCAATCTGATATACCTTGAAATCTTTATAAGCAGCATAAGCAAGCAATAGTCTAGCAGCTTCAAGTCTGGCAACTGGGGCAAAATTATCCTCATAATCAATTCCTTCTTGCTATGAATATCCTTTGCAAACTAGTCTTTTTTATTTATGACAACTTCACTGACTTCATTCAATTTATTTCTGAATACTCATTTAGTACAAATGGCATTATTATCCTTAGGTCTAGGCACAATTTCCCATGTATTAATCTTTTCAATATGATCTAGTTATTCTTCCACAGCTCTCATCCACTTTTCATCTTTACAGGATTTAGCAACATCTTTAGGTACAACTTTAGAAATCATACATATTCCTTCAGTAGATAATCTTCTTCTAGTCATCACACCCTTGTTCTTATCACCAATAATATGATTTTTAGAATGATTCAATCTTACATACCTCAGAGTCTTCTGACTATTCTGATTCTCAGGTTTCTGCACTCCTTCACCAACAACAACAACATCCCTAATTAACTTTCTCTACCGGATCATTCTTCTTAGGTTCTTTAGGCTGAATAGGTGTTAAAACAATATGTTGACCATCATCATAACCACATGCTCTGATCTCTTTCCCAAGGTTCTCATCCACCTTCACATTTTCACTCTCCACAATCTTTCTCAGTCTCTTATTGTAGCATGAATAGGCTTTGCTCTTTGTAGAATATCCCAAGTAGATACTTTCATCACTTCTAGCATCAAACTTTCCTATATCCTCATCTCTCTTGAAATAACATTTTCTACTAAATACTTTGAATATCTCATAGTAGGAACATGACCAAACCAAATCTCATAAGGGGACTTACCGGTATCACCTTTGATGTGAACTCTGTTGAATATGTAAACAACAGTGCTAATAGCTTCTCTCCAGTAAATCTTTTGAACATTTCCTTCAATCAACATAGTCCTTGCAACATCCAAAACAATTATGTTTTTCCTCTCAACAATTCCATTCTGCTGAGGAGTTCTAGGAGCAGATAATTGTCTTCTAATTCCATGCTTCTCATAGAATGAATTAAAATCATCAGAATAGAATTATCCACCTCTATCAGATCTCAAGCATTTCACCTTCAATTCAGACTCAGTCTCCACCTTAGATTTAAATATCTTGAATTTATCAAAACCTTTTGAATTATCCTTCAAAAAGACAACCCACATCATCCTAGAATAATCATCAATTAGAAGCATAAAATATCTATCACCCTTCACACTTCTAACATTTGTAGGTCCACATAGGTCAGTATGCACAAGATCTAGCAATCCATCAAATGTATATTGTTTGCTTTTGAAAGAAATCCTTGTTTGCTTACCCAATTAACATTCCTTGCATACCGGATTAACAGGTTTAATAATCTTAGGTAGATCTCTAACAACATGCATAGAATAGATCTTAATCATTGAATCAAATTTTAAATGACACATTCTCCTATGCCACAACCAACTCTCATCAATCTAAGAAATCGAACAACTTTTCTCACCAGCATTCAAATAAAAATTGTTACCTTCATTTTTAGTCCCAGATGCAATCTCTATACCGAAGGCATTCAAGATCTTGCATTTACCATCCTTGAATTATAGATCATAACCTTTATCAACCATCTATCCAACACTCAAAATATTATGCTTCAATCCTTCAACATATAAGACATCATCAGTGTTATGCTTTCCATCAAAAGAAATAGAACCTCTCCCATGGATTACACAAGCTTTGTCATCTCCAAATCTAACTATTCCATCATCATACCTCTCAATACTCACAAATTTTCTTTTGTCACCAGTCGTATGAAGTGAATAACCATTGTCAATCACTCATTCATCTTTCTCTTCAACTTTAGCAGCTAAAGCCTTCTCCTCAATAGTGTGGCAAGTGGAATCAATAGGTACAGGTTTATCTTCTTTAATGGAAATAAACACAACTTCATCTCCTTCTGATTCTTCATCTGTAACACCTTCATCAACAACATAATAATAGTTCTTCTGATTTATAAAATTTCAATTAGACTTGTAAGACTTATCATACTTCTCATGCTTGTCATATCTATCATTCCTATCATTCTTATCAAACTTATCATGCCTTTCATACTTAGTCATTCTTTCCGAGCATCTAGAAGCAAAATGTCCTATCTTATTACAAGAGAAACATTTTAAAGGAAACTTTCCATCATACTTATCAACACCTTTAGGCAACCTCCTGGAAAGCAATGCTTCAAACTCATCTAGCTCTCTTTCTTTCTCTTTGATCTCTTTTCTCTCTCGCTCATATCTAGATATTATGCACTCATCAGGATCATATTTATGCTTATCGGATACATATGCAAATTCTCTAAATGTTGTCTCATATTTTCCATGTGACTCTCCAAATTCACTTAGCTCAAATGCAAGAAGCTTTCAAACCAACACATCTCTTGTCACTATAGTCACACTCTGGATCTCATCAATAGCCACAACCTTATGTTTATAAGTAGGAGGAAAGGATCTCAACACCTTAGCAACAATTTCATCTTCCTCAATGGTTCCACTGATACATCTCATACCTAGGACAAGATCATTCACCTTAGCCATAAAAGAGTGTAAGTTCTCATCATCTCCCATATTTAATGTCTCATACTTTCCTTTCAAAGTTTGCAACTTAGAAACCTTCACTTGTTTATCACCTGCATACAACACCTCAAGCTTCTCCCATATCTCATGTGTGGTCTAAAGTCCCATTACATTTTTCATCTCATAATTAGTCAGGGCACTAAGAAATGCTTCCTTCTCTCTAATATTGTGTTCAACTTCCTTGATCTCATAAGGAGTAGATGGTCCATTCTGAGGAACAATATAGGTATTCTTTGTAATCTTCGAATAATCTTCACCAAGACATTTCAATTGCACTTCCATATGGTTCTTCCATATAGTATAATTGCTTCCATCAAACCTTGGACTATCCTTCTTAAAGATAACACCTTGAGCTACCATCCCAGATATCCTCAAGCAATTAAGCTTCTACCAGAGGAATCAACTCTGATACCAATTGTAAGTAGCAATCAAGAAGGAAGACTGATAGGGGGGGTGAATCAGTCTTCATCAAAAATAACATTTAACTTAATCACCAAAAATAGATCTAATAAACTTTAGTAATAAGATAGATAGGCAAATTGAAAGCACAACAAACAACACCAAGACTTTGACATGGAAAACCCAGTTAAGGGAAAAACCATGGTGGGAAGCTATTGGCAATTGACAATCATTCGGTGATTTCAGGTGACATCTGGTAGTTTCATATTGGTCTAGGGTTGTCATTGATGGCAACCCTTTGCAACTCTTCATGGTGATTCAATCCGGCTATTGTGATTCATCTTATCCAGAAGTTGGTGTTAACCGGTAGCCGGTTAATCGGTAAAACAGGGTAAATCAGAGTATTTTGATAGCGTGTTGGTCCAAAATGGTTTTTTATGATTGTGGTGTTTTAGGTGATTGTTTTTTTGATCTCAGTGATAAGGAAGACCTTTGGGAAGCATGTGATCCTAATATTTTGGTCCAGTGTTATGTTTTGTTCGAGATTGTAGCTGACTTGGAGCTACACGTTACATTTCTTGAAGCCGACTTGAAGGAGATTGCTTTTGTGTTAAGACCGGATATATAAGATCTATTTGGCGATTAATTTTTGGTGAGTTAGTGGTGTGGTTATCCATTTTGGTGTGATTGAGCGTAGTTTCACATGCACATTTTTGTTTCAGACCAACTAGTAGCTGACTGAGACAGAAACAGAGCATTCAGCAGTGTAGAGATAGTCAGAGATTCGGAGCCTAACCATAACTCATTTTTGCATAGTCATATGTTGATTAAGAGATCATTTCATTGTATTTTCTCATTGTAATCAAATTGTAAGTCAGTGATACTTCCCTGAGGGTTGTAGCCCTCCAGGCAACTTTATTTGAGCAGTGAGCCTAAATGCAAGTGCATTCCCCATTAATGTAATATTTGTGTACTCTTGGCCATATTATACGAATATTGTGGGTTCCAACCCCACCATGGGTTTTCCCTTTCTAGGTTTCCACGTAAAAATTTTGGTGTCGTGGATTTGTGTATTCTTTGTTTCATGTTTATGTTCTTTTCTGATATTCTTTGTTAACGAGTGGATAATGAATAAGTTTGTGGTTTTAACTTCTGGTAGATCACTGATTCACCCCCCCCCCTCTCAGTGATATCTGATTCTAACAATTAGTATCAGAGCCTAGTTCCTCTAAGGAAGTTCTAGGAGATTGATTCAATGGATTTGATTTTTAGAGACAACTCAATGTGGCACTTGAGGAACTTGATGTAGCCAGAAGTGAGGTATGTACCTTGAAGAAGAACCTGAATGTTATTGATGAATTCATTAGTGAGTTGAAGGATCAAGCAAGTTTTTGTAGAGAAAAGAGAAAGGAATTAATGGACAAGTTGAAGGAGAAAGAAGATCAGATCATGGAATACTGGGACAAAGCTGATGAGGTTAACAAGCTTGAGAGAGAGAATGCTTCTTTGAAGAATGAGATGCAATCCATTGTGATGAGACTGACTAAAGAAATTGAGGACCAAAAAAAGAATGAAGAGAATCTGGCACAATCATTGAAGGAAAGAGTTGATGAATTCTTCAGGCTTACCTATGAGAATGATAATTTGAAGTTTGAGTTGACTCAATCAAGGAATGATGGTCAAGAACTTGAAAGACAGGTTGCTACCTTGAGGGATGAACTTTCTACTGCCAATGAATACAAGGAAAAATTGAAAGCTAGTTAAACAAGACTTGATAAGATGTTGGAAAGTTAGGGACATGGAGAGGATATGCAAGGTCTAGGATTTGAGAAAGGTGAATCCTCTGGATCTGGACAAAGCAATGCTAAACCTGATCAGAAGAAGAGAAAGAATCCTCTGGTAAGACAACCTAATGCTCATAAATTTAATGGTAGATGTTTTACTTGCAACAAATTTGGTCATATGGAAAGTCAGTGCAGAAGTAGGATGAATAATGGAATGATGAACAACAATAATAATGTTCCTACCTTTGCCAGTCAGTGTTTCATATGCAAAATTTTGGACACAAGTCAAATGTGTGTAGAGCAGTAATGAATAACTTTCAAAACAAAATATGTTATGCTTGTGGAATGTTTGGACATATTTCTAAATAGTGCAAGGTAAGACAAAATTAGATGAACTTCATACCTATGAATAATAGTGTTGTTTGTCGAGCATGCAATAAAACTAGTCACATTGCAAAGTATGACATAAGTAAGAATAGTGCTCCGGTAGACAAGAACAGATTAGAAGAGAAAGGAAAAGTGAAGGTAGAAGAAATTAAGGAGAAGCATGAGAAAATGTGGGTGAGAAAGGATGAATCTAGAGCTGACAATGGGCCTGCACCTGAATCCAGTGCAGGATCTTCAATTGGCAACTAGGGCTTTATGCCTTAGGGGGAGCTTTCCATGTAGATTCTAAGAACCCCCTCTTCGGTGATTTGTAATCAAATCTAGAAGGTTGCAAAGGGACTAAATCATATGTGCAAATGATATCCATAAATTTCTAAAGGATCTTGTACTCCAGTATGAAATTTCATGAAGATCATGATAACTGGTTGTTGCATTTATTACAATGAAAAATTAAGTTTTCAAAGAATAAAAGTGCATTTCAAGACTTCATTCGTCATAATGCAATCAAGAAAGTAAGAGAAGAGCAAGAGAAGGCAAATTGGTGACCTCAACAATGATTTCAACAACTTCTAAGTGAATTCTAGAGCCCGGTTGTGAAGAAAGGTACTTATCTATTCAGACTTTTATCTTTTTGCAAACCCTAGGATTCAAAATGCCTTTAGTTTCTGGTATTGCGACTCCTTTTGTGGTGGAGAACAAGGATAGGGCTCATCCAATATTAAAGAAACATCAATTCAAATTGGTCAAGGATGATCTGGTAGGTACATTCTCATTCATTCCCTATGACGTACTGCACAATGAGGATATCAGGGCCTACATTCACTATAACCTTGAAGAGCTCGGGAATGTCGATATGTTGGACCTTTAAAACAAGCATTTGGCTGATAGTTTGGGAAATCTCAAACCCAAATACAAGGATTTGCATGATAAGGGTTTCTCACAATTCATACATTTCTCATTGTTTGATGAGGCAGAGTGGATCCGCTACATCCTGAGTCATGTGCATGACGAATTCATATGGCTTGATAGACCCTACAAAATCACCAAGAAAGCGATCCATGTTGTAAATGGTTTAGCTAAAATGGGTGATATGCCCAGTCTGAGAAAGGTATCAAATGACATCATTATTGCTACCATTGGTTCAAAGTTTGACAGCAGAGCCATGATTGTAAATGATATTTTTGGAGAATGATGTAAAGTTTGCTTCAATGGTAGTTGGATATAAGTTATACTAGTCCAGCCGGTATAACTCTATCTTCGGCACTGCCATCTACTCTGCATATCAGATGCTTATACAGGATAAGATGTATGACTTATGCACACAAAAAGAACACTTTTAAGTATGGTACACTCCTTATTTGCCTGGCACTATACTTCTTGCAAGAGATACCCAGTATAAATGGCAAGGTCCAATGGGCCTATGATAGACCGATGGCCATGTAGATCAACGAAGGTCTATGGGAAATTGGTGATGCTATGATGAAGATATCTTCCCTTTTGGGATACTTCAAAACCTTACAAGCCTCAATGAAGAATAGGGAAAGGATTCCTAAGGAGGTGGTTGAGAAGTATGAACAAACTATTTGCTTCATGGTGGATAAGGATCAATGCTTGATGGAAGTAGTGGAGCCTCGGATAGTCCGGATCATGCCCATGGGGTATGAAGTTGACTTTGTTACACTTGAATCATATGCACAACATCTTCTGAGTCAACTGGTAGATCCCAAAGAAGGGAGGTTTGGGACATTTAAAGAAAAGAACCTTAGTTTGCACCAGCAGTTCACTTCTCCTACTCAGAAGAGAAAGGTGACCAAGATGGAAGAATAAGTAGCTGCTCAAATGGGCTTCACCAATGAGGAGGTGAAGAAGGCCAGAGAAAAATATTCTCAAAAGGAGGCAAATAAGTTTGCTCTTGCTTCGATGGCACAGCCTACAAAGCCTACTCCATCCGGAAAAGGTGTGCTGAAGCAAAAGGAAAAACCCAAAAGAACTTATGTTGTTGTATCTCCGGTGGCCCTAGAAATGGAATTTGAGGAAGAGGCAAGAAGAGTGAAGAAAAAGGGTGATTTTTTTTTACAAGTGAGCAAGCCTCAATCCAATGGAGCACAACCCAACAAAAAGGCCAAGTCAGATCCCGCTCCCTCAGAAAGACCCCAAAGAAGTAGACAAGTCAAACGTCAATTGGACAAGGACCTTGAATCTAAAAATATAGAAGGTAAGTATAAAATAATTCCTCCACTATTAGTAGATCAATTGATAGATGAGATATTGGTGGATGGAAATTTAAAGAATCTTCAAGCAAATTTGATGATTTTGATGATGGTGATCAAATAAAAGTAGAGTAAGTGGTAGTATTGTATTTACACAATTTTAGTAAGACATTGATTTAATTAGAGAAGTCCATTTCAAATGACCTATATAGTATAATAGATGCTAGAAGGATGAATGCAAGTAAAATGGATAGAGAAATGAAGGAGAGAAAACTTGTAAATAGATGTACATGTATCACTCATGATGAAGTTAATAGATTGATTGAAGAAGCTAATAAAAAGGAATTCAGATGTAAGAATAGAATAAACAGGTTGATGATTGGTAATGTAGAGGAGGTCAGAAAAGAGATATAGGAAACATGGAAGAAGATTATTTAGAATGACCCTCTATATAAGGATGTCTTTAAATAATCTCAGCCGAAAAACAAGCAAGGTGATTCCAAAAGTCAGAAGGTTGAGAATTAGTCTGAAGATCAACTGGAAGACCAAGGAAACATCACAATTGATGCTGAGACAGATGACAATCCTTTGTTGACTGACAACACTACAACCCATAAAATTCAATAGACTGATATTGAGGACAAGGGTGAGAGGAAGGATGTTGAGTCTAGAGAAGCTGAGGTATACAAGGTGGACAAAGGTAAAGGCATAGATGATTTGGCAATTGCCACTCTTCAAGGAACAAGGATCCCACCTCAAATCAATCTTTATGAGTCAGTTGATCTTTGCAAGATGTCTCCTGTAGAGAAGCTTATGCTTGTTGCTACAGTCCAAGCCCAAGCCAACCAAGACCTGGTGAAATTAGAAAATGAAGATAAGAAGTTAATTTTGATGTCCATTTATGTTTTGCAGAAGGTAGCTACCAATGTATTGTTAGATTCAAATAACAGCCCCTCTGATAAACTATTAAAATTGATTAACAATATAAATAATAATTTTGATTCTTTAGAAAAAATGGCTACTCAGAAAGTTCTGGACAAATTTAAGGAAGTCAGAAAATAGACATTCTTGAAAATGATTGAAGATGACAGGGTGACATTGAATAAGAGACCATAGACCATTTTTGACACATTTTCAGAAGCCGGTAAATTGTATAAATCTTGTCTCATTTTGCCAAAATTCACCATTGATATTGAAAAGAAAATAAATGACTGTCAGGGCAAGCTTGCAAGTATCTCACAATATTTTGAACCTAATATATCATTAACCAAAATCATTAAGGGACATATTATAGCCTTGAATGATCATATTTCCGACTTTCAAGATGATAAGGAGAAAGTTTTGAGGAAAGTGGGTGACCTCTGGAACCTAGTTACTGTCCGGTTAGATACTAGGTTGAGCAATTAGGCAGATTGTATGAAGGAAATGGCTTGGCCTGTACCATCAGATCTGAGAGAATTAGAAATTCATGCCACTGTATTCAATGCATTTATCACAATTTTGAATAACCTGAAGAGTGGGTGGGAAAGTCACCTAGGATTTTTGAAGACCGTTTATGTTGACCTATTTAAATATTTGTAAAGTATATATCATCTGTATATCATTTTTGGGCAACACCCCATCTTTGGTATTGTTGTCAAAGGGGGAGAGATAAGGTGAAAAATGTACAAACTAATTGTGTATAGAGTGTACAATCCAGTGTAGTGCAGATTCTTGGATTGTTGATCTAAGGGAGAGTCTTAGAATTCTTTTATTCTTTCCTCTGGTGTACAAGTTTCACAGGTGTTTCCATCAATGCCAAAGGGGGAGATTGTTGGCAATTGACACTCATTCGGTGATTTTAGGTGACATCTGGTGGTTGTATATTGGTCTAGGGTTGTTAATGATTTCAACTCTTTGCAACTCTTCATCGTGATTCAATCTGGCCACCATGATTCATCTTATCTAGAAGTTGGTGTTAACCGGTAGCCAGTTAACTGGTAAAATGGAGTAAATCAGTGTATTTTGATAATGTGTTGGTCCGAAATTATTTTTGATGATTGCGGTGTTTTCAGTGATTTTTTTTGTGATCTTGGTTATAGGGAAGACCTTTGGGAAGCATGTGATAATAATCTTTTGGTCCAGTGCTATGTTTTGTTTGAGATTGAAGTTAGCTTGGAGCTACACGTTACACTTCTTGAAGTTGATTTGAAGGAGATTGATTTTGTGTTAATACCAGATATATAAGATTAATTTGGTGATTAATTTTTGGTGAGTTAGTGGTGTGGTGATCCATTTTGGTGTGATTAAGCATTTTTCTTTCAGACCAACTGGTAGCTGGCTAAGACAAAAATAGAGCATTCAGCAGTGCAGAGATAGTCAGAGATTCAAAGCCTAATTAGAACTCATTTTTACATAGTCAGATGTTGATTAAGAGTTCATTTCATTGTATTTTCTCATTGTAATCAAATTGTAAGTGAGTGATAATTCCCTAAGGGTTGTAGCCCTCTGGGCAACTTTATTTGAGCAATGAGCTCTAGGCAGTGAGCCTGAATGCAAGTGCATTCCCCATATATGTAATATTTATGTACTCCTGGCCATAGTATATGAATATTATGGGTTCCAGCCCCACCATGGTTTTTTCCTTTTTGGGTTTCCACATAAAAATTCCAGTGTTTGTGTATTCTTTGTTTCATGTTTATGTTCTTTTTTGATATGCTTTGTTAGCTGGTGGAAAAGGATTAAGTTTGTGGTTTTAACTTCTGGTAGATCATTGATTCAACCCCCTTCTTAGTGATCTCTGATTCTAACAGAACCTACCCATAGTAAGATGATACTCTGTAGTAGTATGTGAAAATATTATAATGGGGAATGCACATGCATTTAGGCACATTGCCTAGATCTCACTGCTCAAATATAATGGCCCAGAAGGCTACAACCCTTAGGGAAGTCTCACTAACTTACAATATGATTCAAACTAAAATCCAGAAGAAATGAACTGAAAGAATAACATCTCCAAATGCCTAATTACCATTCTAGTTAAGCACATATGTTTTCTCTACAACACCAATCTCTCCTCAAACTCAATACCAAAGGATAAATCACTTGTTTGCACATACACCTCTCTTTGATAATGTAGACACAACAACAATACCCAGACTACATGAATATATCACCTATATATACAATTCATCAACCTTGATAACAAGGTTGGCTAAACCCTAACCCTCAACTCATAATTACAAAATTACATCACATGATACAAAGATTGACCACCAGACCAATATAATGATTTACATAGCATAGAATGGTCCTAAATCAAATTCCCAAACACACAAATCCACCGGAAATCATGCCAAGATCATCCGCAACATGCTACACCACCAGAAATACCGCATAACATGAAAATCAATATCAGTTGATAGAAACCAACAAAAAATCACTCAATGATCAATGCGGATCACCAAAACAAATAGGACATGACTATGAAAGACAAGAAAGAACGTTAGAATCATCAGGAACAACTATACCAACACCACTTATCAAATCTTCATCAATCAACATCTGAAAGCTCAAGAACACAACCAATCAACAACTGTCATGAAGAAAGATAACTTGTGGAGCACCAAATCATGATCCATCTGAAATGAAGATACACATGACCATCCCAAACAATATCCCAAAATCTCAGCACCAGATCTGATTAGACCAGAATATACTAGAGGATATATCGAACTCAAAAAAATAGTGATCAACAAAGCAGCAATAACAAAACCAGAACAAATCATAGGATTATGTTGACATCAATGACAACAACATATCCTAGCAGCATCAATGACCAACAATATTCAATAGGTTATTCATCAACTACTTTTTCATAGTGTATATTGTAGACACCTAAAATTGTCCCACACCTACATACACCAATTTTACTAATTACTCTACTTGATAATTAAAGAATTTTAATTATTTAATTATTTCATCTTTATTCTTCTACATTAACATTATTCTTCAATTCCATAATCAATGATATTTCCCTCGAATCACTTGATCATTTAATAAATTGATCATTCCCTTCTAATATTTTTTTTTTTGATAAAAGTGGAATATCCACTAAACTTATATATTAAAAATAAAGAGTTTACATTGGGTTCAAACAAGGCATACCGATAGGAAAGAACCCGCAAGAAAACCTCCGGTTATAGCCTTTAAAATAGATACAAGTAGATACTACCCTTAAAACATATATACTGTCCAACCATACCCCCCCACCCTCCTATTTGAACAATTTTTACAAGAGCCCTATAGGACAATTCAAAAAACCAGAGTATCCTCAATAGAAGAAGATGAACATGAAGAACCACCAAGCAGATAAATGAGATAAAATTCCCTGTCAGGTCCATAGCTAATCAACCGAGCAAAAATGAAGCCGTATAACCTTCTAGCCTACAAAAAAACCATTCCACTAGCTACAAAAAACCGAGCAAAAATGAAGTTGTATAACCTTCCAGCCTGCAAAAAACCATTCCACCATCTACAAAAAAGAACTTTGTTAGTTGTCCAAAAACTAGGAACTAGAGCTCTCATCCGGAGGTTCATGAGATGAGGCCAAAGGTGGAATCACCCTTAGAGGGAACACCACACAAGCAGGAGCAGAGCACAAAAAACCCAAAGTGATTAATGAATGTAATGCCTGAAAGACAACCCAAGCTTTATCCACATATTGATCAAGAGCCAAATACAACAAAAAATGCATAGAGGCCTGAGTGTTTTCCATGGAATCACATATCAAACCCATTCGTAATTCATGAAGTAAATGGCCAAACCAGCCATTAGCCAAAAGCTCATGATGAGGGAGAAAGCCATCATAGTAAAAAGAACCCATATCAAACCGATAACCATCCAATGCAGGAGAAACCAATGCCCAATTGCATACTATCGGAAGGAGCAACATGGACACCAAGAGGCGGACCAAGTCCATATCCAGTAAAACATCAAAGCAAATAGTAACAAAGCGAGAGAGAATCTCAGCATAAGAAACTTGAGGACAAACCTGCAACCATCAACATCCCAAAAGCCTATGGAATTCAAAATCCACCGCAAGAGTAAATAAATTAAAAATCTTACCAAGCTTGACAGAAATGTCCTCATTTTCATTTTCTTCCCCCAGTGCTTGGGCTTCCAAAACCACTTTGTAAACACCAATTGGTAGAGAAGAAGACATTTGCAGTGGGAAGGGCTCCGAAAAAGCCACAAAAAGCATAACATAATTCGCTTTGATAATAACATAAGATAACGTATTTGAAAGAGAAACTGTCCCAAATTTTGCATAAAGACACTGCAAAATATCTATTTCAAGCATGCTTGATTAAATCAATTCACATGAATTAATAGCCTTCCACTAAAACCCATAAGTGGCTCTCCCACAAGTAAGGACGCCACCTACAAATATGATTATCTCATAAACCAATTCTATCAAGACCGGACATACACAAGGCGACCAATGATATGGTACTTACATCAAGGAATAACACCTCAGGAACATACCAACTATTTAAGAAGTTATAAGCATGCGGAATATTATTGAAGGACTGAAAATAAAGACTACATAGATCACACATGCTGCCATCCTATAAATCCAATAAATGACGTTATCAATGCCAAATACTCAAAGACAAAAAGTTGTATCAATATCAAATAACGGCCTTTATAAAGCATCCCACTACCTTGAACATAATCATAAGGAAATCTCTCCTTGACCTTCGATATAGAAACAATTAAACCTATTAGATTAACATGCACACTTCAAATAGACTATGAAATCCCTTTTAACCATAGCACCTAGGATATACACCCCACCATCCAGCTCAAAACAAAATTTAGAACACATCATATGTAAATAATGACGTAAGCCAACAATTTACACATGTGATGCAAATATAATCTAAGCCGAGAGGAAGATGACATGCATACCTCAAGAAGTAAAAGAGACAGATGATGTGACATAAAATTCCATGACCACATACACAGCATAGAGGACACACCTCATCAGATTAAATCGGGATGAAATGCAAACTGTAATTTACCTGTCCACACCTCATGAGAAACACACATTAACATCTAGCCCAAGTGCAGAGTTGTAAGAATACACCATATGCCAATAGAAACATAAAAACCTCCTATCAACACATGTGGTACAAATACCCTCTGATCAGAGAAGAGGATAATATGTATACCTCAAGAGGAAATGGAACCAATATCTCATTATAAGTAGCTTAACCTTTGGGATGGATCATTTGCCTAAGAAGGATGTCTTGAGGAATGTCACATATTGCTACATTCTTATGATGTGCACTAGAGTCAATAGCCATATTAGCCAGAAAATCTACCAGTTTATTTAGCTCTCTAAAGAAATGAGATAATGCGAAAGTATCAAAGAAGGATAATTTCTCCAAAATATGATCAATTATGTACTTCCGGTGTGAACAATTACTCTTACAGCTCAAAACACTTTGAATGATGACCATTGAATCCCCCTGAATCGAAAGATCTTTAATCCCTAAGGAGATAGCCAAATCAATCCCAAGTGACAAAGCTTGGCATTCAGCAAAATTGTTTGACTGAGACCCAAGGGTGTGACATTGAGCAGCTATTAGGACTGCATTATGGTCAAAAATGGCCATACCGACCCTAGCCAAACCTGGATTACCCCTAGAAGCACCATCAAAGTGAAGCTTGAAATGACCTAGAGGAGGAGGATCCCATCTAGCAGCAAGTTTCTTATTCCTAGTAGCTAGACCTTTTGCAACAGACCCATGGGAAGGGATGACAGAAAGAGATTTCCATGTCCTTGTAATCATGCCATCCCAATGAGAAAAAGATGTTAGGTTATCTAAATTCTTATGTATATATGACAAGGCCACCTCCGAAATAGAAGCCTCTATCTTGGCTAAGATATCAGATAGCGAAGCAGATAACTTTCTAAAGATCCTATCATTTCTTTCTAACCATATGTTCCAAACAATAATCGATGGAGATATGAGCCAGAGGTAGGCATAAAAGGAAGAGGAGAACAAGATAGGCCATTCTCTGAAGTGGGAGAGAATGTCATAGCCAATAACAAAATACAGACCTAGTTTCTCGAATAGCCATTGCCAGCAACCAAAAGCAAAGTCACAATGAAGGAACAAGTGAGAGGATGATTCCAAATTCTTATTGCACAAAACACAAGGAAAAACAACAAACAAACCCATTCTATCTAGTCTCATCCTTGTAAGAACCCTATCTTGAATAGCAAGCCAAGCAAATGCTCCAGCCTTTGGGAGGCAAGCTGGATGCCAGAATAATTTAAAAGGCCAAGAAGAAAGGTCCTTATCCGGCATAAGAGAATTATATCGATCTTTCATTGAGTATTTGCCAGATGTGTTCTTGGTTCAAATAAGCTCATCTTACCTCTCAGACAAGATGATAATTCTATCTTTGAGGATAGTACAAAAAGCTACTTGCAGGCTAGAACTAATGGATAGAAAATCAATCGATTTCCATTTAGCCACCTTCACGTGTCCATTATGCACAAAATTAAAATAATTAGATAAGAAAACCCCCCATTTATCCAGAATAATTGATTTCAAAGGTGACCAATCCCTAATAGAATCCAAAGGACAATGACCATTCCAAGCATCATCCCAAAATCTAATTTTACTACCATTATGCACAACCCAAGAAAGATGCGGCAACAAGACACTTCTACATTTTCCCATAAAATTCCAAATAGTCGACCCCTGAGGTAGACTCAAGGCATGAAAAATAGACTCCCTAGCTCCATTATAAAGATACTTGGCAAACATGATCCTAGTCCAAAGGGAATCTGGTTTATCATACAATTTCCATACTAGCTTAGCCCCTAGGGCCATATTCTGATTCTCCAAACTATGAATTCCAGACCCCCCAAGCTCTTTAGGAAGACAAACCTTGTCCCAGGCTAACAAGGGGATCCTATATTTCCCATCCTTATTATTATTCCAAATAAAATATCTTAAAATATCCTTTAAACTGACAATAGCAGCCTTTGGAGCTTTTAGAATTGACATTAAATAGATTGGCACCGCATTCAACACAGACTTAATTAGCACAATTTTCCCAGCCATGGTGAGCCATTTATGATTCCATGACAATATTTTCTTTGAAACCCCTGAAACTACTTTATCCCAAAAACTCACCTTATCCTTTTTAACAAAAAAGGGGATTTCAAGGTAGCTGCAAGGGAAATCCCCAAGTTGGAAACCCCAAAACTTCTAAAGCTTATCCTGGATTAGGGAGTGATTGTTTAAGAAGAAAATCTTAGATTTTTCCTTGTTGAGCTTTTGACCCAAAAATGATACATAATTCCTAACCACTTGATCTATGACTCTAGCCTCTTTCAAGGGTACACTACCAAACAATAGAGTGTCATCAGCAAAAAGGCAATGGGAAATCCTCTGATCAAAGTTTTGAATTTTGATACCCTTCCATAATCCGTTCACTCGAGCTGATTTGATTGCCCAACTCAGAGCCTTAGCTAATAATATAAATAAAAAAGGGGACAATGGATCCCCTTGCCTTAGCCCCTAGAAGAGTGGAAGAAGCCACAAGGGGACCCATTGACAAGAACTGAGAATCTTGCCGAGGAAATATAAGACATGATCCATTTTATCCAAGCCAAAGAAAAACCCAACCTTGATAGAACAACTTTTAATGCATTCCATTCGACCCTGTCATAGGCCTTCATCATATCTAACTTAAGGATCATGGCAAGGTATTTTTGAGCTGAAATCGAATGTAAAACCTCATGAGCAACTATAGCCCCTTCAGAAGTTTCCCTATGTGGGACAAAACCTCCTTGCTCAAGGGAAATTATTCTTGGTAAAAATTTGGCCAATCTCATAGAAATCACTTTGGCAAAAATCTTATAGATGGTGTTACATAAGGCTATAGGTCAAAAATCTGTAAAGGTTAGGGTCCTCCTTCTTAGGTAAAATAACAATTAAGGTAGTGTTCATCTCTTTAAGGATAGACCTATTTCGCCTAGCTTCCTCAAGAGCCAAAAGGATATCTAGACCCACAAAATCCCAACATTTCTGGAAGAATAAAGGAGTGAAACCATCAAGCCCAGGAGCCTTATTCGGATTCATAGAAAAAACAACCCCCTTAACCTCATCTAGTGAGAAAGGAGACATTAGCATTCTATTATCATCGGGAGAAAAAAGAGAGGGGATGTGAGAAGAGATATTGTTAGAGTCATCGATATTCTCAGATGAAAGAAGATTCTTAAAAAACTTTACCGCTTCCCTAGAAATGTCCCCTTCCTCTGAGAGAATATTCCCCTGACAATCCTGAATACAAGAGATCCTACTCCTAGCCCTTTTCATTTTAGTGGTAGCATGAAAAAAATTTGTATTCTTATCTCCATCAGCTAACCAAAGCTCCCGGGATTTTTGTCTCCAATATATCTCCTCTCTTGCCAAGATTTCTTCTAATTCACTCCTAAAAGACCTAATTTCATCCAACACCCTAGAACCCATACCATGAAGCATCATATGCCTATTCAAAACCTCTATCATATCTAAGATCCTTTGTTTTTCTTCAAAAATATTCTTGAAATGAAGGGAGTTCCACCCCCTGATATTTTTTTTAAAAAAACTGATCTTCTTGACAATCTGGAACATTCTAGAACCTCTAATGAATGGAGCCTCTCCCCACCATTGTCGCAAGAGGGAAAGAAAAGAAGGATCCCTAAACCACATGGGTTTGAACTTAAAAGAAAGTTTATGAGAAGGTGTATCTCTCACAATAGATAGGGAAACTAGGAAATGATCAGACCTGGACAGGGGAAGGATGGAAGAGAAAAACTCAATTTCTGATTTGAACCAATTGGAGGAAAGTAAAAGTCTATCCAATCTTTCCGCAATTTGAGAGAAATTCTTCCTCATGTTTGTCCATGTGAAAAGACCATTAGTTGGCTTGCAATAAAAAAGAGACATATCAGAAGTGAATGCATTAAAGTCATCCATAGACTTCTTATTTGGACAAATACCCCCTGTTTTTTCTCCTAAATCCAAAATTGCATTAAAATCTCCCCCAAAAATAATAAAGGCATGATTCCTAAGGGGGGATTAAACCCTAATGAGTTATTGCCAAAGATTGTACTTAGCCAAGATACCTGAGGGGGCATAAATGTTAAACACCCATACTTTAAATCTAGAGTCTTTGTATGATACTAATGATAACATCCAATTTGGCGTAGTAGCAACCAATTCCACATCAACCACAATGCCAGGCCTCTCGATGCCCTAGAGGCCGGGCAAAATAAAAACTTCCACCTCTTCCAAGAAGAAAATACGAACTCAGAATTCTCCAAAGAGAGCTTAGTCTCCTGAAGCATGCCTAAATCCCACTTAACCAAGTCTAACTGAGACTTGATCAAGCATCTCTTGTTAGGGGCATTTAAGCCCCTAACATTCCATGAGATAATCCTCATTTCTCTCGAGGGGAGGTCGACAGTCCCATCTTTTCACTCATGGGAGAAGAGTAGTTCTCCCCAAAGATTTTATGTAAGCTTCTCTTGACTGCCACAAATCTAGTAACCGGAGGATTGAGAACACACTTTTTTTCTTTTTAATGGAGCTCAAGTCATGGCCACTACTTTTCCCATTACCTAAAGACAATGTTGAAGACTTCTTAAACCCAGGGGAAGCAGATAAAACTTGTTGAATGCCTACATCTATTTCCAACTAATTTTTATAGTTTTTTGGAGGTCTACCCCTGCCTGAGGACACAATAGAGATAGGGAAATTCAGCTCAACTTGGGAAATAGAAGAACTAATAGGCATTTTAACAAAAGATGACTGAGGAGACAGGACCAATTCCTGGGGAACCACCCGATTAGAAGCATCCTGAGTGACATTAATAGGAACCTCAGAGGGATTAAACAAAGGGGATAGTGGTAAACTCTTATGAATTAAATCTAAGTCATTTCCAATAGAGCACATAATCTTATCCGAGACCTCTTCCTCCAAAAGATCCTTGTTAGACTTGAGAAAATGCTCAACTTTCTGAACCGTGTGTTCATCTGGAGAAATATGTAAAGGCACCTGAGGCATGCCACATTCTCTGGTAGGCTCACTATATGCTCTCTTTTACTTTCTGAATTAGAACAACATCGTCAAGACTAAAGGGGGTAGACACAACTGAAGAAATCACCCCAGTATCTGCAATATTATGAGGAATATCCATATGACCAGCTGACCTTTCTAAAGAACAAAGGGCCTCATCACCTAGATTGTCAACAAGCCCCTCCTTCTGAATAGGGCAATGGTTGGGGCCTTATAAGGGAGGAAGACATGTTTGGCTAGCTAGATTAGCAATGCCATCTTTAACCTAAATGACAGACTTAGAATTAATAAAGCCTTCCAACTTGACCTAATCTAAAGTGTTCACAACACTCTCCAATTTGTCAGTGGAGGTTTTATGTTTAAATTGGATGGCATTATTGAGACTCTCCTTTAACTGGCAATCAGACTCAACCAAGACATGAATGGATTATTTAATAGGGGCGGTATTGAAGGGAGCATTTAAACCTTCCTTATTATTTATACCAGCTTTTGCATTATGAAAATCCAAGAACAGGGGAGCATCCACGACAATCAAATTTTGACAGAGATCATTATCCATTTTCACAATAGGTTGTTTCCAAATGCCCTCATTTGATTTGAGATTACATGAAATCTGGCATACAGAAGTAGGGGGAACCAACACAAAGATTTTTACCAAAACCTTCCCTTCCTCAAAAATAGATTTAGATGTCAAAAAATTCCCAAAGTTATCCCCTATGGATTTCAGCACTTCTGGATCCATGAATTTAAAGGGAAGCTGAGGCAATCGAAACCAAACCGGTAGAGTTTTAGGTTTGACCCACTCTGGGACAAAAAAGGGTTTCCAATCAAAAACCCTAAACAAAATATTACCAAGACAATGATATGAATTCGCAAGAACATCATCCTTAAAATGGGGGGATTCAAAAACCAAAATACAGGAATTTGATGATAACAATTGGAAACAATTTAGTGCAAGCCAGCGTTTATGCAATTTAGAGTGCAATTTAGACAAATTGGTCTGAGGACCCTAGAATTCTCCTAAGAGAGCCACAACATGTAACTTAGAGGCCCTTTCTACCACAAAAGAACCACAGAAATCAAAACACGGCCACAAGAACCATACCTCTTTCATCGGGGCTATATCAACCATGTTACCTTTTTCCAGACCAAAGAAAGGAAGGGTTTTATTACTCGAGATTGTTGTGTCTTTACCAGAGATATCAACGATACCCACCCATTTGATAGACTCGGATGCCCTTGAAGTAGCATTGAGTCTTGCAACCACCACTTCAGCAAAGAATGGTTGACAATATCGAAGAAGCCCAACTTCCCCATGTTATTGTTCCTCCCATTACCATTCTGACCTCGCTGGTTTAAGCTCCCCATACGATGGCACGGAAAGCTCTTAAAAAATCCCTAAAAATACTTGGAGACCGGATGAAATCCTCTGTGCTACCTTCCCAAATGTGGAGCCCTGTCTTCCCATCGCTCCTTGGAGAACACCCACTGAGGCACATGTGGCAGATCATCCCATGCCACATCTACCCAAGCACCAAACTGCCTGTTGTTACCTAATTGCAGGGCCATTATTTTACTTATCATTCCCTTCTAATATTGATTGAATAATCTTATTATTTAATTAATCTCAATTATCCACTTTAATTAAGTGATCTTTATTGTTTAATTTAATTTAATTTATACTTTCTCATAATTAAATAATTTCACTAAATATTTTATTACATAATGTCCTCTTGAATAAATAAATTTCCCAAATTTTTGTAATCTCATTTATCCTTCATTTCAAATAAATTTAATTTCTCTCCAAATTCAATTCAAACTCAGATCCCTCTCCTTCCAATTTCAATTTCATGTTTTCAAAAATCACTTTTTTTGACTAGTCAATCAATTCCCCTCTTTTCGAAATCACCTTTTTCTGATGACTCAATCTATTCAATTCTAGTTTTAATCAAATATCTTAACTATTTAGTCAAGTGAGTTATTTTCTCAATCAAATTTAGACATATTGAGTAATTGTCTCCCACCAACATGTCTCATAGAATCTCCACCATTGATCAATTGTGTTCTCAATTCAATCTCAATCGACGAATCAAATTCCCAAAATCTATAAATTCAACATCAATCTCTATTATCAATAACCAATATCTTTATAATTATTGTGCATCTATCTTGTAGGATTTCGTAAAGCAGCATCACCCACACAAGGAAAAGGAGAACAATGGAGGCCAAGTGCATGGGAATAAACATGAGTTTGATAGTGTCATAATTATGTTGTTTTGTTGATTTTATTTAGTATTCCTTCATTACGTTATGATTAGACTTTGTTGTTAGATTTAAGGTTTAGTGCTTTCCTTATTTAGTCTAATTAACATGTGTTTTTTTCCCTCATACACATGTGGTGAACTCGACATTAAGCTACAACAAACCATTTTTTTATTTTTGTGCAATGTGCAACTACAATTTTTTGATTGTGCAATTGCTAGAAGATTTTTACATCTAAATCTTAGATTTATGCATTTGATAATGATTTATCATGTAATTGTAGTAGGATTTATGCAATTGATGCTCAATATTCATGCAATTGATACCTGAATTACACAACCAACTAGTAAAATATGATTTTTATAATAGTTTGTTTTCTCTTGCTATTCTCAATTTCTGGTATTTTCTTTTTTAAATTTTCTACGATAGGCCTTTTGATACTAATGCCTATATTGTGATCATATGTCGGTGATGTCAAATTAGGGGTGGAATTAGAGCCACACATTGTTGACCAAAGCCTTAAGTGGTTTGCTGTTGAGTGTGTATGCACTAATTTCCTTAAATATTGAATATAAACCTTTATAATTAGAGGCCAAAAATCCTATGCTTAATAGTTTAGGAAGTGAAAATATTACCTTGTAGATACCCATCATGTACCTCCCATATTTAAGAAAGAACTCCTCAGTTCGGAAGGTCTCTGAACCTTCAGGGTAAGAGAGAAGCAAAAATTTTGGTAGGCCCAAATCTCTATCTACATGCTATGGATATGTATTTTGTTACAGCGGGGGTCCTATCGAGTAGTATCATTTGTTTCCTTGAGTAGGACATGTGCTTGCTTCCAAAGGGTTTCCTAAAATCGTTGTGTTTATACTAGTAGAGTCAGTCCACCTTTGAGTTAATTTAGGCCCTTAATGCATAACTTTGAATTTCAGAGTAGTTTGAGCTAGTAACCACACTATATTCTTTGTATTCTAACTATCTGATCACCTAATTTCTCTAAAAAAATTTCAAAGCAATCTGTAAATCCCTGTAAAGCAATTGTTAAACTTATTTATGCAGTTGCCTTTTAATTTTTGCATTTGACAAAAACAATATCATAATTGAGTCTATTATTTCCCACATTCAATATTAGATTCATGCAACTGACCCCAATATTTTATGCATTTGCCAAGTCCAATTATGTAATTGACTGCTAAAATCAAAACTTCAAAGGTTCAATCTAGCCGTCAAATCAGGATCCAAAATCAATGTCAACTCTATAATTTATCAGGTCATTAGGATCTATAGGTTCATCTAGTTTTTTTAAAGATTCCTCTTAGTTCCAAAAATCAAGTTTGCAAAATTAGTTTTCTTTAAGGTCCTTTTAGTAAAAAAATTAAGTTTACAAACATTAGTCTCCTTAGTTAAATTGCACCATAGGAGCCATTTATTACCAAGGAGATCAAGAAAATAAAGTCTTAGGATTGAACCTTAGTTATTGTCAAGATACCAAGACCTCATCAAAATTTCATTATCAACCAATCCTCAAGTTCAACCCTCATGCTCATTAGTCTAGCTTAGGGTCATAACTTTTATCAAATTCGTAACCAATCATAATCCTAATTTTAGGTCAAGGTATCTTTTGTAATATTCTTAGGAGAACATCCTTAGCTTAATGATTATAAGTTTTCTAGGAATCAAACTTGTAGAATTGCATAGCCTCTCATTAGGTTAATCTTTAATCTCGTTCAATAATCTTGAAAAAAAAACAAAAAAAAAAACTACACTTTAGCTTTATTGTCATTAACCCAAAATTTCTAAAAGACCAAAATCATATTTTACTTTTTTCATCCTTACTTGCACTAGTCTCAATATTCCAAAAAGTGCCAAAAAAATAGTTCTTTATCTTTGCCATATTTAATATGTTTCTAGGTGTCATCCATGCCTTTTACTCGGTCATAAAGAGAAATTTTTAATGGATCCCAATAGTGACCCAAATTTTAATTCCACAAATACTATGAACGTTGCATCTCATTCTTGTAGACAAAGTCAAAGAGGAGCTACATTAACAGATAATGCCACAACTTCTAATCCTAATGATCCATAATTTTGTAGAGAAGATTCAAAAGGGGTTAACCACTAAAGAACTCAGGGATGCCCAACAAGACCGTCAAATTCAAGCAATTATTAATGCACTTCTCAACCATGACTCAAATAGGTAGCTCTTGTTATTAGCACAAAATGGTACCAAATTTCCCCCTAACTTTGATGTTTCCACAATAATGAAAATAGGGATCAATATTCTCAAACTATAGGACTCACACTTTTATTTAGTGAGCACTACATGTGGTGCTATGCAGGCTGCTACATCAACATCACTTTATAACACCCCACTGGTCAGTCAAACTTCATTGCAAGCTCTCGTATCTTTCAAAGTTAACACCTAAAGTCAAAGCTCAACTCAAAATATGTCTTTCTCAATTGCTCAAGTGACAATTAATGCCTTATTTCAAATGAGTAGTAGTGCTCTTTCTCAAGCCATGACTAGCACATCCCAATTTTCCACTTCAGTCCTAGTTGATCTACATTCAGTTACTAAAATTCTCCACCACCCAACCAAAGCTTGCAAAAAAATTTCAATGGAACACAATAAAATTTCAACACCCATTTAACTTATTTCAGCCCATCAAGCTCTTCAATCAACTCTCAACTCTTCAACAATTCTACATTTTAGCAACCACCCACATATTCCAATACAAACTTGTTAATTGATAATGATACTTATCTAAGAGCTCTTTACTGCTTGCATAGATGTTATCGATAATGATACTTATCTAATGCACCTCTTCCCTTGAATTCTAGGGGGTCAAGCAATGAAATGGTTTTCTCATCTCCCACCCAAAATATACTCATGGGGTGAGTTAGCAAAATAATTTGTGGCACACTTTTCACATAATATTGACAATCTAATAATGTTGATGGATCTATTGTCCACCAAGAAAAAAGAGGGAGAATCTTTTGCTACTTTCTTACAATGTTGGAGGTCACTTGCTAGAAAGAGTGCACCACATACTAGAGAAATAGAAAGTCGATATTTTTATTGAAAACTTGGTTCCACAAATGAAACATTCACTACAAATGCCATGTTTGGATATATTTTACCAAGTAATCAAAAAAAGATGAAAATGTGAAAGATGCCTAGTCACTCAAGGTCTCTTAAAAACCTTTAAAGAAGGTAATCAAACCAATAATGTGCTTAATAAAAAATAAAATTTTGGTCAAGAAATATTTTTTTTATAAATGATGGAGTGGTGGATGCAAATTCGGTAAATAGGGCCCAACATACAATTTGTCTCAAAGGCCCCACTAATACAAACACACCACCTCCTAATAAAGGTCAATTGCTTAATAATGATTGTTTATCTAGTGCACTCAACCAAATCCAAGGACTAATAATCCACTTAGAGAACCAATTGAGTTGGTTCTTAAGAAATTGATCCAATCTCATGTAATAAATTTGCCAGAAATCAAACCATATGAACAAGGCCCCTTCAAGTTGGCTTGGTGGAATGATAACAATTTTTGTGATTACCATAGAGTCAAAGGTCATAAGACCTAAAATTCTTATAAGCTTAAGAATCTCATCCAAGTTCTGATTGATGAAGGTGAAATATCGATTGAAAATCCAAAAGAAACATCTAATAATGATCATAATATTTTTTAAAATCCTTTTCAAATCATGATAAGGGAAAGGCTTCCAATTTTGGGACTCAACATAATAGGGCCAATTATACCAGTGTGTCTCATGAATATACAATCAACCACATTAGTCAAGTTGATGAAAATGTTTCTACCATCACTGTCAAAGGAAAGAACCCTAATTGGGAAGTAACCATCATTGGTCTAAAGTAATCTTTCGAGGTGCACCATCTACTTCCCAACCTACAAGTCTGTACAACTTGTTGAATCACCTTAAGAAAATTCCCACTTAGATTTCTATCTTTCAAATCTTTCACATATCACCAAGTCATAAAGTAGTATTAGATAAAGCCTTACATGAGTTTGTGGTGCCCAATGACATCAATGTCAACATATTTCAGGCCATGGTTGGTAACCTTTCTACCACACCACATGTCGCCTTTACCCAACAAGATCTTCCAATGCACAAACCCTCACATAACGATCCCCTCCATATTGAGGTATATGTTCACAAACATACAATCAAAATATTTCTAATAGATGGCAGAGTTGGCCTTAACATTTGTACATTAAAGCTAGCCAAAGCACTAGGATTCTCTAATCATAGTGTGGATGCATCCAATAAAATAAATATGAAAGCCTATGATGATGTGAAGCACCCATCTAAATAAACTATCTCCTTCGATAAGAGTTGGTCCGATAAACCAAAGATATAATGTTTCAAGTTCTTGATCTTGAGCTCGGCTACAACATGTTTCTTGGTCACCCATAGATTCAGGCCATGAAAGACATCCCATCTACTTACCATCAATTAGTCAAGTTCCCATACAATGGCATAGAGATCACAGTATCAAGAGATCCCATCCCTTTTCAATATTGCAATAACTTGAAAGCCATCACCAATAATCAAGTTCCTATGAATCAAGAAGACCCATCCACATTAGATTTCCAAGAATCCTTATCATTTTCATAGTCATCTACCCTATCCACTTCTTGACCTAATATTAAGAGCTACATAGCTGATAAGGGATGCATAGAGTATTCATACACATAATCCTTATGTATAGGGGAGTTGCCAATATCTCTAAGATCTTTTGGGAGGCCTCAATCAAGTCAGAACAAAGAAAAATTCATCATCTACTATTCAACTTATACTACCTTATCAGATGGGGTGAGTACAATGAAGAATCCCTTGAAGAAGATATTACAAAATGGCTATATAAAGACTTGGAAGATAGACCTCTGGTCCAACCCCCTTAGAACAATATAGAAATGGATTCACTATGTTACAAAGACATGGCTATGATCATACTCGTGACCTTGGAGCACAAGGATAAGGCATGGTAGAACCAATTATACCTATAAGTAACCCTAATAATCAAGGATTGGGATATGGAAAAATAGAGGAAGGATCCACAAGTCAAAACAATAGACAATTAGTTATAGACACCACAAGTACTTAGTTGCCTCTCATTGAAGAAATAAGTGGTGCAAATGATGAAGAGTTAGACCAAAAGAGTTATGTTGAGACTGATTCTAATGACTATGAATATAACTCCTTTATTAGTTCTAGTACCTATGTTTTTGATAAATCTTATGATAGAAAAAACCTTAGTGATGATGACACCCTTTTTTAAGACAAAGGAAGTGATTTGAGTTCCTTGAAATATTACTTTGATAGTTGTGCATGTACCTTGAACACTACCCCTATAAAATATTCCAACCATGATGATGAAATATGGCTTGTATGCCCACAACTTATCAATTAGAACCAACAAAATTCACCACATTTAGACTCATTCAAAAATGACGAAGCAATTGTCAAATTTCTAGGAGTTCGAGAAGAGATACCATATAGAGACCACAAAGATGGATTTTCCATAGACCTTGACTGAGCAACATATTTAGGAGAATCTAGTCCTCCTTCTAGCCAAGAAAATAAAAAAATAAAATCAAAATATTCAATCTCAAGGTGAAAACCGAAACGCACCTTCCAACCGCAAAATAGTAAAAAGAAAAGACTTATCCAATATTGAAAACCTCTCTAAGGTGCTAGATGATGGAAGGTTGGAAAATCTCCCTATAGATTAGGAAAGATAATCATTACTAGTGGAATAATCAAATTAAGTGAACTTGGGTGATACTGAGAATGTAATGAAAGTCTATTTTGTATTCTCTCAAGCCGACAAAAAAAGAAATTTTTACCACATTCTTCAAAGGGAGACAAATAAACTTTACATGGTCTTATCCTAACATGCCTAGTTTATATCGTGAACTGGTTCTCCACCACTTTCCTCTCCTTCCAAGGGAAAATCCATTTATAAAAAAGCTAATGAAAATTCATCCCCAAATTGCTTTGTTGGTAAAAGTGGATTTGAAGAAGCTATCATATGTACGATTCATTAGGCCTATAGATTACACAAAATGGATATCAAATTTAGCACCTGTCACCAAACTGATTAGGGGCATTAGAATCTATACATATTTTAAAAATTGGAATAAGGTTTGTCCAAAAGATGACTTTCCATTACCTAATATTGATATTATTATTGACCTCATAGTTGGGCATGAAATTCTTTCATTAATGCATGGATTTTCTGGGTACAACCAAATATGAATAGGATCAGAGGACCAACACAAAACTGCTTTCACTTGTCCTTAGGGAACCTACTATTAGAATTTGATCCTCTTTGGTCTCAAGAATTCCAATAGAACATATCAAAAAGCTATGCCAACATTATTTCATGACATGATACACACAATAATGGATGAATATGTCGATGATTTGTTGGCAAAGTCAACCACAAGGGACAATCATCTTGCTATTTTGGCCCAAATCTTTGACATATTAAAAAATTTCAAAGTCCAACCAAATCTAAAGAAGTGCGTATTTGGTGTCACATCAAGGAAATTGCTTAGATTCATTGTATACACTAGTAGAAATATGGAAAATAAATGACCATGTGACTAAAACTTTTAGTCATGTCAATTAAAAATGACCAAATTCTAGTCATTTTTTTCAACGTGGCTATAAATGACTAAATAAATGACTATTTTGGTCATTGGTAACAAACACAACTAAATAATTAGTCACACAAATAAAAAATGACTAAATAAATGACTAGTACTCCTCTATACTAAAATTTGATAATATCATAGACAATATGATATTAAAGTGGATAGTTAAAAAATATATTTTGAATTGGGAAATTATTGGTGAGAGTGGGGAGTAGAGTAGAGTGCAGAATTCGGCAGAGGTAATTCGATGGGGGAGTGGGGAGTACCTATGTCACAAAGTTCCAGTTTGAGTTTGCATTCGACAATAATAAAATACGAATGAAATTCGGCAAGGAAAAAAAATTCGACAAAACATTTGTGATTAAATTTGCCTAATATAAATTTGATTTATATATATATAAAATAATAAAAATAAAAATAATATTATATTAAATTTAGTTATTTAAATAAATTATAATAAATTAAAATTATAATTTAAATATTTGAATTTATCCAATTTTATAAATTAACGATAGATTAAATATTTACAATATTAAGTTTTAATTTATCAAATATTAGTTTTTAAAATTTATTAAAATAGGAAACACTATAATAAATTATCATTAATTAAAAATTAAAACTATTGGAAGTAAAAAATTAAAACTATTTTAATTGTTTAAATTAAAAATTATGACAAAAAAATCATTTTTCATCAATAGGCGGGAAAGGGTAGAGGATGGGGGGAATTAATTTGCGTGTTTTTGATAATTATTCCTCTACCAAAAAAAAATCAAACATATTCTCCAAAAAATAGTTTGCCTTTGTAGATTGCCTTCCTCACTAGAGTTGAAGAAATTGCAGAGAATGGAACATGGGAAAAGACCAGGTTTGGGATGTGCGAACTGATTTCCAAACCAATCCAGGTGTGTAAAATCTTTCCCTCCTTCAGACGTTAGGGTTTAGGACAATATCTTCTATGGCCACATTTCTGGTTTGTATGCATTTTATTTCTATCCATTCAATGTAGCAGCTATGGAAACATGGCCTCTTCTAGATGACAAAGCAATTATGACCTCGCAAATAT
The DNA here is from genome assembly GCF_030272615.1 of Cryptomeria japonica. Lineage (NCBI taxonomy): Eukaryota > Viridiplantae > Streptophyta > Pinopsida > Cupressales > Cupressaceae > Cryptomeria > Cryptomeria japonica. Next base: position 537,463,456 of record NC_081407.1, read on the forward strand.
TTTTAGATGATTTTAAAGATTTTTAGGCTTTTTAGGCAAGTAGGATTTTGGCTCAATCTTCTTATGAAATCTCTTGAAAACCTTGAATGCTATCTATATATGTTACTGAAACCTATGTATTTGCCTCCATGAAAATATACAAGGTCATGTAGATATACATGTTTAATCATATATATTTTCTAGGTAGAAATATAAAGAATTTGTACTAACACTTGTTTTTTGCTCAACTTTATGGACATTTTATGCAAAAATTTGTATACATAAAGATAATGAATTTAAGTAGACATAAAAACCACAACAAAATGCCAATATTATTGATGTTCATTAAAGGAATTTGACATACAAATTAGATATCTCCAAAGTAGATAGGCTCAAATTCAACTCTTATCATGCAAAAATAACCCCCTCAAATGCCTCAAAATTAGAATATCTAGGCTTAAATCTACCACTTGGACATTTATAAACTCATTTAGGGTATTGAACTGGAAATTGACCCCTATAGTTTCTCTCAGAATACCCTCTTTTCAAGTCTTTAATATGATATATGTGTTCTAAGTTCACCTTCTCCTTGTAGCTCTATTTCTAGGTCTACAAACTGCCATTATCTCTCTTAAGGTTTGTTATACTTTTGTGGCAGGTTTGAGAACCTTTGCTATTGATATCATTTGATCCATCAATGCATTTTACATTCATACTATCCTTTACTAAAACTTCACAAACCCCTCCACTCTGTTATTTGGCTCTTTGATTATGACTGTCTTTGTTGACCTTGAAAACTCTTGAATGCATTGTATTGCTCCTGGGACTACTCTAAGGTAATGTAAACATTTAGCCATGAGGACTGTATTTTAAGCATTGGCTGCTCTTAATATGGTGGATTCTCTATTTCTTATTGCTCCTAACAATAAACTCATGGACTGTGCTTAGGGTAATGGTGTTGGTATTTTAGATATGTTGATATGGTTTTGTCATTGATGTCAACAGTTGTCAACACTGGCACTTAGAGATCTTTGGTTTTGTTCACCGGTATTTGGTTCACCGATAGGTTATATTGTTCACTGGCACTTGGAATGAATTGGAGACTACTTGGTTATGTCAAAGATATTATTTGATCACTTGGTTTTGGCGATTTGGTTATTGGTCTATTCGGGTTTGCATATTTGTTGTTACCGACAAATAGGTCCAGGTTATGCACCGGCAAGCATATCTATTCCAGACTAGCATGACACATTATGGAGATGATTTATTATTATTGTAAATGCACTGAGTCGACATGATGCATCGCATAATGATTTATTTGTAATTGATTTTATTGTAATATCTTTAGTGAGCCGACCTATTCAATTGGTCTTAGGTTATGGTATAAATGTAAGATCTCATTTATGAGATTGATATGCGATAAGAAAAAGGATTGTAATAAGGTATATGCGAAAATAAGTATAGCTATGCATGTAGACATCATTTGAAGATTGAAGGAAGGTTTTTGTGAAGGCAATCAGAGCTAAACCGGTACTGAATCCAACATATGAAGATGTTATTTTATGCAGTAAATTATCATTGGATTTAACCATCCAATTGTAGTCAGTGTGACTCCCATTTTGTAATTGAGCTGTGAGCTCTAGGCAGCTGGCCTTTCTGCATGTGCAGACTCCATACTGTAAACACATACTATCTGTAGTAGTATCATTTGATTGTGGGTAAGGCTTCCCACTGTGGTTTTTCCCCTTATAGGGTTTCCACGTACAAATATTTGTGTTATGTGTTGTGGATGTTATTGTCTTTCTATTTCATGCATTAATATTTACCAATACTGCAATTAACTGATAAAACTATCTACCAGCATTAAGTTTTGGTTAAGTTAATTTTGGTTGAATTTATTGGACAACTGATTCACCCCCCCTCTCAGTTATCTCTGGGACCTAACAAATGGCACTATTGTAACCTTATATCCATGCATATGATCCTTCCTTGTAGTAAGTTTGTCTTCTTTAGAAAACCTTGTGTTATTACTACATGAAGATTTACTTATACCTATTCTGAGGTTGTTTTTTATCTTTGTTGTTCATGACTTTGACTCCTCAGGGTCTTGTTACCTATTTTTGGTATTAGGGCCAAAAATGGGTTTATACAAGTCTTAAGTCTTTAAAAGATTTCATTGCAAGAAAGTGAAAGGGGAAAAAATAGAAAGGAAATGGTCATTTCAAGTTACAAAAGGGCTCTTGTATTTTGTAAGAGTTTCTTAAGTCAATAAATTAAATTAATTGTTTTCCACATCCAATATTTTCTGAAGTCTTGACCAAAAGTCATAATTCAAATGCATTGGGGGTAAGAAAAGTAAAGAGAAGTGGAGTTCGACTAGGGTTCTATCTCTTATTTTCAAAGACTTTTCTCGTTCAATGGTGGCTACATGCAATAAATGGGTTTTTGAAGTTGCAGATATCAAGGGCACACTATAGAAATGGTTTTGGGAATGCACAAACCCAGTTAAGGACAACTTTCAGGCATGTGGAGATTGATGGAAAAATGGATCTATAAGTTTACTATGCCGGCAAATTGGAGGAATTGATTATGTTAGACAGTTCAAATAACCAGAGAACAATTGAGAGGGGGGTGAATCTGATTTCCATTTGGAGGAATTGATTATGTGTTGCATTGATGTTTTGTCATTGATGTCAACACTAGTTGTTTTGGATGCTTTACCGACACCCTTCTGGTCCCGATAGGCTGAGTAGTTTTTGGTTTGTTTGGATCTGGCATGATCCGATAGGGTTTGGTTATGGAATTGGTTTATTCATGCTACTCATGTTCATATTCAGTCATTTGGTTTTGGTCTGTTGATCGAATGCTATCCTTCTTGCTTGGAAGCTTGGCTTGTGGTTCCGGCGAGGGTTTCACCGATAGAGCTTTTGATTAAGATCTTTGATGATATGCATAAGTGGTGTTGGTGTGGCTTCTAGTGGAGATTCAAGATGTTGATGGTGACCATGTTTGAGACTTGGTAGATGGAGATCATTGCTCTAGCGTGTCGACCTATATTGGGTCCTGGTTGATCTAGGTTATGGACTAGCTTAATGTAACATGTGGATTGGACCTCTCGATGTGTTTTCGGGATGTCTTGTTGGCATTTGCATGAAGATTGCATTAATGAAATGTTATGTGTTCATTGATGTCAATTAACCGGTAATGATATTGTTGTAATGTTGTTTTGTAACTGGTAGGAAGAGCCAGTGAAAGGAAACTATAACTGGTAGGTAAGTTTGTGGAGTGAATCAATATTGCTAAGTATTGGAGATTTTAACTGGTAAACCCTACCTGTTGATTTGATAAACCCTAACCAATTAAGTCTGGTGAATTTTTTATATTGGTTTATGATCTGATGATGAGCGGTAATGATTATGACATGTATGCATATTGTATGAAGAGAGTTTCAAAGTGTTTTTGGCACATCGAGGTAATGGTTTTTGTCTTGGGAATGAGAAAGTATATTGCATGTAATACAAAGAGCATGATGAGTTACTAAGTTTGATGAAGCGGTGATCAAGGAGCGGTCGAGGCTTTCCTAAATGATGTGTAGAGATTATTATGTAATCCAACGGTCATACTTGAACTAACTTGTTTGTAATCTCTATGTGAATTAGGTTTTTGTTGTGTTACCGACCTAGTTGATTTGTTTATAAGGTCGATGAGTTGTTTAGTTTCAGGCTTGGAAAAGTTTTTGTTGAGTGTGTGGTTGCTGAACCAGATGATGTATCTATAGTTTTAGTAAAGGTAGATAGGAGCATGAAAAGGATCTGAGCAAGCAAGTGTAGTGCTATTCAAACAGATCAGAAAACTCGTGTTGTTTTCTAACAATTACAGCAGTTAAATCCCCTAACTGGGTAAGCTCTAACAAGATTGGTTTTACTCAAATCCTCTAACAAGGTGGTCCATTAGCCTAGATTCTAAATCCTTTACAAATGTTATTCCTCACAGGGTATTGCTTCTAACAAGGCATTATAGTCAATCCCTTAACTAGGTGGTCCCTAACAAGATCTGTTCTTAATAGGACTTTTTGTAAAAGCTTTAACAGGCTTGGCTCCTAACAGGGTGAACTTCAGAAGAGTTCAGATAGTTATCTTGTGAGTCTCATCTCACCGTGGTTTTTCCCATTTGGGTTTCCACATCAAAAATATTGTGTCAAGTGGTGAATGTTTTTGTGGTTATGTTTTCTATGGTTGATTTACTTAACTACTTAATCCACTTTGATAAGTCATGATAACCAACAATAACATGAAATGAAGTTTTATTTATGCTAGTAAAAGTATCTGGATGTTTGTGAGTTTCAAGTTGTTTATTGTTAATCTGTTGTAATAGTCATCCGGTTTAGCCTGATAGTTTTATCTTGATAGTGATATTGCATTGATAGTTTTAAGTTTACTTTGAGAGATTTATTTTAAGATTGGTGAAGTTTATCAGTTTTTCTTTGTACTGATTCACCCCCCCTCTCAGTAGTTGACCAGATCATTGTTCTTTCATCATACCATCATTTGGTATCAAAGAATCTCAGGTCCTCTAAGGTCTAAGCCTAAATAGCTTGAGGTACAGATCTTGTAGAACATGATGAAGAAGAAAGGTATGAGGTTTAATAGAGAGAACTATAGGATATGGAGTGATAGAATGAAAATTTATATCAAGAGTCTTGGAAATCAGTACTGGGAACATGTTGGTACTAAATATGTTGCACTTAGTGGGATTATGACTGATGATCAGAAGAAAGAGAAACAAGAAAACAATCAAGCACTGGAGGCTATTATCGGTTCTTTGTCTGATGCAGAATATGTAGATGTCCATGGTCTAGAGACTACATATGAGGTATGGAAGAAACTTGAAGATATTTATAGTGGTGATGGAACATGTGAAGATTGCTAAGGAAGAGAGTCTAAGAGGAAAGTTTGATGGCATGCGGATGGCTGAAGGTGAGAATATCCAATAGTATGGTTAGAGGATAAAAGAGATAGTTGGTGAGATCAAGAGTGTAGGTCGTAAAGTGGAAGATGCCACAGTGGTTAGTAAGGTATTGAGAACCCTACTACCGGTCTATGTTATCCAAGTTGCAGCCATTCAGGAGTTGAAATATATTGACAAAACTAAGGTAACCCTTGACTCCATCATTGGTAAGCTTACTGCTTTTGAATTAAATGGTTATGATGGTAGTGTTTAGAAACCTAAATCAACATTTAGAGCTTCTATTTCTAACCCATCTATGAGGAAAAATAGAGATGTCAGTCATAGTTATGAATCTAGATCCAGTAGAGAAGTTGATGATGAAGACAATTTGGTTGAACTTGAAGCATTGTTGGCCAAGTGGTTGCCCAGAGGTACAGGTAAATATAGAGGTAAATTATCTTTGAAATGTTTTGCATGCAACAATATTGGACACATAGCTACTAACTGTCCTAATGGTGATAATGAGCACAAGTGAGAGAAATTCAAGAAGTACAAGGGAAAAGGAAAAAGAGATTGTCTTATTGCAGTTGATGGTGGTATCATTGATGAGGAATCTAATGGTGATGCTAATGAAGACAATGTGTTTGTAGCCATTAAAGAGGAAACATCTGATCAAAAGGCTTTAGTTTCATGAATGGATAATTATGATGATTGGATCATTGATAGTAGTTGTTCACATCACATGACCGGTGACTGAAGAAAATTTCTTTCTTTGAAGGAATTTGATGGCGGAGTTGTAAGATTTGGTAATGACTCACCCTGCATGGTTAAAGGTAAGGGAACTATTTCTCTTAATGGAAAGAGCAGTCCAGATGATGTCTACTAGGTTGAAGGTCTAAAGCACAATCTTTTGAGTGTTGCTCAACTCAATGATAGGGGATATCCATTGGAGTTCAAGAACAGTATGTGAAAAATCTATGGGAGCAAAGGTGAACTAATTGCAACTAGCAAGCAGAGTAAAGGTAACCTATTTCACCTGAATCCTAAAGTCAACAACTATATAATTGCTAAAGTAGATGATAGTTGGCTTTGGCATAGGAGATTTTGTCATATAAATTTTGATAACATTGTTAAATTGAGTAAGTCAAAGACAGTGAGAGGTTTTCCTTAGTTGGACAAACCGGTTAATGCTCTATGTAAGGAATGTCAGTTGGGAAAGATGACATCCTCAACTTTCAAGAGCAAATCTTTTTTAGTGGAACATCTGTTAGATTTGGTTCATACAAACCTCTGTGGACCAATAAGGATTAAAATTATTCATGGTGATAGATATTTCATGATCTTCACTGATGATTGCTCAAGAATGATGTGGGTCACATTCTTGAAGGATAAAATAGAGGCATTTGGTAAGTTCAAGGCATTCAAGGCCTTAGCTAAAAAGGAGAGTGGTAAGAAGATAAAGTATCTGAGGACTGATCAAGGTGGAGAATTCACTTCTGAGGAATTCACTAGATATTGTGAAGAAAATGGTATCAAATGACATCTTTCTGCATTGAGGACACCACAACAGAATGGTATTGCAGAGAGAAACAACCAGTTATTTGTTGAATCTTCTAGGACGATGTTGATACAAGGAGGTGTAGTGAAGACTTTCTAGAGAGAAGTTGTCAGCACAAGTGTTTACACTATGAATAGGATTTTGGTAAAAAGAGGTAAGGACAAGACTCCTTATGAATATTGGTATGGTAGATCACCTAATGTTAGTTATTTCAAGATATTTGGCAACAAATGTTTTATTAAGAGAGGTGACTATGTTAGCAAGTTTGAGGCTAAAAGTGATGAAGGTATATTTCTTGGTTATTCCACCAAGAGTAAGGCCTATAAATGTTATAACAACCAGACATAGAGAATCATTGAGAGTGATGATGTTAGAGTGGATGAGTATCCTAAAGTCTTAGAGGAAACCAATGTGGAGAAAAAGGGTGAAGATCCTTGCATTTTGTTTTTGGAACCAGAACCTATGAAACCTAAAACTGGTAAAGAGAATGTTGTTGTACCAGTTCAACCAAAATAGGTAGATTCAGAAGAAGATGATGATAACAATGAAGAAGAACCTAAAGATGATGATCATGTTATTCTGAGGTATGTGAGACTCAATCACAATCCTGAACAAATTATTGGAGATAAGGATGCTGGAGTATTAACCAGAAGAAGAATTAGAGAGAATTCTTTCATGATCTCCACTGTTGAGCCTAGAACTGCTAAGGAAGCATTTGGAGATGATCAATGGGTTAAAGATATGGAGGAGGAGCTTGAATAAATTGAGAAGAATAACACATGGACCCTAGTGCCCCGACCAATAAATAAAAATGTGATAGGTACTAAGTGGGTTTTTAGGAACAAGCTGAATGAAGATGGTGTTGTAGTTCGCAATAAAGCTAGATGGTTTGCAAAGGTTATGCACAAGAAGAAGGAGAAGATTATGGTGATACTTTTGCACTAGTGGCTAGACTAGAAGGTGTCAAAACTTTACTTGCATTTGTAGCACACAAGGGATTCAAAGTATACAAGATGGATGTAAAGTCAACATTTTTAAATGGAATACTAGAAGAAGAAGTATACATTGAGCAACCAGATGGTTATGCTCTAACTGATGAGAAAGATATGGTATGTAAGTTGCACAAAGAATTATACGGATTAAAGCAAGCACCAAGTGCATCATATGAAAGGCTTGATTCACACCTGATGAAGATAGGTTTTTAGAGAACTAGTGAAGATAGCAACATATATCTCAAATCTAAAGGAGATAAGATACTAGTTAGTGAAGTGTTTGTAGATGATATCATATTTGGAGGTAATGATGACATGATAAATGACTTTGCAAATGAAATGAAAAGTGAGTTTGAAATGTCTCTAGTGGGAGATAAATTTTTCATAGGTTTGCAAATATAGCAAATGAAGAGTGGTATTTTCATTACACAGTCTAAGTATGTGAAGGAGGTATTGAAGACATTTGGTATGAGTGACTGTAAACTAGTTGGGACACCAATGGTTACATGTTGTAAGTTGTCTAAGGAAGATGATGCCATATCTATTGATGAGAAGGAGTATAGGTCAATGATTAGAAAATTGCACTATGGTGTTCACAATAGACCGAATATAGCTCAAGCAGTTGGTGTAATTGCTAGATTTAAGAAGAACTTGAAGGAAACATATTTGATAACAACCAAGAGGATATTAAGATATTTGAAAGGTATTGTTGACTATGGATTATGGTATCCATATGAAGGAAACTTTGAATTGAAGGTGTACACAGATGCAGACTGGGAAGGTAATGTTGATGATAGGAAAAGCACAACCGGTGGAGCATTCTTTCTGGGATGAAGACTTATATGAATTGTACCTAGGCTATCTGGATGAGGCACATTTTAGAAGGTTTTAATATGAAGTTTACAGAACCTGTAAAGATCTTATGTGACAATACCAGTGCCATAAATATTTCAAATAACCCTATCTTGCATGCATGAACCAAGCATATTGAATTGAAGTATTATTTCTTGAGGAAAAAAGTGTAGAGTAAAGATGTGATCTTGGAGCATGTTTCTACCAAGGAGCGGCTTGCATATATCTTTACTAAACCTCTTCCTAAGACTAATTTTGAGTATCTTAGAAGTCGGCTAGGGGTTATACCCCTTCATGAGGTGAATTGAGAATGGTGTAGATTACATTATTCCTAGAGCTACTTGTAGAATTTTACTACAGGATTGATGTAGGAGTGGAGTTATTCCACAGAGGGAGCATCAAGTTGCAGGTTGTCGATGCTGAACAGTGTTGTTTTACATTGCATTTTTTACTTTCAATTTGGAATTTTTGTCAAAGGGGGAGAAGAACTATGTGATTATAGGAGAAGAACCAGTGACAAGCTGAAGACAAGGAGAGTACATGGTAAAATGCAAACCAATATTTCTATTCACAATCACAATAATCAATGGTATTGATATTTGTATTGCCATCAATGCCAAAGGGGGAGATTGTTGGCATTTGCATGAAGATTGCATTAATAAAATGTTATGTTATCATTGATGTCAATTAACCAGTAATGATATTGTGTAATGTTGTTTTGTAACCAATCGGAAGAGCTAGTGAAAGGAAACTGTAAGTAGCAGGTAATTTTGTGGAGTGAACCGGTATTGCTAAGTATTGGAGAGTTGAACCGGTAAACCCTACCTGTTGATTTCATAAACCCTAACCAATTAAGTTTGGTGAATTGGTTATATTTGTTTATGATTTGATGATGAGCAGTAATGATTATGACATGTATGCATATTTAATGAAGAGAGTTTCAAAGTATTTTTGGTGCATTGAGGTAACGGTTTTTGTCTTGGGAATGAGCAAGTACATTGAATGTAATGCAAAGTGTGTGATGAGTTACTAAGTTCGATGAAGCAGTGATCAAGGAGCAGTCGAGACTTTCTTGAATGATGTGTAGAGATTGTTATGTAATCCAACAGTCATGCTTGAACCAACTTGTTTGTAATCTCTATGTTAATTAGGTTTTTGTTGTGTTACCAACCTAGTTGATTTGTTTATAAGGTCGATGAGTTGTTTAGTTTCAGAGTTGGCAAAGTTTTTGTTGAGTGTGTGGTTGCTGAACTGGATTATGTATCTGTAGTTTGAGTAAAGGCAGATGGGAGCATGAAAAGGATCTGAACAAGCAAGTGTAGTTCTATTCAAACAGATCAGCAAACTCCTATTGTTTCCTAACAATTACAACAATTAAATCCCCTAACCGGGTAAGCTATAACAAGATTGGTGTTACTCAAATCCACTAACAAGGTGGTCCATTAGCTTGGATTCTAAATCCCTTACAAAGGTTACTCCTCACAGGGTATTGCTTCTAACAAGGCAATATAGTCAATCCCTTAACCGGGTGGTCCTTAACAGGATTTGTTCTTAACATGACCTTTTGCAAAAGCTTTAACAGGCTTGGCTCCTAACAGGGCGAACTTCAGAAGAGTTCAGATAGTTATCTTGTGAGTCTCATCTCACTATGGTTTTTCCCATTTGGGTTTCCACATCAAAAATATTGTGTCAAGTGGTGAATGTTTTTTTGGCTATGTTTTCTATGCTTGATTTGCTTAACTACTTAATCCACTTTGATAAGTCATGATAACCGACAACAACATGAAATGAACTTTTACTTATGTCAGTAAAAGTATTTGGATGTTTGTGAGTTTCAAGTTGTTTACTGTTAATTTGTTGTAACAATCAACCAGTTTAGCTCGACATTTTTATCTTGACAGTGATATTGCATTGATAGTTCTAATTTTACTTTGAGAGATTGATTTTGAGATTGGTGAAGTTTATCATTTTTTCTATCTATTAATTCACCCTCCCTCTTAGTAGTTGACTAGGTTTGTGTCCTTTCATCATACCATCATGTCTTATGTGTTGGATATTGTTTATTTGGTCTAAGGCCGACATGTTTTTTAATTATGTAATTGATTTATTGTCTAGCGGCCGACCTGATTGTTTATGGTCGAGGGTTTGTATATATATGATGTAAGATCTCATTGTAGATCATCATAGGTATATGGTTAGGGAATAGGATATAGATATGTAATGTGCGAATAATGTAATATCATTTAGGAAGAGGATTTAGTCGATCATTAAAGATCAAAATGGGTTTATGTAAGAGGATTTAGTCGTCCGATATTGAGCTTAACTGAAACTATACACAGGCATAGGAGATGCTATCTTTGCATTTCATTCCTTCTTCCAGATTGTAGTCTAGATTTCTATGTAGTCAGTGAGACTCCTTTTGTTATGAGCAGTGTGCTCTAGGCTGTTGGCCTTCCTACAAGTGCAGGCCCCTCAAATGTAATTCACCTACTTACTACAAAAATATTATCTGGTTGTGGGTAGGCTTCCCACTGTGGTTTATCCCTTTACCGGGTTTTCCACGTATAAATCTTGGTGTCATGTGTATGGTATTTATTTTCTTATTATTGTTTATTCTTAATTGGTTTAAATTATATTCTATTATTTGTTTTAAGAATTCTAGTATTAATGTTTTGGGTTCCGGTATTAAAGTTTTAATTGCTAAATGTTCTGGTAATCTGTGACTACTGATTCACCCCCCCCCCCCCCCGCCTCTCAGTTGTCTTTCAGTTATTTGAACTGTCTAACAATTGGTATCAGAGCTTTGGTCCTCTCTACAGAAAGCTTAACCACTTGAGGAAGATCCTATGGAGACTAACAGTTCAAGTTCATCCAGTTCATCTAGAGCTATCTTTCGAAGAGATATTCATAGGCTTGATGGAACAAATTACACAGTATGGAAGATTCAGATGGAGACTCATCTGAGATGTCTCGGTAAGGAGATTTGGGAGATCACACAAAATGGTGTTACACCTCATAATCTAGCATCTGGAAATCCTCCTCTAGAAAACTTGGATAAGGAGCTTGAGAATGATTGTAGAGCAAGAGAATCCCTCTTGTGTGCACTTTCTGAGCAATGAATAATGGGATTAACCAAAAAATCATCTGGAAAGGCTATATGGGATAAGTTGGAGACTCTTAATGAAGGTGACCCTACAATGAAGATTGCTAAACTTGATGGTAATGAAGTGAGATATGAAAACTTGAATATGGAAGAAGATGAAAGGATTGCTGCATTCATGGAAAGAGTAAATGACATTGTTATGGGAATGCAATGTTCTGGTGGAACTCTAAGCAAAGATAAAATTGTTTCTAAAGTTCTAAGAGCCCTACCACTGGCTTACAAGATGAATGCTACTTCTATTAATGAGTTGATAACAATGGCTAATACATCTATCAATAGAGATACCTTGGTTGGGAAATTATCTACTTTTGAGCTTGAAGAATTTGGACCTTCTGGAGCTGTGAAGACTGAACCTGCTTTTCATGCATCTATATCAACAACTAGTAAGCAAGATTGGAAATATTTATATGCAAAAGAATTAGATGATATGAAGAGAGAATATGATGAGTTTGAGAAACTTGAAGCACTATTTGCTAGAAGAGTATGTAAAGGATCGTTAGGAAGTAAGTATGAAGTAAAAGCACCTTTTAAATGTTTTGCATGTAATAAGATTGGTCATTTTGCATCTAGATGTCCTGAAAGGAATTCAAGATTTGAAGAAAGAGTTAGAAGATATTTTAATCCTAACCATGGATAGCAGAATAAGTATAAGTATAGGAAAAATAGACAAATCATGCTACATAGAGGATGAGGAAGGCATTGCTAATTCTAATGATGAATCGACAAAAGATTCTGTTAGTGGTTCTGGCAATGGATGAGAATGGGTGTTTCTGGATATCAAGGAAGATGCTCCAGAACTAGAAGAGAATGTACCTAAAGAGAGGGAACTTGCTGCTAAAATTGAAGACAAGGATGAATGGGTAATTTATAGTGGTTGTTCACATCATATGACTGGAGATAAAGGGAAGTTTCTATCTTTAAAAGATTTTGATGGCGGTCTGGTTAGATTCGGAGATGACAAAGCATGTATGATCAAAGGAAAAGGAACTATATCATTGGATGGTAAGAACAATACTGATAATATTTATTATGTTGAAGGTTTAAGACATAATCTTTTGAGTGTAGGATGATTGGTGGATAAGGGATTTCAATTATAGTTCAAGGATGAAAAATGCAAAATCATTAACAGATCTGGTTTGGAGATTGCAACCAGTACATAGATAAAAGGTAATATATTTCATTTGAATTCCAGTGAGAAGACATGTTTGATTACACAAATTGATGAGAGTTGGCTATGACATAAATGGTCGTGTCATGTGAATTTTGATTGCATTGTAAAGATCAGTTCAACTAAGGCAGTTAGAGATATACGTAAGATTGTGAAGCCCTATAATCCAGTATGTAAAGAATGTCAAATGGGTAAATAGGTCAGAACCTCTTTTAGGAGTATACAAGATAAATATAATGATGTTCTTGATCTTATTCATACTGATTTGTTTGGCCCTGCTAGAGTTAAAAGTTTTCAAGGTGATAGATATTTTATGCTAATAATTGATGATTATTGTAGAATGATGTGGGTTACTTTTCTAAGGGAGAAATGTGAAGAATTTGAAAAGTTTAAAATCTTTAAGGATAAAGTGGAAAGTGAGACAAGATTGAAGATTAAATGTTTGAGGTCGGATTATGGTGGAGAATTCACATCCGGTGAGTTTAATAACTTTTGTGAGAAGCATGGTATAAGGAGACAATTTTATGCTCCCTAGACACCTCAGCAAAATGGAGTTGTGGAAAGGAAGAACATAACTATCTTGGATGTTGCTAGAGGAATGATGATGGAAGCTAGTGTACCTCATATCTACTAGAGAGAAGCAGTGAGCACAACGGTTTATACATTCAACAAAGTACATATCAAAGGAGAAACCAGTAAGATACCTTATGAATTATGGTTTGGCAATACACCTATAGTTAAGTATTTCAGAATCTTTGGTAGTAAATGTTATATCAGGAGAAATGATATCATTGGCAAATTTGTTCCTAGATGTGATGAAGGCATATTTCTTGGTTATTCTAATTAAAGAAAGGCATATAGATGTTATAACAAGAGATTGCAAAGAATTGTGGAGAGTGCTAATGTCAAGGTGGATGAGCTAAATAGAGGTCAAATTAGAGTTTATGAGAAGGAACCAGCAGTGGAAATGATTATATCTAAACCGATAGCACCTTTACTAGAACAGAGTGTTGAAGCAGTTACTCCAGCAGTACCAGAAAATTCTACAGTAACTGAAGAACCTAGAAGAGGAACAGAGAGTTAGAAGACTCCTAGGTATGTGAGATTGAATCATTTAGAAGATCAGATCATTGGGGATAAGAACAATGAAGTGATGGCAAGAAGAAGATAGGCAACCAATGAGGTATGTTTAATTTCTAAAGTTGAACCGGTATCAGTAATTGAAGCATGTAAAGATGAATATTGGTTGAAAGCTATGGAAGAAGAATTAGATCAAATTGAGAATAATAACACATGGACTTTGGTTCCCCGGCCTAAAAATAAGAATGTTATTGGAACTAAATGGGTTTTTAGGAATAAATTGAATGAGGATGTTCAAGTTGTAATGAATAAGGCTAGATTGGTTTGCAAAGGATATTCTCAAAAGGAAGGAATTGATTATGGTGAGACTTTTGCACCTGTAGCTAGGATTGAAGTTGTAAGATTATTTCTTGCCTATGCTGCCCATAAAAACTACAAGGTTTATCAGATGGATGTTAAGTGTGCATTTTTGAATGGGGATCTTGATGAGGAAGTTTATATTCAGAAACCTAATGGTTTTTCATTATCAGAGGATACAAACATGGTTTGCAGGTTAAGGAAATCTTTATATGTATTGAAGCAGGCACCTAGAGCTTGCTATGCAAGGTTGGATAAATATCTTTTGAAGCTTGGTTTTACTAAGGGTAATGCTGACAGTAATTTATATTATAAAATCACTGATGATGATATACTGATTATTGAAGTATTTGTTGATGACATCATTTTTGGAGGTGAAGATAAGTTGTGCATGAAATTTTCTAAAAATATGGAGAAGGAATTGTTGAAGAAATTTGGTATGGGAGATTCTAAACCAGTAAGTACTATGATTACAAGTGAGAATTTGACAAGGAAAGATGTTTCTGCATCAGTAAATCCTACAAGATACAAATCTATGATTGGAGGTCTTCTTTATTTGACTCAGACTAGGCCTAACATAATGAATGTTGTTTGTATTGCATCTAGATTTCAGAGTGATCCTAGAGAAAATCATGATAGTGTAGTGAAAAGGATTTTTAGATACTTGCAAGGTACATCAAAATATGGTTTGTGGTACCCTAAGGATGATGACTTTACTTTATGTGCATATACACATGTTGATTGGGCTAGAGATGTTGATGACCGAAAAAGTAATTCTGGTGGAGCTTTCTTTCTTGGAAAGAAGTTGGTTTCATGGATCACCAAGAAACAGTCATGTACTTCTTTATCTACTACTGAAGCTGAGTATGTTGTTGTTGCTACTAACTGTACACATGTTTTATGGATGAAAAAAATGTTGAAGGATATCAAAGTGCATTGCACTGGACCGGTAGTTATTCACTGTGATAACTCTATTGCTATTGACATATCAAATAATTTGGTATTTCACTCTAAGACAAAGCACATATCTATCAAGTATAACCTTTTGAAGGAGAAGGTAGAAGAAAATGAAGTTAGACTGGTTTATGTGAACACTAAAGAGAAGATTGTAGATATTTTCATTAAACCTTTGCCTAAAGAACCATTTGAGTTCCTGAGAGACAGGTTAGGGGTTTATGCTCCTCTGATAGAGAACTGATTGATGCTTTTTGGCATCAGTTCAGTATGCATTATCAGAGATATTTTTCATTTTGGCACTGATGTGGGGATGTTAATGCTCAGGGGGAGTAGTTAGCTTTGTGATTCAATGGTTTATGTTTTTGCTTTGATATTTTTATCAAATTTCTGGCATTGATGTCAAAGGGGAAGAGATATTGATATGAATAAGAAAAACTTAAGGAATTGTATACATTAGGGGGAGAGATATATGTATAATTCAAAGCTTTATAGATATATCATTCATAGGGGAGTTTGGTCTTTGTACTTCATTTTTATATCTTTATGTGGGAGATTGTTGGTTGTCTTCTATTGGGGGAGACTTATTTGCCATTTCTTGGTACTTAGATGTTTTTCACATCTAGTGTTGCCATCAATGCCAAAGGGGGAGATTGTTGGCCATTTGGAGGAATTGATTATGTGTTGCATTGATGTTTTGTCATTGATGTCAACACTATCTATTTTGGATGCTTTACTGACACTCTTCTGGTCCCAATAGGTTGAGTAGTTTCTAGTTGGTTTAGATCTGGCATGATCTGGTATGCTCCGACATGGTTTGGTTATGGAATTGGTTTATTCATGCTACTCATGTTCATATTCAGTCAGTTAGTTTTGGTCTGGTGATTGGATGCTATCCTTCTTGCTTGGAAGCTTGGCTTGTGGTTTCGGTGAGGGTTTCAATGACAAAGCTTTTGATGATTATCTTTGATGACATGCATAAATGGTGCTAGTGTAGCTTCTAGTGGAGATTCAAGATGTTGATGGTGATCATGTTTGAGACTTGGTAGATGGAGATCATTGCTTTAGTGTGTGGACCTATATTGGGTCCCGGTTGATCTAGGTTATGGACCGACTTAATGTAACATGTGGATTGGACCTCTCGATGTGTTTCTAGGATGTCTTATGTGTTGGATATTGTTTGTTTGGTCTAAGGCCAACATGTTTTATAATTATGTAATTTGTTTATTATCTAGTGGCAAACCTGATTGTTTATGGTCGAGGGTTTGTATATATATGATGTAAGATTTCATTGTAGATCATCATAGGTATATGGTCAGGGAATAGGATATGGATATGTAATATGGAAATAATGTAATATCATTCAGGTAGAGGATTTGGTCAATCATTGGAGATCAAATTGGGTTTATGTAAGAGGGTTTAGTCCTCCAGTATTGAGCTTAATAGGAACTATACTCAGGCATAGGAGATACTATCTTTGTAGTTTATTGCTTCTTCCGAATTGTAGTCTGGATTTCTATGTAGTCAGTGAGACTTCTTTTGTGATGAGTAGTGCATTATAGGCTTTTGACCTTCCTTTAAGTGTAGGTCCCTCAATTTTAATTCACATACTTACTGCAGAAGTATTATCTAACTACGGGTAGGCTTCCCACCGTGGTTTTTCCTTTTACCGGGTTTTCCACATATAAATCTTGGTGTCATGTGGATGGTATTTATTCTCTGATTATTGTTTATGCTTAATTAGTTTAACTGCTATTCCGGTATTAATGTTTTGGGTTCCAGTATTAAAGTTTTGATTGTTAAATGTTCTGGTAATTTGTGACAATTGATTCACCCCCCCTCTTAGTTGGCTTTAGGTTATTTGAACTGTCTAACATAATCAATTGTCACCAAATTACCAAAACCTTAAGAAATTAAAACTTTATTACCAGAACACATAAGATCAATACCGGAATACATAAACCAATTACCAAAATAGCAGATATACCAATTAAGCACAACCAACAATTAGAGAATAGTTACCATCCACATGACACCAAGATTTGTATGTGGAAAACCTGGTAAAAGGAAAAACCATGGTGGGAAGCCTACCCACAGTTAGATAATAATTTTTAAGTAAGTATATGATTACAAATTGAGGGGCTTGTACTATAAATCCAGACTACAATCCAGAAGGAAGAATAAAGTGCAATAATAGCATCTCCTATGTCTAAATACAATTCTAGTTAAGCTCAATACTGCAGGACTTAATCCTCTTTCATAAACCCAACTCGATCACCTATGATCGACCAAATCCTCTGCATGAATTATTATTACATTATTCACTTGCATACCTTTTTTATTTTTATTCTACATTGAGATCATACACATATATACAAACCCTCAACCTTAAACAATTAGGTCAGACACCAGACAATAAAACCTATTACATAATTATAAAACATGTCAGCCTGAGACCAAACAAATATTATCCAACCCATAAGTCATCACAAAAACACATCAAGGAGTCCCAACAACATGTTACATTATGTCGGTCCATAACCTAGATAACACAAAATAGGTCTGGTGCTAAATGCAACACCACTGATCAACTGGAACATGAACATGATAACCATCAACATCCTAAATCCTTACTAGAAGCTGCACCAACACCACTTATGCATAGTATCAAAAGATCTTCAACAAAGCTCTATTGGTGAAACCCTCACCTAATCAATAAACCAGGCTTACCAACATATAAGATAGCATCCAATCACCAAATAAATACCAATTGACTGAACATATATCTGAGTAGCATGAATAACAGAGCTAAGACAATTCCATAATCCAAAGCATACTAGAGTATATTGGATTAACGTGATCTAATCCAACTAGAAACCAAACATCCTACTAGGACCAACCAGATATCGATAAACAACCAAAACATCTAGTGTTGACATCAATCACAAAACATCAATGCAACACATAATCAATTCCTCCAAATTGCCAACACTCTCCCCCTTTGGCATTGATGGCAACACTTGATGTGAAAAATATCCAAGTGCCAATAAATTCCAAACAAATCTCCCACACAAGAATATAGCAATGAAGTTCTGATCCATACTCTCCCTGTAGATGATATCATAGTTAAGTTTTGCAAATTTCTCCCCCTAATGTATATAACTCCTTGAGTTTTTCACATGAATATCTCTCCCCCTTTGACATCAATGCCAAAGATATGACATAAATATCAAAGCAAAATCATAAACCACTGAATCACAAGACTAACTACTCCCCCTGAGTAGTAGCATCACCACATCAATCCAAAATGAGTAATATCTTTGATAATGCATACCGGAATGATGCCAAATAGCATCAATCAGTTTTCTAACGGAGGGGCAGAAACCCCTAATCTATCTCTAAGGTACTCAAATGATTCTTTAGGCAAAGGTTTAGTGAGGATGTTTGCAATCTGCTCTTTAGTGTTCACATGAACCAATCTAACTTCATTTTCTTTCACCTTTTCCTTCAAAAAGTTATACTTGATAGATATGTGCTTTGTCTTAGAGTGAAATACCATATTCTTTGATATGTCTATAGTAGTAAAGTTATCATAGTGAATAAGTACCAGTTCATTGCAATGCACTGTTATGTCCTTTAACATTTGCTTCATCCATAGAACTTGTGTACAATTAGTAGCAGCAACAACATACTCATCTTAAGTAGTAGATAAAGAAGTACATGACTATTTCTTGTTGGTCCATGAAATAAGTTTCTTTCCAAGAAAGAAAGCTCCACCGAAAGTACTTTTCTGGTCATCAACATCACCTACCCAATCTACATCTATATATGCACATAAAGTAAAGTCATCATCTTTAGGATACCACAAACCATATTTAGATGTTCCTTGTAAGTATCTAAAAATCCTTTTCACTGCACTCTCGTGATTTTCTCTAGGATCACTTTGATATCTTGATGCAATGCAAATTGCATTCATTATATCCGGTCTAGTCTGAGTCAAATATATCATACCTGCAATCATAGACTTATATCTTATAGGATTTACCGGTGCTGATTCATCTTTCTTTGTCAATTTCTCACTTGTAACCATAGGAGTACTAACTGGTTTAGAATTTTCCATACCAAATTTCTTCAATAACTCTCTAGCATACTTAGTTTGACAGATAAAAATATCTTTATCAGTGTGAGTAATCTGCAAACCTAAGATGAATGTCATTTCCCCAATCATAGACATCTCAAATTCATTCTCTATATTGTTAGAAAATTCCATGCACAAATTATCTTCACCTCCAAAAATGATGTCATCAACAAAGACTTCAATAATCAATATATCATCATCAATGACTTTATAATATAGATTATTGTCAACATTACCTTTAGTGAAACCATGTTTTAAAAGATATTTGTCCAACCTTGCATACCAAGCTCTAGGTGCCTGTTTCAATCCATATAAGGATTTCTTTAACCTGAAAACCATGTTTTTATCATCTAAAAGTGAAAATCCATTAGGTTTCTCAATATAAACTTCCTCATCAAGACCCCCATTCAAAAAAGCACACTTAACATGCATCTGATAAAGCTTATAGTTTTTATGTGTAACATAGGCAAGAAATAATCTTATAGCTTCAATCCTAGCAATAGGTGAAAATGTTTCACCATAATAAATTCCTTCCTTCTAAGAATATCCTTTACAAACCAATCTATCTTTATTCCTCACAACTTGTCCATCTTAATTTAATTTATTCCTAAAAACCCATTTAGTTCCAATAACTTTCTTATTTTTAGGTCGAGGAACTAAAATCCATGTGTTATTCTTTTCTATATGATCCAATTCTTCTTCCATAGCTTTCATCCAACATTCATCTTTACATGCTTTAGTTACTGATACCAGTTCAACTTGAGATATTAAACATACCTCATCAGCTACCAATCTTCTTCCTGTCATCACTCCTTTGTTCTTATCCCCAATGATCTGATCTTCTAAATGATTCAACCTTACATACCTTGGAGTCTTCTGACTCTCTATTCCTCTTCTCAATCTTCAGGTACTGTTGAATTTTATGATACTTCCATAGTAACTAGTTCAACATTTTGTTCTGGTAAAGGTGTTACCGGTTTAGTTATGATCATTTCCACTACCAGATCTTTCTCATAAATTATGATTTGACTTCTATTCTTCTCATCCACCTTGACATTAGCGCTCTCCACAGTTCTCTGCAATCTTTTGTTATAACATCTATATGCTTTTCTTTCATTAGAATAACCAAGAAATATTCCTTCATCACATCTAGGATCAAACTTGCCAATGAAATCATCTCTCTTGATATAACATTTACTACCCAAGATTCTAAAGTACTTAACTGTAGGTGTATTGCCAAACCATAACTCATAAGGTGTCTTACTGGTTTCTCCTTTGATATAAACTCTATTAAATGCATAAACTATTGTGTTCACTACTTCTCCAATAGATATGAGGTAGATTAGCTTCCATCATCATGGTTCTAGTAGCATCCAAGACAATTATGTTCTTTCTTTCCACAACTCCATTCCGTTGAGGTGTCCGAGGAGCAGAAAATTGTCTCCTTATGCCATGCTTCTCAAAAAAGTTATTAAACTCACTGGACGTGAACTCTCCACCATGATCTGACCTTAAGCACTTAATCTTCAATCATGTCTCAGTTTCAACCTTAACTTTAAATATTTTAAACTTTCCAAAATCCTCAGATTTCTCCCTTAGAAAAATAACCCACACCATTCTAGAATAATCATTATAAATAACTTTTGATTCTAGAAGGACCACACAAATCAGTATGAATATGATCAAGAACATCATTATATTTTTCTTGTATACTCTTAAAAGAGGTTCTAGCCTATTTTCCAATTTGACATTCCTTACATACCGGATTATAGGGCTTCACAATCTTAGGTATATCTCTAACTGCCTTAGTTGAACCGATCTTTACCATGCAATCAAAATTCACATGACAGAGGATTTTATGCCAAAACCAACTCTCATAAATTTGTGCAATCAAACATTTCTTCTCACCAAAATTCAAATGAAATATATTACCTTTTGTCTAAGTACCGGTTTCAATCTCCAATCCAGATCTATAAATGATATTGCATTTTCCATCCTTGAATTGTAATTGAAATCTCTTATCCACCAACTATCATACACTCAAAATATTATGCATTAAACCTTCAACATAATAAGAATTATGAGTATTGTGCTTACCATCTAATGATATGGTTCCTCTTCCTTTGATCATGCATGCTTTGTCATCTCCAAATCTAACTAGACCGCCAACAAATTCTTGGAAAGATAGAAACTTCCTTTTATCTCCAGTCATATGATGTGAACATCCACTATCTATTACCCATTCATCCTTATCTTCAATTTTAGTAGCAAGGGCCTTTTCTTCAGGTAGATTCTCTTCCAGTACTAGATCATCTTCCTTGATATCTAGGAATACCCATTCCTTTCCATTGTTGGAAACACTAGCTATGTCTTGTGTCAGTTCATCATCAGAATCCATCACACCTTCCTCATCCGTAATGTAGCATAATTTATGTTTTTCCTATACTTATGCTTGTTTTGATATCTAGGGTTAGGATTAAAATATCTTCTATCTCTTTCTTAAAATCTTGAATTCCTTTCAAGATATCTAGATGCAAAATGACATATCTTATTACATGCAAAATATTTAAAGGGTGATTTTCCTTCATACTTACTTCCTACCATCCTTTAGGTACTCTTATAGTAAATAGGGCTTAAAGTTGCTCAAATTTTCATCTTCTCTCTTCATATCATCCAATTCCTTTTCATACAAAGCTTTCCAATCTTGCTTGCTGGTTGCTGATGTAAATGTATGAAAAGCAGGTTCAGACTTCACAACTCCAGAAGGTCCAAATTCTTCAAGCTCAAAAGAAAATAATTTCCCAACCAAGGTATCCCTATTGATAGAGGTATTAGCCATTGTTCTCAATTCATTAATTGCAGTAGCCTTCATCTTATAAGCTAGTGGTAAATCTCTCAAAACTTTAGAAACTATTTCATCTTCACTCAAGGATCCACCACAATATTTAATTCCCATGAAAATTTCATTTACACTTTCCATGAATGCAGTAATCCTTTCATCTTCTTCCATCTTCAAATTTTTATATGTCACCCAGTAACCATCAAGTTTAGCAATCTTAACAGTAGGGTCACCTTCATTTAGAGTCTCCAACTTGTCCCATATAGCTTTTTCTAATGATTTGTCAGTCAATCCCATTATTTGTTGATCAGAAAGTGCACACAAGAGGAATTATCTAGCTCTATAATCATTCTCAAGCTCCTTATCCAAGTTTGCTAGAGGAGGATTGCTAGATGTTGGATTAAAAGGAGTAACCCAATTCTCTTTGATCTCCCAAATTTCCTTACCAGGACATCTCAGATGAGCCTCCTTCTGAATCTTCTATACTCTATGATTTGTTCCATCAAGCCTAGGAATTTCTCTTTGGAAGACAGCTGTAGATGAACTTGAACTATTAGACTCCATAGGATCTTCCTCAAGTGGTTAAGCTTCTATAGAGAGGACCAAAGCTCTGATACCAATTGTTAGACAGTTCAAATAATCAAAGGACAATTGAGAGGGGGTTGAATCGGTTGTCACCAAATTACCAGAACCTTAAGCAATTAAAACTTTAGTACCAGAACCAATGATATGTAACTATAGTAGCAACTTAATGTAAGTTATTAGTTCACAGTCACATAAAAGACCTATTAGAAATATAAATAGTGAGCAACATCTTTCAAAGTGCATACAGGGAGAAGGGAAGTTAATCCGTAGACCTAAATAAGGATAGTGCAGGAAGCACAAAATGTCAAGGAGCCATAATCACTCTTTGACTGTGAAAAATATCAAGAACTGTGCCTTGTACCACTAGATATGTAGTCACATACTTTCTCAAAATAGAAAAGGATAACTTGTAGGTCCAAACCACAGAAATCAAACCAATGGCAAAGTTATCAAATGACAATCAACAACATGGAGGTGATAATCATAATATAGCAGCCATGAAAAGGATCAATGTCATTATAGCAGTGCTATCAGTCTTCAAGAAAGATTATTAGACAAAGCATTGAAGGAAAGGAGCAAAGAGATACAGTGAGAGGACTCTAAAGTCATAGTCATTAAATAAGGCTTCAAAATCTCAGAAGGTTGTACCGAGGTCATCAAACATTCATATTTGCAGTCAAGTTTTTTTGGCATAAAATAGAGGTTTAGAAGGCAAAGAAAGAGAAACTTGTCAATGCAATGACAGTAACTCCAAACATGGGGAAATATTTAGGTCTGGGACCATTATAGTAGCAACAAAATAAGGTATACATAGTCACAATGATAGGTATGAGTAGTCAAAAGACTAAAAACACAGTCATTATTTGACAGCCAAGGGAAAAGAAGCCATCATTTGAGAAATAAAAGGGGGCTAATAGTTCTTGTGATATGTGAAGTGATGAAGAGAAATTGTAAAAAATACAATGACAAATGAGTAGATCACTATTTTTTTATAGTAGTAAAAGGGATCACAAAGAAACATGAGGATTTATACTAATGAACTTTAAGGAGTTGTAAGTATAGGAAGCATAATGCAAAAGTGGAGATTGCACAATCATCTCATGAACCAAATAATAGTCCTATAAAAGAAAATAAGGGCACGAATGATAAAGGACAATCTCAGCCCTAAAGCAATATGATAGCTTATGTAGCAGTCATTACCAATTCTGAACACAGTCAATGGAAATCAAGAAGAAATGGTGCAGGTTAGAATCCTTGAAGCAGTGATGAAATAGGTTGTCAAGAATATAAACTATGCAATATAGGAGTCCCCAACATATTGTGGAAGCAAATTGGATAAAATAAAGAAGCCCTGGTGAGCTAGAGACCAGTAGAGAAAGCTTGTGACAACCTTTATAAATAATCAAAGGATGCAATATGCGTATGATAAAGCACCAAGCAAAGAAATAATAGTATTCATGATAAGGGTGGTTGAAGAATATTGGCCCAATACACAAACAAGATATGGTTGCATGAAAACACATTTCAAGTGAAATTGTTGCAGCCCAAAGTGCATTCAAACCCTAAGATCTACATTAGAAAGTATAACTCAGGGTAGTTGTGGCCATGAGGAAGAGCAAGTCACAGTAATCACAAAACAGTGACAAGGTTTGTACTGTGACAGTCATGATAGATAGAGATATGTAAAATACAAAGTCATCAAAAGCCTCAAAGCTTAAAACTAAGAACAATCAAAGATAGTCTTCATAACACTAAGAGCAGACCCAAGAATATCTCAGTCAAGGGCCTTAGAATATTGTTTTAGCTCCATAATGAAGGATTGTAAAACTATTGACTTCTGAAGGGATTATTCCATTTATCAAGAGTAATATAGTCCATGAGGAAAGCATGGCAAAGATTAAACTTATGACAATATTCAAATCCAAAGATACAAAGCAAAGAAGATTCAAAATCAAATGCAAAGGTTCCATTGCTTTGATCACAAGGCTATGCAGTTTTATCTCCAAGGTGGGGTATAAAGAATTAAAACAACAATCAAGACAAAGAAATTTTTTTTTCTAAACTTAATAAGACAACAACATGTAGATGAAAATGACAAGCCTTCTATACATATCTAAGGAAAGAGATTGTGATAAAGTTGTCATAACATCAAAGTAGAAAGATTTGAGAAATTGTTCAACAAATAAAGAATGCAGCCTCAAAATGCAAATTATAAAGCAGCTAACAATCATTTCACTAAGATAAATATCCTTTTATATTGTACAGCTTCATCTCCTAAAGAGAGAATATAGTAAAATATGATCAAGAGGAGACTTCATTGAAAGCAATCAAGTGCAACATCATATCAAGCATGGAATCTAGAGTGGACAATATTCATAAATATGTCAATCATCATCCATTAATGAAAATATCAGTTTCAGGTTGAAAAAAATAAGTGGATTTAAGAGACAAATACCACAATTCAGTGTTAGTGAAAGATTCCTCATGGGTTGAGCATTAATCAAGAAGGGTTTTGAGACTACAAATAACCAGTTTGGGGTAGTTTCAATCCCTATTTTGTATACATGTCTACCAAAATAGATACATGATATGCTAAAAATTATGATGAGGTTGATGGGAGACATGAAGAATGACAAAGACTATAGGTGTGTGCATGGCTAAATTGAAAGCCACAAAAGATCTACCTCCCCAAAGATGTTGTCTGAGATCTTTCAATTAGGCAATCTTGTTGTTAAAGATTGATTATACAACCTAAAGTATAAGAGTTTTCAGTTCTTATTTCAATGAAGTGAAATGTCCATCCCACCAGCTGCAATGATTAATCCCAAAAACAATTAGAATAATAGAGGGGAAATCATTGATATATACAAAAGCTAGATAAATTATAATACCCAACATGACAAAATAGTTGTAGGTAGCAAAATTTGGAACAACATTGAAGGTTGAATTATCATGTAGTGCCACAATTACAACAAATGAAAATCAAGTTGTAGTCCCACATGTAAAAAAAAGACATCACAAAGAAGTTTATGATACCTTTGAATATTGACCATACATTAATCTAATTTTATTACAAGCATGTGAACAAAAGTGTCAAGTGAAACATAGTAACTAGGTTCAAAGTCCCCATTGAGATATTACAACTTACCATGGAGATTAAAATTTAATTGGTTCCTTAGTTGAAATCTTCTTTGATTGCCCACTTTTTTTTAATTCCTTTCTTAGTAATACAAACTTGTCTAAATTTTTTTTCTTTTGGCATATCTTTTATTATTGTCAAAACATCAATTTTTTTTGGACCTATCTTTTATTATTATCAAATCATCAATTATAATTCTTGTGTTATCCTTATGTTGACTTCCGTAAATTGTTGCAATCTGGAATTTATTCATTTTCTTGTCCATATTGTGACACTTTCATATTTATTTGACCCATAATTAGATCTATGTTTTGAACATGTATAAACAATATTATCAGCAATATATAACTTATCATAAATATGCAAAAGTATTTCTAGAACATGTATAAATAATATTAACAACAACAAAACTTGTCATAAATATGCAGAAGTATGTCTGGAACATGTTTAAATAATATTAATAGTAGCATAAGTTGTAATAAATATGCCAAAGTATATGCATAGTGACATTATGCTATATTGAATAATTGTGTACAACAATCTCCATAAATAGAATGTGCTTAGGAATTCTATTAGAGATCATAAGTCGGATATTATCCTGGTTCAACAAACTAAAATGAGTAAGGAAAAATTTGAAAAATTAAAATTCTTTAAACAGGGGGTGTTTGTGGTAGTAGTTCTAATGGAGCGTCTGGTGGGGTTGCCATATTTTGGAATTAGAAAACTATTGATGGAGATCTGATTGATGAAGATGGTAATATCATTTCTATGAGAGTGAAATGCATTGCTGAAGGATAGGAATGGGTGGTCACCAACATTTTTGCTTCAAACTCTAAACCTACTAGGAGTAAGTTTTGGGTCAAAATCCAACAGAAAAGAGGATTGTTTTCCAGAATAGTTGGCTTTTGATGGGAGATTTCAACACCCCTCTGTAGGATATTGACAAATTAGGACGAACTCAAGCTCAACTAGATAGCAGGATTGATCTTATGGACTTCATCAATGCCAATGTCCTCATTGATGTTGACCTTTCTGGAGCCACCTACACTTGGTCTAATCGAAGGGATGGAGGAGATATTATTTAGGTAAGGCTAGATAGATCCCTTATCACTCCTGACTGGGTCCTTAAGTATAGATGTTCTCTATCTATTATTAATAGAATAGGATCGGACCATTATCCCATTCCTTTTGTTGTTGATTCTATTAAGGGAAAATGTTGTTTTCCATTCCGGTTTGAAAAAAATGTAGATTTCACACCCTTCTTTGGAAGCTTCCATTGCCAAATGGTGGAATATAACTATGGATGGTTCTGCCATGTTCAAAGTTGCTAAAAAATTAAGAAATATCAAAGACAACATTAAGATTTGGAACAAAAAGGTTTTTGGAGATATTTTTGAATCCAAGAGGAAGTTTAAGGAGGAATTAGAACAGGTTCAAAACTCTATTCAGGAATATGGATATAAGAAGTTCCCCAAGGATAAAGAAGATGAGGTTCTAGCCAAATTACACATCACTATTTCAAGAGAAGAAATTTACTGGAGGCAGAGATCTAGGGCTATTTGGTTAGAAGCTGGTGATAGAAATACTAAATTCTTTCATATGACATCAATGAAGCATAAAGCAGGAAGAAAAATTTCCAGATTAATTGTTGATGACAAAATTCTTGTCAAAGATGATGACATATGTGATGAAGCTGTAAGGTTCTTCTCTAACCTCCTGACAGGTAGCAAGGAATTTGACATTGTTAAGCAACAAGATCTGGTTGATAATATTTCTAAGATTATTGGACCTAATCAGAATAACATATTATCTACCATCCCTTCAGTTGATGAAATTGAAAAAAGTTGTTTTCTCCTTTCAAGGGGATAAGGCGCCAGGCCCGGATGGCTTCCCCATGTTTTTCTTTCGGGAATATTGGCACATTGTTGGGGCTGATATGGCCAATATTGTCAAAGAATTCTCTAGATCCAGAAGAATTCTTAAAGAAATCAACTCTACTTTCATTGCTCTAATTCCTAAGGTAGCTGGAGCTGATTCTATGGTTAAGTTTAGGCCAATAAGTCTTTGTAATTCTTTTTACAAGATAATTTCAAAACTCCTGGCTTCTAGATTGCTGGCTATTCTTCCCGTTGTTATCTCTAAGGAGCAAAAAGGATTTGTCCCACGCAGGCAGATTTTGGATTCTATAATTCTTATGCATGAGAATATCCACTCTCTTAATGTTGCAAACAAAGAGGGATTTCTCATCAAGCTAGATTTGGCAAAAGCCTATGATAGGGTTGAATGGTAGGTTCTTTTTAGGATCGTGGAGGCCTTTGGATTTGATGAGAAGGTTATTAAAATCACTAGAGAGATGATATCTACACCAAATTTTTCTATTCTTATTAATGGATCTCCATCCAAATTTTTTAAATCTTCAAGGGGACTTAGGAAAGCAGATCCTATCTCACCTATTCTTTTCACTATTTTGGCGGAATGTTTGAGAAAATTGATTCAAAAGTTGAAAGAGAATAGGACCATCAAAGGGTTCCAACCCTCTTCTTCTAATTTCTTTTGCACACATCAACAATTTGTTGATGATACAATATTGTTGGCATATTCTTCTGTTAGCAAAGCTTCTGCCTTCAAAGGTGCTCTTAGATCTTATTCCCTTGCTACTAGACAACAGGTTAATTGGGAGAAATCTTCTATTTAATTCATCAACACCCCCTTGTTGAGGAAGCAGAGGATTGCTAACATAATTTCACATAATATACTGTTGCATCAACTATATTATATATTGTTCCATCAACGATACTATATTCTGGTTCACTGCCTTCCATCAGCTATATTTTGTTTATTCTCCTATGACATTATATGAAGGTAATGCTATATTGACATTATATGAAAGTATTTTAATATAGCATAATGTCACAGGAGAGAAAACAAAATATAGTTGATGGATTGATAGTAGTATATGAAGGTAATTTCTTGGAACATGCGTGGCCTAAATGGTCTCCATAAACAGGATGTGCTTAGGAATTTTATTAGAGATCATAAGCAAGACATTATCCTGGTTCAAGAAAATAAAATGAGTAAGGAAAAAGTTGAAAAATTAAAATTCTTTAAATAGGGGGGTGTTTGTGGTAGTAGTTCTAATGGAGCGTCTGGTGGGGTTGCCATATTTTGGAATAAGAAAACTATTGATGGAGATCTGATTGATGAAGATGGTAATATCATTTCTATGAGAGTGAAATGCATTCCTGAAGGACAAGAATGGGTGGTCACCAACCTTTATGCTCCAAACTCTAAAGCTGCTAGGAGTAAGTTTTGGGACAAAATCCAGTAGAAAAGAGGGTTTTTTTCCTAGGATAGTTGGCTTTTGATGGGAGATTTCAACACCCCTCTCCAGGAGATTGACAAATTTGGAGGAACTCAAGCTCAATTGGATAGCGGGATTGATTTTATGGACTTCATCAATACTAATGCCCTCATAGAAGTTGACCTTTCTGGAGCCTCCTACACTTGGTCTAATCGAAGGGATGGAGGAGATCTTATTCAGGTAAGGCTAGATAGATCCCTTATCACTCCTGACTGGGTCCTTAAGTATAGATGTTCTCTATCTATTATTAACAGAATAGGATCAGACCATTATCCCATTTCTTTTGTTGCTAATTCTATTAAGGGCAAACATTGTTTTCCATTCCGGTTTGAAAAAATGTGGATTTCACACCTTTTTTTGGAAGCTTCCATTGGCAAATGGTGGAATATAACTGTGGATGGTTCTGCCATGTTCAAAGTTGCTAAAAATTTAAGAAATATCAAAGACAACATTAAGATTTGGAACAAAAAGGTTTTTGGAGATATTTTTGAATCCAAGAGGAAGCTTAAGGAGGAATTAGAATAGATTCGAAACTCTATTAAGGAATATGGTTATAAGAAGTTCCCCAAGGATAAAGAAGATGATGTTCTAGCCAAATTATAGAGTACTATTTCAAGAGAAGAAATTTACTGGAGGCAGAGATCTAGGGCTATTTGGTTAGAAGCTAGTGATAGAAATACTAAATTCTTTCATATGACATCAATGAAGCATAAAGCAGCAAGCAGAATTTCCAGATTAATTGTTGATGACAAAATTCTTGTCAAAGAAAATGACATAGGTGATGAAGCTTTAAGGTTCTTCTCTAATCTCCTTACATGTAGCAAGGAAATTGACATTGTTAAGCAGCAAGATGTGGTTGATAATATTCCTAAGATTATTGGACCTAATTAGAATAAGATATTATCTGCCATCCCTTCAGTTGATGAAATTCAAAAAGTTGTTTTCTCCTTTCAAGGGGATAAGGCATCAGGCCCGGATGGCTTCCCCATGTTTTTCTTTCAGGAATATTGGCACATTGTGGGGGTTGATATGGCCAATGCTGACAAAGAATTGTTTGGATCCAGATGAATTCTTAAAGAAATCAACTCTACTTTCATTGCTCTAATTCCTAAGGTGGTTGGAGCTGATTCTATGGGTAAGTTTAGGCCAATAAGTCTTTGTAATCCTTTTTACAAGATAATTTCAAAAGTCCTAACTTCTAGATTGTTGGTTGTTCTTCCCCTTGTTATCTCTGAGGAGCAAAAAGGATTTGTCCCAAGCAGGCAGATTTTGGATTCTATAATTCTTGTGCATGAGAATATCCACTCTCTTAATGCTGCAAGCAAAGAGGGATTTCTCATCAAGCTAGATTTAGCAAAATCCTATGATAGGGTTGAATGGCAGGTTCTTTGTAGGATCATTGAGACCTTTGGATTTGATGAGAAGGTTATTAAAATCACTAGAGAGTTGATATCTACACCAAATTTTTTTATTGTTATCAATGGATCTCCGTCTAGATTTTTTAAATCTTCAAGGGGACTCAGGCAAGGAGATCCTATCTCGCCTATTCTTTTCACTATTTTGGTGGAATGTTTGAGCAGATTGATTCAAAATTTGAAAGAGAATAGGACCATCAAAGGGTTGCAACCCTCTTCTGCTAATTTCTTCTGCATACATCAACAGTTTGTTGATGATATAATATTGTTGGAATATTCTTCTATTAGTGAAGCTTCTGACTTCAAAGGTGCTCTTAGATCTTATTCCCTTGCGACTGGACAACAAGAAATATGCTATTTACTTCATCAACATCCCCTTGTTGACACAACAGAGGATTGCTAACATAATTGGTTGTAAGGTTGAGCTGCTCTTGTCTACTTATTTGGGTCTCCCTCTTGGTTTGGCTCCTCCAAACTCTTTTTGGAATTCTTTAATTGATAAGTTAAACAAAAATTTCCATGGTTGGAAAGGCTCTATGTTATCATAGGCTGGTAAGCTTCATCTTATTGAAGCCACTCTTCAGAATCTGCCTATTTATGCTCTTAGTTTGTTTAGTATACCGGTCAAATTTGCAGAAGCTTTAGAAAGAATTCAAAAAATATTTCTTTGGTCTAGTGTGGAAGATAAGAAAAGGATTGCTTTGGTTTCTTGGGATAAAGTCTTTTGTCCTAAAAGCAATGGGGGGTTAGGTATTAAATCTCTTAAACCTTTCAACAAAGCTTTGCTATCTAAATAGATTTGGAAGGCATATGGTATTAAGAGATATTGGAGTAGGGTGTGGTTTGACAAATAAATACATAATCAGCCCATTCATTCTCTTCTCTATTATGAAGATATCCCTGCTAGATCTTTTATATGGAATAGTATGATCAAATCTATTAAAGTTGCTAAAGATGGAGTTGGATGGGTCCTTGGAAAAGGTAACAAAATCAGATTTTGGGAGGATGTCTAGATCAAAGATGAGCCTTGTTTTAACCAGGATTGCAGCCATTTCATTGAAGACTGTAAAAGGAGGTTTGGTTCTATGGTTTTAAATTATTAGGAGGAGAATAAATGGGTTAGACTTGATGCAGTTTATGCTAGATTTTCTTCGCCCCAGCATGATTTTCTATCTTTTTCCATCAACAAAGATTCTGATGATGTTTTCTTATGGAAGAGTAATCCTAGGGGTAATTTTACTGTTGCCTCTACTTATAAAAAAATTGCTACTCAGGCCTGCAACCCTATATGGACTAAAGTTTGGAATAGATTCCTCATTCCTAAAGTTAATATGTTTTTTTGGGCTTGCAACTCACAAAAAGATACTTACCATTGATAGCCTAGTTCAAAGAGGATTCATGATTCCTAATAGGTCTCAGTTATGTCAGAAAGAGGCTGAGTTTGTGGATCATTTGTTTCACTATTCTTTTACCTGGGAGATCTGGGGTAAAGTGTGGATGTAATGGAAAGTTGATTGGGTAATGCAGAATAGTTTTAAGGAAGTCCTTTGGCAATAGATTTTCCCTACCAAGATTCCCATGATTAAGACCCTCTGGTTCTTTGTCCTTCCTATGACCTGTTGGCATATTTGGAAGGAGAGAAACAATAGAATTTTTAGGGAGACTAAGTGTTCTTCTTGAGTGGTTTTTGAAAATATTTGTGGGGCTATTAAAGAAAACATCAATACCATTCACAAAAGTAACAAGCAGTGTAGTTATATTGACATGACTGATAATGAGAAAAATTATTCTAACTGAATGGAATTTGATATGAAGAGAAAAATTATTCTAACTGAATGGAATTTGATATGAAGAGTAGAAGAGATAATATTGTGTGGAGGTTCCCTCCTCATGTTTGGGTTAAGGTGAACTTTGATGGTGCAGCTAAAGGAAATCTTGGGAATGCTGGAGGGGGAGGGGTCATCAGAAAATCTTATGGCTTTTGTGTTGCTACGATTGAATCTCCCTTTGAAGTTCAAAACAACCATGTGGCAGAAGCTTTGGCAATGTTAAAATGTCTTCAGCTTGTTCAGAGATTTAATTTTAAAAGAATTTGGCTAGAGGGGGATTCCCTTAATATAATTTAGGCTATTAAAGTTATTAGTTCCCCTTCTTGGAATATCCAAACTATCATTGATAATGCAAAAAATTTGTTAGACACCTATGATAGTGTGATTATTACCCATACCTTTAGGGAAGGTAATAGGGTAGCTAATTTTTTAGCCAATGAGGGGGTCATTTTAGTGGAGGATGATAATTATATCAAAGAATCATCATGTAAGAACAGAGTATGAGAGAAATTATTTAATGACAGAGTCCATGGTACATATTAATTTCATTATTACCTTTCTGGCTTTGGACTTCAATGATAGATTTTGGAGTGAGGCAGATTGTCAATTGATTACATATCTGAGGCGTCGTGATAATGAGTATTGGTGTAAAGGGCCTTGTCATATTAAGTGCTGGGTTAATTTGAATGGTTTAAAAGACTACTTGAAAAACAAGAAAATCACCTTGGTTTTTTATTCCAGCGTCTTTGTTCTTCAGCATTTGGTCAGTTTGCACTCCTTTGAGGGTTTCAACTTGAACAACTATCACATTATGGGAGGAAATCTCAACCGTAATGAGCCTACTGGCTGTGATAGCTGGAAAGGTGAAAGAAAAATTTGGCAAAGGTTGCACAGATATGGCTTCACTGATTATATGGAGAAATTGCATGGGAGCAAGAAGTCCATTTCTGGTGGTTTTGCCAAGGGCTAGAAAAATAATAAAGTTACTCTATTCGGTCAGACCTAGAAAGTGGATGAAGATTTGGTGGCTAAGGTGATCGGTTTGTTGAAGGATGGCATCAAGTTTTATAGAGACCGCAAGTTCTCGGTGGAAGCCATCAAGAATTTCCCCAAAAATGAAGAAGAAAGGGCTTGGCTCGCCAAAAAGGATAATGCTTCCTATTATCTCCCTAACCAGGTAAAATCTTTTTGCCAAAAAATGTTGAAAGTTTTAATGGAGTACCTTATGGTTGATGGTAGGTTTTCGAAAGTCTACAATTACCACTTTGTTATCCTTAACCATTTTCTCCATGGATATAAGATATCACTGCCCTTCTACTTGGCCTCCTCCCTTAATGAGAGTCTAGCTGACCATGCTAAGAGACCTAATTCCTACCCCATTTCTCACCAAGGCCTTATTTTGTTAATATATGAGCATCTTAAGGGTAAAGATATGGCTAATAAGGATGATCCCTTTGTGGAGAATGCCCATATTTCTGAGGATCATGATGGCTCTGATTCTGATGAGGATTCTTCTAATCTTCCTCCTAAAAAGAAATTGAGGGTTAGTGAAAAAGATAAAGAAGACATTGAAGAGAATGTTGGTTCTGAGCAGGAGTAGGAGAAGGAGGTGGAAGAAGAGGCGGTGAATGAGTAGGAGAAGGAGGTTGAGGGTGAGGAAGGGGATGAGCAGAGAGAAGAGGATGTTGAAGAGTCAAAGGCAAAGGATAATCCCTATGTTTTGGATAATAGGGATGATGTTCAACATAACATGGAGGAGGGAAACCCTGGGTCTAAGGATTTTGCCTCGGATTTGGAGAATGCGGAGTCCATTCTAAATGCTGCTAGAAACAACACTCTAGAAATGTTCAATTTCCAAAAGTGGGTGATTGATAACATCACTAGCATTCAAGAAAAATAGAGAGAGCTAGATTTTAAAATTGAAAATTTGGTTAAGGATATCAACATTAAAGGTAAATAGGATAATGCAGAGGATACTAGTGCTACAGAGGATGAAAAAAAAGTTTCAGACTGGCCAAAAAGTGAGATTATAAAGGGAGATTTGAAGCACCTAGAGGATATGGTGAGGATTCTCAAATAAAAGGGTTGAGTCTGATAATGGTCTGATAAACAATCAGATTCAAAAAAATGAGAGTGCTTTGAGGAAATTCATGGAGCATAGTTTGGCTGTGTTGAAGGTGTCCTCTAAAAACATGAATGCGCTAGTTGCTTGCCTGGAGAAGGATAAGAAGAATAAAGAAATGGTGATTATTGATGACGAGCCGACTTCTAGCTCTATTCAACATAGTGAGTTGGAGATGAAGACCAAAGGCAATCAATAGATGTAGGAAAATAAAGACATGAAAGAGGCAGCTAATGTGATGATGATGTTGGTCAAGGATGCGGAAGAGACTATAAAGATTTTCACCTTAAATGTAATTTTATTTTAGGTGTGCCAGTCTCTTGCTGGCCTTTTGTTGTTCTTTACTTTGGTTGTTGTCTTTTATGTTGTTCTTTTGCAGCCTTTCTCTCTTTGTTCTATTTTCTCTAGTTTCTCTATTGCTTCTCTTTTTGATATGTAAGCGGGTTTCGGGTCCCTTAAAACCTAATTTTCCTTAATAAAAAACATTGTTACTATATATGTAGATCATACCAGCAAATAGAATATATAATTGCACAACTATATGAAAGATTAACCTCTTTTTTGCTCTTAGATTTAATGTATTAAGCTTTTATCCCCCCCCCCAAAAAAAAAGATTAACCTATTTAAATATTTAAAGAATGTTGTAGGAAGTATTCGTAGTAGTTATGATGAAAATGATGTTGATTAGAGAATAGATGTAAAATTTTGTATCTTAGAACACAAAGAGTTTACCGCTGATCAATAATTCCTAGATGCCACAGTTATATTAATAACTAAAACTAGCCTGGTGGCATCTGCTATGGAAACACCAATTAATGGTCATGTGTTTGCATCAGGATAAGTAGTCAACTTGGATGGGGCTGATCCAATATCATTTTATTCTTCCAAAAACATAAAATCTAGTCTAAGGAGTTTGAACATGCAAAGAAATCTAATAAATTCTAGCCTTCTAAGAATGAATGAATTTACAGTTAATGTTGCTCTAGTTTCTATTTGAATTTACATTCTTGTCTTGTCAGAATTTGAGAAATTGAGAAATACAGAAGTCATTTGCAAATGTTATTTGGATCAACTTCAATAGTAAGGGGAAATGTTTTGTTGAATCTAACCAGGGTGACTGAATTGATTGTTGTTTGAGATTCCTTTCTTGGTTAATAACACTAGAAAACATGGTTGGAAAAAATGGACTCAAGACATGGACTTGGCAATCCAAAATATTGACTTGAACTCAGGGTTCAACAGAATCTTAGCTAAAAGAGGAACATAATTACAAAAAAAAATTAATACATTTAGAGAGCGGAGAAGTCTATTATAATCATCATTTTTTCATACTTTAAAGATTACATCTTATGACTCAAAAAAAAACTTAAAATTTAAAATTTAGAAGTTAAACAATACATTGTATAAAATTATAAATAATAATTGTTTAACTATTGATAATGGACATATGTCATAAATAGTGAAATACAATCCACGCCACCCTCATTCCCCTCTCAATGTAACTTTCAAGCCTTAAACTAGAATGTAAGTTTTTGATTAAGTAAAAATAGGTTTTAAGGGACCCGAAACCCAATTACATTCGAAAGATAGCCAAGAAGGAAACAAAACAAGACAGCTGCAAAAGACCAGCAAAAAAACTAGCAGCAAAGAAAGGGACAACAAGAGGCCAGAAAGAAATTGGCCCCAAGCCCAACATTACAAGTTAATTAAAAACTCTTAATAGATTCCTCAACATTCTGAACCAACAGTATCATCGCCTTGGCCGCTTCCCTCAGTTCGTTGTTTTCCTATCCCAGCTGGCTCTCTTTCATTTTGGTGTCCTTCCCAGTAGTGGTATGCCTAGTTCTACATCTGGGATTCTGGTTGGTGGGGCTGGAGGTTGGAACGTCTTCTATAATTACCAGGTTCTTATCCTAATTTTTCCTTTCCAAATGATCCACCAAAGAGTTCATGTTCTGGGAAGAAACTTTAAGGACCTGGAGGCTGTGGTTCATGAAACTTTTCAGAGCCTTCTCATTATGGGCGATCTGGGTGTTGATGTTGTCTTTGTCCTCCTCCACCTACTCTTTCAGAGTTCTGATAACATCCTCCAAGTGTTTCAGGTCCTCTTTGATCAGATCTTTCTCCAGCCAATCCTCCGTCTCCATTTCCTCCTCAGCTTCACTATTTTCTGTATCATCATTATGTTTCCCAGAGTTAGAATCCTTAATCAACTTATTAATCTTATCTTCTAGCTCCCTTTGCTTACCTTGCATATTGGTGATGTTTTCAACAACCCATTTCTAGAAATTGAAGGATTCCAGAGTGTAGTTATGGGCAGTGTTCAAGATGGTGTTCGTAGAGTCCTTGACCTATTCAGTCTCCTCAGAGTTAGGGTTGTCATACTCCTTAGAATTCAGAGAAGCATTCTCACCTTTTGAGCCATTAGGGTTAGAGTGAGGGTTTTCAGAGTTAACCCCCTTCCTCCCCTTCACCATTGTTCTCATCCTTATTTTGCTCCATTTTAGTATCAATGTCCTTATCCTTTTCCTCTTCCTCATCACAATGCACCTCCTTTTCCTCATGCTCTGTTTCAGCTTTCCTTTTTTTGTGGGTAGGGGTATTAGGCTGATCCCCATCCGAGTCAGAGTCTTTGTAGCTCTCAGAGATATGAGCGTTAGTGATCAAGGGGTCATCTTTGGTTGCCCTAGCCTTGTCCTTTAGATGTTCATATATTAGCAGTATAAACCCCTGGTGGCTAAAGGGTAAGAGTTAGGCTTTTTAGCATGGTTAGCAAGACTCTCATTTAGAGAGGATGCTAAATAGAAAGGCAGGGAAATTTTAGCCCCATGACGGAAATGGTTCAAAATAGCGAAGTGATAGTTATAAATTTTTGTAAATCTTCCATCCACAGTCAAATACTCCATTAAAACCCTTAGAACTTTTTGCCAGAAGGGCTTTACCTGCTGGGGAGTGTAGTAGGAGATGTTAGCCTTCTTCACAAGCTTGCCCTTCTCATCCTCCAACTTCGAGAAGTTTTTGAAAGCTTCAACTGCATACTTTCGATCCCTGTAGAATTTAGTACCCTCCGTTTGAAGACCCGTGACCTCTACAACTAGGTTTTCATCAATTTGCCAAATCTCCCCGAACAATGTAAGTACCCTTCGTAGAATTTAGTACCCTCCATAGAATGTAAGTTGATATCAACATGATGACTAAGTTTATAGTATCCTTGGGTTTAGGAATAATACATTTGATGTATTTGAGAGTGCTACAAAATTTAAATAATTATAATGGCTAATTGTTTGTATTTATTTCTTTCTTATAATATAAAACCAATGGACATATTTTATTTCAATAGAGTTATCTATATAAGGTGCTATAGTCCACAAATTGAACATATAAGTCATCTTAATTTATGATCCAAATAGACAATTTAAAAAATTCACATTTTTCCTCGAAAAATTGCATTGTTCTAGCAAAGTTGAAAAGTTGGTTTTGTGTTGTGCAGGCCTTGACCAAATATCATAGTTTCCTAAACTATTGCAATGTACATAGTCTACCAACAATTGGATAATTGCAAGATTAATTCCTAGCTAAAAAGTTGTGATGTCGTTTCTATTGGCTCCGTGGGCTAGGGTTTATGTTGGGATTTGGCGGAAAGCTTTTAGAAAGAGGTGCAACCAACTGGGTATTCGTGGTGAAGGGGGGTGCTGACAGACATTGGATTGGTGTTGCACCGAGTTATTATCATAATGGTGGATTTGGGTCATCTGGAAACTGATAGGATTTTGGTGCATTTTTTGTTATTGCCCCTAACGATCATGGAATAGGGTTTCGCCCCCATTCACGGCCTGTTGCAGTGCCATAATGGTGGTTAGGTGTGCAGAAAAGAGATGTTTTAATTCAGGGGGATTCATTTTCGTTGGCAAGTGGTGGGTTTCTGCATCATGGAAGAGATATTAGGGCTCCTTCGGATACATCTATGGTCTCAGCGGCTAAGACAACTATTGTCACTTTGAGAGAGGAGGTTGATAAGGAGGTTGAGCATAACAAACTCATTTTTGCTAGCTTAGGGATTATTGGGCGCTTTAGAGGAATTTGGCCAAGTCTTGGCGACCTTCATAAATGGATTTCAGACCACTAGGAGCCCATTGTGGATGACAGTGTGCAAATTTACCCTCATGCTCGAGGGTTTTTTGTTGTGGTTTTTCAAAATATGGAGGATAGAAACAAAATCCTTGGTGGCTATTAATGGTGCTGGGAGGACAATAATCCATTGATCCTTAAACTGTGGCATCTAACTTTCAACCTTGGGTCTGAATCCTTTGATCGCACTATGTTATGGATTAGGCTTCCAAACCTTTCATTGCAGTACTGGTTTGACTCTTGTTTTGAAGCTATTGAGAATTCCTTAGGTAAGTTTTTAATGACAGATGAAGGATCTCTCAATCTATTACATACTACTTTTTATTGTATCTTGGTGGAGATGGATACATCCATGGATCTCCCTTCAGAGATTTCAATTTATTTGTCAAAATGTTGTTGGCTTTAGTCTATGGATTATGAAGGGATTCCATTTAGGTGTAAGTGATGCTTTAATATTGGACATAATACTAAACCATGTGCTAAGCATAGGGTGATGAGACCAGCAACATGGTGGAAAGATGTTATCCCCAAATTTTACATGGTGGATAAGGAGGAGGTGAATCTAAAACACCCCCTAGATGAAGGGGGTTTGATCAAAGATTCCATTGTTAAGGCTCTAGAACTAACAAATGTGGAGCAAGGTTTGGCTGGTGGTTTGGATGGTGTGGTGGGTGGAGGTGTTCAAAGGGGTTGTAGGTCCATTTAGGCTGTTAATGGGGGTGCACAGATGATGGAGGGTGGTTCTAGCTCTTAGGGGGTTTTATTGCAGGGCTAGTTGAGGGGATTTAGATTGTATATCCTTGTCGGGTTAGTAAGGGGTTGGATGAAGTGGGTATTCAAAATCTAAAATCTCTAGAGAATGCCAAAGCAAATGGATAGATAGAGGTGAAATGGAAGAAGGGAAAGCGGGGAAAGAATGGGAGTATTTGTTTTGACCCCTTTCCAGAAGGGGAAGATGGCTCTAGGGAGGTGGCTCCCTAATTGTAGCCATATCTGGTTCGGGCCAGTTCAAAATCCTGTGTTATTAATAAAAGTCACTATTACTGAGCAAAAAAAACAAAAACTAGATAATTGCATGATTTCATTGAAGGAGTGATGTAGGAGCATCCCCGGTTCATAGAAATCTTGCATCGACCAAAACTATTTTCCTTTCTATTTTTCTTTCAGTTTGCAGTTTCAACATTTCTTTCCGTGTGTCCTGGTTTTGGCTCATCGGATCCTGTGGAGTTGGATTCAATTTGAAGACTTGACCATCTTTCTTATTTCCAGACCGCATTGCATTTGGATCATTTTCTGGCAAGTTATCGCTATCTGTTTCCTTGACATTTTCCTATTACTAGTTGATAGTTTCTTGTTACTGATTACCTGGACCTATTTTGGTGATCTACCGAAACCCCTTTTGAAGCTTGTGGAGCCTTGGGCATTGATTTCGATGTTCCTTGGTGTGTGGCCGACCTTTTCCCATGATTTGCACTTCATCCTTTGGATTTTCCAGAGGAATCTCTTGGTAGAGGTCGACCTTGTTGATTTTACATGTTAGGTCTTGTTCTTCGGGTTTAGATCCCTTTTTGGGCCGACCGGATCCCCTTGGATCATATATATAATTGTAATTGTGCATTACAATGTATCAATCAAACAATGAAGTAGCTAGACTGAGCGTAGAAGATAGAACTTAAGATTCAAGGTCTCGGTTGTGACCTATTCTATATGTTCTACCAAGCCTATGAGTCGGTTATGCTGTAACCCGGTTGTTATTGGTTGGTTGTAATCAATTTTCATGTTATAATACAATCTAATCTGCATTGCCTCCATCATATCTTTGTGTTTCTATTGTGTTTACTCTTGTTGACCAGACTGTATTGATCTCTTTGAGGTCCCTTCTCACTAGTGACTACTTCAAGTGGTATTAGAGCGAGTTTTTGTTTTGGAGGTTGTGTGTCCTAAGATTTTTGTTGTAGGGTGGCAAACTATGGATCCAACCTGTAGCTGCAGAGGACTAGCATGAATGATGGCACGAAGAGGAGCTAGGAATGGTGGAGCATGTGGGAATGCAGACCCTATGGTGATGGAGATGTTGCGAGGTATAGTAGCCCAGTTCAAATTTGTGGAGATAGCCC
Source organism: Cryptomeria japonica (assembly GCF_030272615.1). Classification (NCBI taxonomy): domain Eukaryota; kingdom Viridiplantae; phylum Streptophyta; class Pinopsida; order Cupressales; family Cupressaceae; genus Cryptomeria; species Cryptomeria japonica. The sequence continues at coordinate 537,504,179 of NC_081407.1, forward strand.
AGACAAGAGGCTGACATATTGAAGATGTAAGTAAAGATGAAGGAGAAGAAGCCTTAGCAGAACAAGTAAACCCACCAATGATTGATCCGGATGAGGAAAGGTTTTTGAGGGTTTTGAGTAGGGTTAATACTAAACCTCATTTTATCCCACCGGAATATGATGGGAAGATAGATTCAGATGAATTGATGGATTGGATCTCAGAGATGGAGAAATATTTTGATTTTGAACACTACAGAAGAAAGGAAGGTTAAATATGCATGTACCCGGTTGAAAGGTCATGCATCTCTTTGGTGGGAGAATTTGCAAGTTGATAGACAGAGAAGAGGTAAAGAGAAGATAAAGGCATGGGATCAGATGATTGCTAAGTTGAAGTCAAAATTTATGCTAGCTGATTATCAAGTGAATCTATTCCAGAAGTTGCAGAATTTGAGACAGAAGGAATCTAGGGTACAGGAATAAACCAAGGCATTTTACAAGTTGAATATTAGATCCGGACATGTTGATGATGAAGTTGAACAAGTTGCAAGATATTTTAATTGATTGTGGATGTCTATATAAGATGAACTTAGATTAATCAAATTAGAGAGTGCTGGAGAGGCTTACCAGTATGCTCTAAAGGTAGAAGAGAAGCTAAACAAAAGACATGAGCAAAGGCAGAGAGGTAGAGGTGGAAGGTTTACTAGAGGAATATTTCAAGGAGGAAGAGGATATACCAGAGGTAGAGGAACCTGTACAAATTAGAACAAGGATAAGGAAGTAAACAAAGAAGGTAATTCATATCAGAAAGATGATAGAAATTTCTACCGGAGGACAGAATTGAATGGCTACCGGAATGAGAATTTTGGAAGACAAGACAAGAGAACATTCAAAGGAAATTTCTATAAGTGTGGAGGAGAAGGACATCATGTTTTCGAGTATAAGAAGACAAAGAATACCAGAAGAGAAGTAGTGGTGGAAGAAAACCCCACTAGATTAGATAATAAACCACAAGATGGAGAACAGTTGATGATGAGGAGAGCTTTGTGTTATACCGGAGGAGATGAAGAGCTCTTGCAGAGGAAGAATTTGTTCAAGATGAGATGTAAGGTATCCGATAAGTGTTGTAAAGTTGTTATTGATAGTGGTAGTTTAGATAATCTTGTTTCAGAAGAGATGGTGAATAAGTTGAATTTGGAGAGATTGAAACACCCTAAACCTTATCAGATAGCACGGATTCAGGATGAACATAAGTTGTTAGTAAGTGAGCAATTTTTGGTGAAATTGAAAATTGGGAATTATCATGATGAAGTCTTGTGTGATATTATGCCTATGGATATTTGTCATCTTTTATTGGGTAGACCTTGGCAGTTGGATAGACAGGCAGTACATGATGGGAGGAAGAATACATACACTATTGTGGCCAATGGGATGAAGCAAACCTTGTTGCCCTTGAAGGAACCTTTGAAGAATGAAGTCTGTATGAATGCTAGAATCTATTTGGTAGATGTAAGGAAATTCATGGATGGATTGAGACATGAGAATGTGTGTTTTGCCTTAATTCCTAAGAAGAATGAGAATCTGGAGCATGAAGAGGGACAACCAGAAGAGATAAAGATTTGCTGACATAATATGAAGACATCATTTTAGATAATGTACCTGATGGATTGCCACCTGTGAGAAGTATTAGTCATTGCATGGAATTGGTTCTCAGAGATAGTTTTCCTAACAAGGCTTCACACTGGATGACACTGACATAGAATGAAGAGATGAATAGACAAGTGCAGGAGTTGTTGCAGAAAGGTTTGATCAAGGAAAGTTTGATCCCTTCTGTAGTACCAACAATATTAGAACCTAAGAATAATGGAGAGTGCATAATGTGTACTGATTCCAGAGCAATTAACAAGATCACAGTGAAATACCAGTTTCCTTTGCCTAGGATGGATGACTTAATAGACTGTTTGAGTGGAACCAAATAATTTACTAAGATAGATTTGAAGAGTGGATATCATCAGATTAGGATCAGAGTGGGAGATGTTTGGAAGACAACATTCAAGACAAATGAAAGATTGCATGATTGGTTGGTGATGCCTTTTGGGTTAACTAATACACTGAGTACTTTCATGAGGCTGATGAATGAGGTATTGAATAAATTATTGGGTAAGTTTGTTATTGTGTATTTGAATGACATTCTGATTTTCAGTAAGACAAAAGAGGAACATTTATTGCATTTGAGACAAGTTTTGCAGAGGCTGAGAGAAGAAAAGTTGCTGATCAATATTAAGAAGTGTACTTTCATGAAGGATGAGTTAGTCTATTTGGGATTTGTGATATCTAGGGATGGTTTGAAGATGGGCCCTAAGAGAGTAAAAAAAAATGTTGAGTGGTCTACACCAGAAAGCATTGGAGAGGTAAGATCATTTCATGGATTGGCTAGTTTTTATCGGAAGTTCATCAAAAATTTCAGTTTAGTTTGTAACCCTATGATTGACACTGTGAGGGGAGATCAAAAGGAATTCAAGTGGACCACAAGAGAAAACAAAAGTTTTGAACTATTGAAGTAGAAAGTGACTGAGCAACTTGTGTTAGCTTTACCCGATTTCAATAAATTATTTCAAGTGGATTGTGATGCAAGTGGAACAACAATAGGAGTAGTCTTGAGTTAGGGGAGAGCAGTAGCTTATTTCAATGAGAAATTGAATGATGCTCGAAGGAGATATTCAGTGTATGATCACGAGTTTTATGCCATAGTTCAAGCCTTGAAGAAGTGGAGACATTACCTATTGCCTAAGGAGTTTGTGTTGTATACAGATCATCAAGCTTTGCAATATTTAAACAGTCAGAGTAAGTTGAATCAGAGACATATGAGATGGGTAGAATTCTTGCAGAGTTATACCTTTGTGTTGAAGCATAGAAGTGGAAAATCTAACAAAGTTGCTGATGCATTGAGTAGGAGAAGGAGTTTGTTGACAGAGATGAGAGTGACAGTATTAGGATTTGAGGAATTGAAGACCTTGTATGATGATGACTCGGATTTTGTAGAACCTTGGAAAGCATGTAAAGAATCAGTTATAGTAGATAGAAGCAAGTGGTTGGATTAATTCATTCAAGACATGTGATGTTATTCAGAGGAGTTCATTTGTGCATACCTAAGAGTTCCATGAAGGAGAAGAAGATAAAGGAGAGACATAGTTGAGGATTAGCTAGACAATTTGGTATTGACAAAATAGTAGAATTGGTGAGTGAGCAGTTCTTTTGGTCCCAAATTCATAACGATGTTTAGAGATATGTGCAAAGTTGTAGAGTTTGTTAATTTGCAAAGGGTAGTAGTCAGAATGTGGGATTCTATAGTACCGGTAAGACCTTGGGAGGATATAAGCATGGATTTTGTACTAGGATTGCCTAAAACATCGAGAGGGAATGATTCTATATTTGTGGTAGTGGATAGATTCTCAAAGATGGCTCATTTCATACCTTGTAAGAAGACATCAGATGCATTACATGTAGCAGACCTATTTTTCAAGGAAGTAGTGAGATTGCATGGATTACCTAATAGCACAGTTTTAGACAGAGACACTAAGTTTGTTGCCTATTTTTGGAGAATACTTTGGAAGAAGATGAAGACAGATTTAAAGTTCAGTTCTATTTTTCATCCACAGATTGATGGACAGACAAAAGTAGTTAACCGGAGCTTGGGAAATTTGTTGAGATGTTTAGTTGGAGATAAAATTGAAAGTTGGGATTTGATCCTTGCACAAGTAGAGTTTGCCTACAACAATTTTGTAAATAGGAGTACCGGAAGAACACCTTTTGAGATTGTTACCGGAGTGCATCCTAGATGTATACCAGAATTAAGAGATATTAGTAGTGAAGATCAGAGAAGTTCAGAAGTAGAAGATTTTGCAGATCACATGGTAGCCTTGCATATTCAGGTTAAGTAGCATTTGGAAGACATGAACAACAAGTATAAGGAGAAGGCCGATGAGAAGAGAAGACATAAGGAATTTAAAGTTGGCGATGAAGTGATGGTATATCTGAGAAAAGAATGATTCTCAGTTGGAACTTATAACAAGTTGCAGATGAAAAAGTTTGGACCATGCAGGATTTTGAGGAAGTTCAGTTCTAGAAATGCATATGAAGTGGAGTTACAGGATAGTCTGAGTATTTCACTTGTGTTTAACATTGTAGATCTTCATGAGTATTATGAACTAGAATTTAGTGAGAAAAGCATTGCAGACTTTGAGAAATAGTTGCCCCAAAAGGAACCAGATCAGATTGAAGAAATTTTGGACAGTAGGATTTGTCGTAGTACCCAGAGCAGTCAGTATAAAGAGTATCTTGTGAAGTGGAAGGACAAACCAATTGAAGATTCATCTTGGATTTCTCAAGCAGAGGTAGGTCGCCTTGGTTTCCCTATGACCCCAACAAAGTGAGAGGCTCACTTTTTCAATAACCTCAGATGTCTGATGTAGGATAATCCCCGGTTCATAGCAATCTTGCATCGACCAAAAATATTTTCCTTTCTATTTTTCTTTATGTTTGTAGTTTCAACATTTCTTTTTGTGTGTCCCATTTTTATCTCACCGGATCCTATGGAGTTGGATTCTACTTGAATACTTGATCATCTTTCTTATTTCTAGACCACATCACATTTAGATCACTTTTCGGCAAGTTATCACTATCAGTTTCCTTGAGAGTTTCCTATTACCGGTTGACAGCTTCTTATTACCGATTGCCTGGACCTATTTTTGTGATCTACTATAACCCCTTCCAAAGATTGCGGAGCCTTGGGCATTGATTCTGATGTTCCTTAGCATGTGGCTGACCTTTTCCCATGATCTGCACTTCATCCTTTGGATTTTCCAGAGGAATTTCTTGGCGGAGGCCGACCTTTTTGATTTTACACGTTAGGTCTTGTTCTTCAGGTTTTGATCCCTTTTTGGGCCGACTGGATCCCCTTGGATCGTATATATAATTATAATTGTGCATTAGAATGTATCAATCAAATAATGAAGTAGCTAGACTAAGCGTAGAAGATAGATCTTAAGATTCAAGGTCCCGGTTGTGACCTATTCTGTATGTTCTACCAAGCCTGTGAGTCAATTATATTGTAACCCTGTTGTTACCGATTGGTTGCAATCAATTTTCATGTTATAATACAATCTTCTCTACATTGCCTCCATCATATCTTTGTGTTTCCATTGTGTTTTCTCTTGTTGACCGGTCCAGATTGATCTCTTTGAGGTCCCTCCTCATCGGTGACTGCTTCAAGGAGTTCATTTAACTAAGGCCATTCTACTATTTCATAATGCTTTCTTTGTAAATGTGTTCTATTTCTTTTTTGTTTACCTATCTTTGCAATCCCTGTTGGACATCTTTTTGTTTTCATAATTTAGAAGTACCCATTTTCTATTGGTTTTGCAAATTAGTTTCCCTATAATTAGACAATTGCTCAATTCCACCATAGCTTCTTTACCATTTTCTTGAGGGGATATGTTCTTATAATTTTGAGTTACCATTTCCAACCATCAACTTGATATAGAGGCACCATAAAATAAGTCAAAGTGTGCTAGATTCATTTGGTGTTGATGAAAGTATAAATGTATGTGCACCTACTATATTGTGGAAATTCTATACATACATATCTGTATTATCAATTGGTAGCCACATTTATGAATAAGAGATATTTGTTCTTAGTTATTGAGTTTGTGTCATTGAAGTTGAGGTTGCATTCCTTACAATCAACATTTTGACAATGTCATTGTTGTTTGCAGCCTTCACCAACGACTTATGATGAAGTCTTCAAGACCATGTTTGATTATATAGATTGACTCTTTGTGATGGTACGACCCATTAAGCTTTTATACATGGAAATTGGTGAGTATTTCAATGATGTGGAACACTTTTGGAAATTTTTCTTTTGATATGATGAAGTTTTGGGTCATGATTAGTGAAATATAAGTAAAAATTATTTCTTACTCTTGCAAATTTTAATGTTATTGATTATAATTGGAATTTTTCAGGTTTTAGATGGTTTTGTTATGTATGCAATAGAGATTTTTGTTTGAAAAGTCATGGAGAAGCTAACTTGTTCTATAAAGATGGTTCACATGCTCATAGGACTGGACAAATTTGTCCAGTTCAGTTCAAATTTTTTTCATCACCATTGAAATTTTTCTAGATTCTGGTTCCTTTTGAAAATTCTAGATTTTCCAAGGTTTTGACTTGTCAGGCAAATTGAATTTTTCAAACTTAGTAATCATGTTCTAGATTATATAGTTCTAAATGTGGTAGTTACTCAAATTGCTAGGCAAGGTTTTGTTGATAATTTCTTAGCCAAAAGTTAATTTCTCATAATATATATGGTGTAAGACTATATTCTCTTATGCTGATTGTTCCATTTTAGTACCATTTTACATTTTAAATATAATTTTGCTTAGATGAACTTTTATCAAGAGAATGAAGACTTTATTTTTGTCTCAGATGGTATTGCACCAAGAGCTAAGATTAATCAACAACGTTCACAACGTTTTAGAGCTACAAAAGATGCAATTGATGTGGTGAGTGTGTTGGAAGTTGAAACCGATTCCTGCAAAGCACCTCCTTCATGCATAGCATAAAAACATAATATATAGCACAAGAGCGATAATTTCAACTTTTTTTTTTTTTTATGGCCACGTAATTTGTTGCCCTTAAATATTATATACACTAGAGATTAAATTATGATCTTGGATGGCAAAAAATCAAGGTGTGTCTAAAATGATCATTTAAGTTATATTCAATAATTTAATAAATAGGCATAACATTTAATCTCTTAATATTTTTCTAGATTTTTTAAAGAGAAATTTGTAGTATATTGCTTTGGTGTGCTTGTGTTTGAACTTTTTTGTACATGATTTTTGAATGTTTCTTCACTATAATCACCTCTGAGTCAATCATTGAAGATTAGCCTATCTAATGCAAATGTTCTAAGTGAAGGTGAGCATAGTCTCATGTCATACATTCATGATCAAAGAGACCTGGCAGGTTTTGATCTAAATACTCGACATTTCCTATATGGGTTGGTATGTCCTTTCTTATGTACCAAGTGATAAATATTTTAATGGCTAATTTGGATTTCAAATAAAGTCTTTTCATGTACCAACTTTTTTTAATTGTTGTGGAATTTTTGAATGTTTTCATTTGGATTACTACAAGATGCTGACCTAATTATGTTAGGACTTGCTACTCATGAGATCCATTTCTCAATTTTAAGAGAGGCCAGCACTTGATTCCCTACATTTTTTTTCTAATCTATTGCTATTCTTTATTGTTTTGTACTTGTTATAACACTTGAATGACAATCTACAAATTAAAAATACTTGACAATAAATTTATGACCAGGCACCAGGATATATTTGTTGGAAATTTGGAGGAATTGATTATGTGTTGTATTTATGTTTGTCATTGATGTCAACACTAGATGTTCCTGCTGTCTACTAGGTTCTGGTAGAGTGGTTGGTTTATGATGCTGATATGGAGATATTCTCTAGTATGTTCCAACTATTGGAATTGGTTTGGATTGGTTATTCATGTGTTCCTGATGTGTATCACATTTAGTTGATTGGGATTTGGTGATCAAGAAGCTATCATTTGTTCTAGTAAGCCTTTTGGTCACCGGTAAGGGTTTTACCGATAGAGCTTTGTTGAAGATCTTTTGATGAATCTGATAAGTGGTGTTGGTGTGGCTTCTGAAGGCTATTAGGATACTAATGGTTATCATGTTCATATTCCAGTTGATCGGTGGTGTTTCATTTGGCTTATGGCGACCTATTTTAGGTCTGGTGTTATTCTACTAGGTTATGGACCAGTTTATGTAACATGTTGGTTGATGCTCCCAATGCGTTACCAGTTGGATTTATTGATTGGTTTATGTTGTTTTGATCTTATGCCAACTTGGTTTATCATTGGTTTGTAGGATTATGTAATAGATTTATTGTATTATCTTTTAGGGGGCCCACCTAATTGTTTAGGTCTCGAGTTGGTAAAAATATGATGTAAGATCTCTTTCTAGATCGTGGTATGTGGGTTATGGCATTATCTCTGTGTGAATAAGGTTGTAATCATTTGAAGAGGTTTTGGTTGATCATAGGTGATCGAATTGGGTTTGTGTAAGAGGTTTAAGACCTTCGGTATTGAGATTAATTAGAACTGTACCCAGGCATAGGAGATGTTATTCTTGCAAATAATTCATCTTTCCGGATTATAGTCTAGATTTCTTTTGTAGTCAGTGAGGCTCCTTTTGTAATGAGAAGTGCACTCTAGGCTATTGGCCTTGTTGCATGTTCAGGCCCCTTATTGTAATATTCATTCATCTGATTAGTGGATAGATTGTGGGTCTCCAATACCACCGTGGTTTTCCCTCATTGAGGTTTTCCATGTATAAATGTATGGTGTTATTGTGTACATCTTTGTGGTTGCATTGTTGCGTATTATTATATGCTTTTATATTTACCGGTTGTTGAGTTGTTGTGTTAATAAGGTTAAAATTCATCATACCGGTATAGCACTGATTCACCCCCCCTCTTAGTGTTCTTGGATCCCAACAATTAGTATCAAAGCCTGGTGCCTCAGAGTAAGTCTAACACCTTGAGAAAGATCCTGAATCTGAAATCTATAGAGATAAGTTTAAGGAAGGAACTTCAAGTAACACTTGAAGACTATGATGCTGAAAGGTTGAGGAACATGAAGTTGCAAGATGAGTTGAGATCTACGAAGGAATTCATTTTTACTCTAAAAGAGAGGTTATCACTTGATCAAGCTAAAAGGAAGGAACTTTATGATCAATTACAAAAACAGGATGATGCAGAGAAGAATGCTTTAAAGGAATAATGTCAGAAGCTGAGTTGGGAGAATGGTGTCATGAAGAATGAAATGCAAGACCTAACCATGAGGATGTCCAAGTAGATTGAAGACTGAAATAATAATGAAGAAAATCTTGCCACATCTCTAAAATAAAGATATGAGGAATTCATTAGGTTGGCACATGAGAATGATATATTGAGAACTGAATTGGTGCAATCACATAACAATAAGAAAGATTTGGAAACAATGGTGATAGTCCTAAGAGGTGATCTGGATGCTACAAATGAGTACAAAGATAAGTTCAAGGTTAAATCTTCTAAGCTTGATGAGTTATTAAAGAATCAAAGGGACACTGGAGAGACTAGAGCTCTTAGATTTGAGCATGAGGAAACCTCCAGTACTGTAGATAAGGATGATACATCTAGTCAGAAGGTCAACCAGAATCAGAAATCACTGATAAGACAACCTAATGAACATAAATTTAATGGTAGATGCTTTGTTTGCAATAAGTTTGGTCATAGAGAAAGTAAATGCAAAAATAGAGAAAATCAAAATAATAATTCAGTTCCTGGTCAATGTTCAAATTGTAAGAAGAATGGTCATAGGACAAAAGATTGTAGAATGTTTGGACATATGGCTAATCAATGTAGGTTGAGGAATGGTAAAGGTTATAGTAAGGAAATTCATAAGAGTAATGTCACTTGTTATACATGCAACAAAGTAGTATATATTGCCAAATTTTATAGAAGCAAGAACCTACTGGTAGGAAGTGATAAATCTAATGAGAAGGGAAAGCAAAAGGTTGATGAAATCCAGCAAGCTCATGATAAACAGTGGATTAGGAAGTCTGAAGATCAATTGGCAGAGGCATTTTCCCTAGTTACTCAACTGATAGAGTAGAATGTTCCTACACTAGTAGGAAGACCATCCGGTAACTAAGGCATTAGCCTTAGGGGGAGGCAAATTGATTAGAGGTCTTGCATTTACCCCCGGTAGTGGTCTGAAAGCTTGTTTCAAATTTTGGAGAAGTTAGTTTGAAGGTTAACCGACAAAGAATTGTTGGATCTTGGATCTGGTTTGGTTTACTGGTATATCACCTTATGAGCTATGGTTTGGTCATACATCTATAGTTAAGTACTTCAGAATCTTTGGTAGTGAATTGGAAGTTTGATACTAGATGCGATGAAGGGATATTTCTTGGTTATTCAAATGAAAGAAAAACATATAGATATTATAACAAAATACTATAGAGAATTGTGGAGAGTGATAATGTCAAGGTGGATGAGTTGTAGAAAGGTCAAATCAAAACTTATGAGAGAGAATCGGAAGTGGAGTTGATCATAACTGAACTGATAACACCTTTACTGGAACGGAGTGTTGAACCAGTTACTTCAACAATAGCAAAAAACTCAATAGTAACTGAAGATCAGAGTAGAGGAACAGAAAGTCAGAAGACTCCTAGGTATGTAAGGTTGAATCATTCAGAAGATCAGATAATTGGACAAGAAGAAGGTTGGCAACTGATGAGGTATGCTTAATTGTTGGCATTGTGTTGTAATTGATGTCAACCCATATAAGATGGCAAGTTTGGCAACTAGTATGGGAGATTGTTGGTATTATGGATATGTTGCATTGGTTTTGTCATTGATGTCAACACTTATCCTTCTGGAGATCTTTGGTTATGTTCACCGACAAGTTCAGTGACTTATGCACAGTCACTGATATTTGGTTCATTGGTAGGTTATATTGTTCACCGACACTAAGGATGACTTGTTATCATCTGGAGATCACTTGGTTATGTCAAAGACATGGTTTGGACACTTGGTTTTGGTGATTTGGTTATTGGTTTAATCGGGTTAACATGTTAGTTGTTATCGCTAAATAGGTCTAGGTTATGGACCGACATGCGTTATCTATTCCAGATCAGCACGACACATTATGGAGATGGTTTAATCAATCGGTATTGTTGTTGAACCAACATGATGCATCACATCTTGACTTACTTGTAATTGATTTTATTGTAATATTCTTAGTGAGCTAACCTACACATTTGGTCTTAGGTTTTGGTACATATGTAAGATCTCATTTGTGAGATTAAGATACGGTATGTAATATGGTATGGTAAGATTGTGATATTTGGTATTGATGAACACTAAGAGGGGGGGTGAATTAGTATGCCAAAAATCTCCGTACTTAAACACTTTGCAAGACTAACAGTAAACCGGTAAAATAGTTTAACAGACAAACCGGTTAATAAACATGCAAACCAAATAGCTAATAATGCATTCACCCACAGAAGCACAAACAACATAACACAACATATTTTGACGTGGAAACCCAAATGGGAAAAAACACAGTGAGATGGAACTCATAAGTAACTATCTGCAGAATAGGAACCAGACCGGTTAAGGTCTTACAATGTTCTTTACCAGAACAGATCTTGTTAGGAATCTCAATCTCTGTTAGGAGACAAGTCTAATTAAAGACTACCTTGCTAGAGGATTTTAGATCCATAGATGTGAACCACCTTGTTAGAGGATTTACAAAAGGGCTTTTGGGCCTACCCGGTTAAGGGCTATAGACTTGTCCAAGATGTGAGAAATCAACAAGTGTTTGATCTATCTAATAGCACAAACTGCTTGGTTAGATCCTTGATAGCTTGCTCTTAATGCACTCCTGCATTACTTCAATCTTCTACACATTCATATTCTTTCCAACTCCTCAACCTCCTTAAACCCTAGCCGCAATATCAACTTTCACAACAACCACAACATCAACAACCTAAAACCCTAGACATGATGTCCTTATAAAGGAAACCGATTTCATGTCGGTCCAATAGGATTACATTACAATTTTCTAGGTTCAATGATCCTAGACATATTTGGTAATACATCACAAAAAGCACCGCTACAGAGTTGGCACCATCAAACAATTAGTGGATGGTAACTCATCACAGAGTATACTGGTTCATATAAAGTGTTGGTTGCCAGTTTGACAAAAATGAAGACTGGTAGAAATGTGTTATGCCACTTTAATCCCTCATACCACTTAAGGTTAACATGCCGCTTCAGACCGGGAAACACATTCTGCAAAACATCAATAGTCTAAAGACTATAATACAACCAAATATCGGTTGTTCTCTAACTCATACATATAAAGAGGATCTCAATGCAAGTGTGTGTCCATCAATGACAACCACAACATAAAATAGAAAAAATGCCAACAATCTCTCCCTTTGGCATTGATGGCAACACTTAGGAAAATAAAATTTTGACATCTAAGTGTTTTACAATAAAATCATGCCATTAGCAAAATTGCTCCCCCTAAGCATATACACTATCCCTTTAACAATACAATGTATAGCATTTTTGCATATAGAGCATAAACATTTGAGATATAGAGAGCATATAATAAAATTTTGATTACCAGATACTTCTCCAAATAGAATTCTTCTCCTCCTTTGCCAACAATGACAAAGTATAGCTGAACAACCCTATTTTCATTTGATATTAAAAAATAATAGTTTATGACAACAAGGAATGATACTTGTCAAAAACAGATTTAAAGTCCTGCAAGAATTGTTTCATTGACAAAGACCATGACTCAAGTAGGGAGGTGGCTACTTCTTGCTTTGCCTGCATCTGGGAGACATGTTCTTCCATGGCATCAATTGTTCTTATATCCTGTGTAACAGCTAAGGCCTCTAGGTTCAGATAGCACTTCTGAAGAATTTGCAATCGTGGGAGTAGAACTAGTTGTAGCTCTTGAAAATCTCTAGACCGAGTGCTGATCTCTTGCTCCATTTTCGCTAACTAGATGTGAAACCGGTGAATGGTTTGCCCATAAGTTGTGAAGGAATCATAAGGTGGCTTGAATGTGCTAAAGTAGGACTGCAAGTCCTTTTCAAGTTTTTGCTTTTGAGCTAGCACATCATCATAATATAGATGGGGTTGGCAGATTTTGCTGAGTAGCAGATTCCCCTCATCTAGAGTGTCCCTTATATCCTTTTGTTCTTTCTTCAATTCAGTCCAGAGCTCATTCAACTTCTTCACTAGAGCTATATTAAGAGCTTTTTGATGCTCCTTCTTGAAATTAGCCTCTGCTGCCTCTTCAAGGCTTTGCACCTGATCATCCACTACTGTGCATAGGAGCTTGAGTTTAGCTAGTGGTGATTCAGTGTTGGGAAGACTTGTACCGGGTATCAAACTGGTAAGCGTATCCACAACCGCTTGAATTACATCCTACTCCTTCTTCTGTCGAATGATTTCAAGGTGCTCTTGAGCTACCTTGATGCTTTGCATTAGCTCCATTTCACTTGCAGACTGGAGATCGATAGGACTGGAGAGGTCAGCCGGTTTGGCTTGACTCCCAGTTGCCTTCGGAGTCTCCATCTGGGTGCTCTTCTCCACTTCTCCTGCCTTGTCCTCTTCCACTTTCTTCTTCTCCACTTCTCTCCTCTTCTTTGCTTCCTTGTCCTCCTCAGCCTTTTTCTTTTCTGCTTCCTTCTTCTTCTCCTGTTCCTTATCTTCTTCTTCCTTCTTCTTCCTCTTTGATTCCTTCTTCTTCTCCTGTTCCTTATCTTCCTCTTCCTTCTTCTTCCTCCTGGCTTCCTTCTTTTTTGCCTATTCCTTATCTTCCTCTTCTTTCTTTTTCTTTTCATCTTCTTGCTTCTTTTTCTCTTCTTAATCCTTTTTCTTCTTCTCCTCTTCATTTTTCTTCTTCTTCTTCTTCTCCTCTTCATCTTTCTTCTTCTTCTCTTCTTCATCCTTCTTCCACTTCTCTTCTTCATCCTTTTTCTTCTGCTTTGCCTCTTCCTTTGCCACTTCCTGTCTATCCTCGGCTTGCTTATCAGCCTATTTAGCCTATTGCTTCTATCTTGTTGCCTCAGATGGTATTTCCTAAGTATCATCCTCAACATCCAGAGAATCGACATCAATGGTGTCGATTGGCTCTACAACCAAATTTCCTTCATCATCAAATGCTTCATCCGGTTTGGATATAACCAGTTCTTCTTTAGCTTGCCGGTTGGCCAGATGTGCTTTGTGAGTCTGGACAACAGTTCTCATATACATATGAGTGTCTTTTTGACATCAGCAACTCTACCTTCTAACAGCCAGAGTCTTCTTTTTCTAGTGAAGAAGAGTTTATTTTGGTCAATAACATCAAACAATATAGAATTTGACAGGTCGGGAAAGTATTGTGCAAAAAATTTCTCCCTGATTTCCTGTTCTTTCTATATGGCAATGTGCCATCTATTATCTAATGACATATATAGAGAATCCGGTGTTTGAGATTTAATCTCTGAGGGCGACCGGTCATTAATACATAAATACTAAATTATTTCCTTTTCAACCGCTTCCTTTTCATCCTCATTAAAGTCATCAAAACACTCAAGTAAGTCATTTAGCACTTTTCTCCTAATATTCTTTATTGTTATTTGACATTGTGTCAAAGGTTTATAGGAAGATATATCTATATTTACTGGTGTAGACGATGTCGGTTCATTCTTTGTCTTCCTCTTTGTTTGACGTTTTTCTTTGGCTTTTCCTCAGACAAAGTTTCTTCTGAGTCTGGAGAGGTGTTCCTTGTATTCCTCTTTCTCTGGAACACTTTAGCCAGTGCAACTTCTAGCTTCTTCTTAGCTGGTGACCGCTTGGTCACTTTTGGAGTTGCAGTAGTAACTGGTGTTGATGCTGCAGGCACTGCCTTTTCCTTCTTCACTGCCAGTTCTTTTTCTTTCATTGTTGGTGGTTCCTCAACAGTGCTATCCTCTCTAGGTAGGTTTCGGTTCTCTTCACCTTAGGATCAAGTGGTGAGGCAATAAGGGTAGAGGCATACCCTTCCAGCATATCATACATCACCTCATAGCCCATTGGCTCCACTTCTTCCTATCTAGGCTCAACAGCCTCCATTATGCATTTATCTACTTGGATGGTGAAGAAGTTATCATCTTCATATTTCTTGATGATGTCACCTAATATCCTCACTCTTTGGCTCATTTTCCTTTTGAACTCATCAAAATACTTGTTCAGAACATCAGGGTAGTTGGTTCCAATTGCTTCAATGCTTTCCTTGATTTGCTTGGTCACCGGTTGGTCACCAGACCATTGGACATCTCCTACTCCTGGAAAGTAGCCCTGGAAATAGAAGAACAAACCAACCAGTAGTTGTCCAAACTTGAACCTAAGTGCATTATCCTATTTGATCACCTTCAGATTCAACAGGAGTTGTATCTGCATACCGGTGCACAGATCAAATGATGCATCCTCCTTCATCATCCGGTAAGCGGCATTTACCACTGCAGTAGATACAAAGTTAATTTTGCTAGCTGAGAATGTCCGGTATCCAATCACCATGCATGCATACTTCACCTAATCATCTTTGATAGAATTTACTGTCATGCCTCATGAGTCGCTCACTGAACTGGTGAGCTTGGCCATTTCACTTTTGCTCATAGTTCTTAGGGCTGGCACTTCCCCTATGTTGTAGAATCTGATGACTGCATGAATTGCCTATGGTGTGATGTCATGTGTTCTCTCCAGGTACATCTTATCACCATGGACTCTGCTTAGAATGATCCTTATATGATCCTCTGTGAAATATTCCAGGAAGTAAACAACATTGTGGAGCTTTTTCTTCTCCAAAATATTAAACTACAGTTTGATCTTCTTATCTTTACCACAAAATAAACCTAACTGGGTGTGGATAGCTAGAGACCCTAGGTCTTCTATTTTGCAATCTATGTAGTTAGAAATTCCCTCTTCTACTATCACACCAGCTGGAACTTGTGATAGGGCATTATACTTGGACTTCCATTGAATAAAACTTGTAGAATCGATAGATGCACTAGAACTGGTATGAGATGCTGAAGCCATGATAGAAATCTTAAGAACTCGAGAAATACCTTTTGAAACATGCGAAATTAGGGCTTGTTGATTCTCCTTCACTTCGTACTCCATTGGTTGTTGAATCACTACTTTGTGTTCTCCACTTGATCATTTCTAGTTTGAATTTGAATCTCCTTCGCAGTTTCTCAATTTCTCAAAATCTCTGCTCAAATCGCCTTTTCATTGCTCTTCTCTTTGAAAAAAATTTCTTCACTCAAAAACTGATAATGAGAAATGATTTGAAAAATGCTTATAAACATATTCCTCACATACCGCCATTAATGCTCCTTCATTAGGGCGTAAACCCTAATTTTCCTTTTTACCATTTTCGGTCTTCTGCCAAATGATAGGTATCACATGCTGGTTAAGGTCTTTTACCGATGTAAACCGGGGGTTCAAAACATATAGCCGTTTGCTCCCCCTAAGCTTTTCTGAAGCTTAGTTTATTTGTTTTGTGATTTCCACACTAGGTGTAGAAACCAATTCCTCTTGTAACACCGCTGGTTTCTCCTTCCAAATTTTGTTCATGTCCACTTGAACAGTGTCAACATCAATGTTTCCTTCCGGAGTGATCGGTATATCATCAGATATGCTTTTTCTCGATCTACAAAATCTAGCAATGTGACCCGGTTTGTTGCAGTGATAGCAGACCAATCCAGGTGCTCTCCAAGGTCCATTGTTCATGTTTCCATTCTTCCTTCTACATGCTGCAACAATGTGACCATGACCATGACAGATCATACAATTTGCTCTCCATCTGGTTGCTGCTTGATAACCACCGCTTCTTTGCTAATGATTAAAGGCATTAAATCGGTTGTGATTCTGGTTCACAAAAGGTTCAAGACCAACTCCTTTTGTCCTCTGAGAATATCTTCCAGTATTATTCATAACAGACCTGCATTCAGATGCTCTATGTCCATACTTGTTGCATGCATAACAATTACCATCAAATCTATACGATCTAGGCTTATCATTTAGGAAATAAGGAAAATTGTTGTAAGCCTTACTCTTACACACATTTGCAGTATGTCCTTCTTTAAGATAGTTAAAGCAAACATGTTTAAACTTTTGCTTACCTTTATCCTTTGATGCCAGTTGCTTCTTTGATGTTCTAGCATTTGTACCAGAGGTCTCACCTTCCTCATGACCATAATAACCAAGTCTATTGGTATTCTTGACCAGTTTGGCAGATTCAAGCTTTTGCTCTAGCTTGACAGTACTCTTGTTGAACTTAGCAAGTATTTCCTTTGACTTAGAGAGTTCTTTGGAAATAGCAGCATTTGTTACCAATAGGTTCTCCTTGCATGTCTTCCTTTTCCACCTTGCTTGCATGGAGTTGAGCATTTAGGGCACTCATCTCTTGTTTCAGCTTAGAGATCTCATGATCTCTTTCTTTCACTAGGTCTTTAGATTTTCTCCAGTTCTCAAGCTCTTGACACATCTGGATAGTCCATCCTTCCAACTCCTTTCTCAGGTTGGAGTTTGATTCATTCAACTTATTTACTTCAGCAATTAGGGCTTCCATGTCTGCTTCATCTGAAGAACTATTTTTAGATAGCTCCATCAATTTTTCTGCATGTTCTCTTCTTTTTGCTTGAGATGCCTTGTATTTGACCATAAGATCATCATAGGCTTGCTCAAACTGAGTGAGCCAGTGAGTAAGTTCCCTCAATGTGTATTCCGCCATATCTCTTTCCAAGTGGTTAAACTTATAGAAAGGTTGGATCTGATACCAATTGATGAACACTAAGAGGGGGGGGGTGAATTAGTATGCCAAAAATCTCCATACTTAAACACTTTGCAAGACTAGCAGTAAACCGGTAAAATAGTTTAATAGACAAATCAGTTAATAAACATGCAAACCAAATAGCTAATAATGCATTCACCCATAGAAGCACAAACACCATAACAAAAGATATTTTGACATGGAAACCCAAATGGGAAAAACCACGGTGTGATGGAACTCACAAGTAACTATCTGCAGAATAGGAACCAGACCGGTTAAGGTCAGACCAATTAAGGTCTTACAATGTTCTTTACCAGAACAAATCCTATTAGGAATCTCAATCTCTGTTAGGAGACAAGTCCGATTAAAGACTACCTTGCTAGAGGATTTTAAATCCACATATGTGAACCACCTTGTTAGAGGATTTGCAAAAAGGATTTTGGGCCTATCCGGTTAAGGGCTACAGACTTGTCAAAGATGTGAGTAATCAACAAGTGTTTGATCTATCTAATAGCACAGACTTCTCGATTAGATCCTTGATAGCTCGTTCTTAATGCACTCCTGCATTACTTCAGTCTTCTACACATTCATATTCTTTCCAACTCCTCAACCTCCTTAAACCCTAGCCGCAATATCAACTTTTACAACAACCACAACATCAACAACCTAAAACCCTAGACATGATGTCCTTATAAAGGAAACTGATTTCATGTCGGTCCAATAGGATTACATTACAATTTTCTAGGTTCAATGATCCCAGACATACTTGGTAATATGTCACAAAAAGCACCACTACAGAGTTGGCACTGTCAAACAATCGGTGGATGGTAACTCATCACACAATGTCGGTTGGTAACTCATCATAGACTATACCGGTTCATATAAAGTGTCGATTTCCGGTTTGACAAAAATGAAGACTGGTAGAAATCTGTTATGCCACTTTAATCCCTCATACCGCTTAAGGTTAACATGCCGCTTCAGACCGGGAAACACATTGTGCAAAACATCAATAGTCTAAAGACTATAATACAACCAAATACCGGTTGTTCTCTAACTCATACATATAAAGAAGATCTCAATGCAAGTGTGTGTCCATCAATGACAACCACAACATAAAACATCAAAAATGCCAATAGGTATATGTGAATATAAGCAGAGCTACTCACGCAGACATCATTTGAAGGTTCAAGGAAGGTTTGAAGGAGATAATCAAAGCTTAACCGGTACTGAATACAACAATGGAGATGCTACTTTGAGAAGTACATTATCATTGGATTTAATCATCCAATTGTAGTCAGTGTGACTCCCTTCTTGTGATTGAGCAGTGAGCTTTAGGCAGCTGACCTTTCTGCATGTGCAGACCCCATTTGTACACACATACTATCTATAGTAGTATCATCAGATTGTGGGTAAGGTTTCCCACCATGTTTTTTCCCCTTACAAGGTTTCCATGTACAAATCTTTGTGTTATGTGTGGTGGATGTTGTTTCTCTTTCTGCTTCATGCATTAAGCTTCACAAGTATTAATATTAACTGTTAATTTGTTAACAGACATTAAGTTTGGTTTACCGGTATTAAGTATTAAGTTTGATTAAGTTATATTTGGGTTGAAATTATTGGACAACTAATTCACCCCCCCCCTCACAGTTGCCTCCAGGTCCTAACAATTGGTATTAGAGCCTAGTCCTCTTTTTGCAGAAGTTTAACAACTTGAGGAGGTTCTATGACAACTAACTATTTCAGGAAGGACATTCCGAAACTTGATGGAACTAACTATGGTATATGGAAGATCAGAATGGAGACACATCTAAATTGCATTAGAAAAGACATGGGATGTTACATAGAATGACTATGTTGGTCCTGCTCCAGGTCAACCTAATCCACCTACATTGAGTAAGGATCATGAGAATGATTGCAAAGAAAGAGAAGCACTTTTAAGCACCTTATCAGATTAGCAAATCATGGGATTATCAGACCGATCTACTGCTAAAGCTATTTGGGATAAATTGGAGACATTGAATGAAGTTAATTCCACTCTCAAAATTGCAAAACTGGAATGCTTTCGGGTCAGGTATGAAAATTTAAAAATGGAAGAAGATGAAAGAATTTTTTCTTTTATGGAAAGGGTTAATGAAATTGTTTTGGGAATACAATGTTGTGTAGGTTACTTAAGTGAAGATGAAATTGTTTCTAAAGTTTTAAGAGCATTGCCACCGGCATACAAAATGAAAGTAACTGCTATTAATGAGTTAAGAACTATGCCTAATACATCAGTATCTAGAGATACCTTGGTTGGAAAACTTTCAGCATTTGAGCTTGAGGAATTTGGTCCTGTTGCTATAATTAAAACAAATTTAACCTTCAAAGCATCATCATCTACAATATCTTCATCAGCAGCAAATAAATCTGATTGGAAAGCTCTTTATGCAAGAGAATTTGAAGACATCAGGAGGGAAAATGAAGAACTGGAAGAACTTGAAGCACTATTTGCAAGGAAAATGCCTAAAGGTCCTGTTGGAAGTAAGTATGAAGGTAAATCACCCTTTGAATGTTTTAACTACAATAAAATTGGTCATATGGGATCTAGATGTCTTGACAGACATGCTTGATTGCACATATTGATGAAAGTTGGTTATGGCATAAAAGACTCTGTTATGTGAATTTTGATTGCATTGTAAAGATTAGTTCATCTAAGGCAGTAAAGGATTTACCTAAGATTATAAAACCTCATAATCCGGTATGTAAGGAATGTCAAATGGGAAAGAAAGTTAGAACAACTTTCAAGAGTATTTTTGAGAAAGCCAATGATGTTCTTGATTTAATTCATACAGACTTATGTGGTCCGGCAAGAACAAGAAGTCTATAGGGAGATAGATACTTTATGCTAATCATTGATGATTATTCTAGAATGTGTTGGGTTACTATTCTCAAGGAGAAATCAAAAGCTTTTGGGAAATCCAAATTATTCAAGTAGTGAAAATTTTAGTGGCTAATATTCGCCAATTGGCTATTTTTTGAAATTTGGGAATCAAGATTTGGCTAATAATTTCAGCTTTTGGGGTGACTCGAATCGCCACATTTTTAAATTTTTTTATTTTAGTGTTATTTAAATCGCCAGAGAATTTATTTTTTTAGTTTTTTTAAACTCAAAGATTCGCCACAATATTCGATACATGATTGTATCATATTCGCCAACATTTTATAATTTATTGTAGAAATTTAAATTAATTTTCTACTATATATCATAATTATTAGTTACTTTAGGGTTATATCAACAATCTTTAGTTGCCAGCATTGATTTAAAATATAATCTAATGACCTTCTTTGTATTCTATGAGGTAAATTGTACCTAAAAGTTGTAATGGCCTCAATGAAAATCAACCATCTAAAAGCAATTTTTGGCCCCATGAGTATTACAAATTGTTGGTACATTTTATCTCACAAAATACAAAGAGGGCTATTAGGTTATTATAAGTTAATGGTAGAAACTAAATAATGTAGATTCTACACCTTAAATTCATTAATGATTTCCACCTTAAGCCGTTTACTTTTCTATAAAAAACTATTTTTTAAAATGAAAGGATTTGCAATATTAATTAATGCACTCTTATTATTTTCCAATATTTGCCAATATTTTCCACCAAAAAACATTTGATATATTAAAAAATCACCAATAAAATTAATTTTTTCTTTTCAAAAAGGAAAGATTCACCAATTAAAATAATATTATTATTGAAAAAAATTAAATATTCGCCAAGATTTTATACAATTTTTTGAGATGGGGTTTCTTAAAGTTATCACTGTATTCAAGGCACTTGTAGAGAATGAAACTGGTAAGAAAATCAAATGTTTAAGATCAGATCAAGGAGGTGAATTTACATCTAAGGAGTTCAATACATTTTGTGAAGTGAATGGAATTCGAAGACAACTATCAGCACCCCAGACACCTTAGCAAAATGGATTTGTGGAAAGACATAACAAAACTATTCTAGATGCAGCTAGAAGCATGATATTCAAAGAAAATCTACCTCATGTGTATTGGAGAGAAGCAATGAATACAACGGTTTACACTTTCAACAGAGTTCACATCAAAGGTGAAACCGGTAAGACACCCTATGAATTATGGTTTGGTAATATTCCTACTCTTAAGTACTTCAGAATATTTGGAAGCAAATGCTACATTAGGAGAGATGAGTATATTGGTAAATTTGATCCTAGAAGTGATGAAGGAATATTTCTTGGTTATTCATCTAAGAGAAAAGCATATAGATGTTTTAATAAAAGATTGCAGAAAATCATTGAGAGTGCAAATGTGAAGATAGATGAACACTTTAGAAGAAATTCAAGATCTATGGACTTTGAACTGATAGTTGAGATAATCACAAATGAACCTATACAGAGTGCATCGGTATAGAATGTTGATCCAGTCACACCGACATCATCAGAGAATTCCACAATGACTGAAGAACAACTGAAAGTGAACACACCTAGGTATGTAAGACTGAATCACTCTGAAAGTCAGATAATTGGGAATAAGTATCATGGAGTTATGACAAGAGAAAGACTAGCAAATGAAGAGGTATGTCTAATTTCTCAAATTGAACCAGTAGTTGTCATTGAGGCAAGTGAAGATAAACATTGGATTAAAGCTATGGAAGATGAATTGGAACAAATTGAAAAGAACAATACATGGACATTAGTTCCCCGACCTAAAAATAAAAATGTAATTGGAACTAAATGGGTATTTAGAAATAAAGTTAATGAAGATGGTAAGGTAATTAGAAACAAAGAAAGATTAGTGTGTAAAGGATATTCATAGAAAGAGGGAATTGATTACAATGAAACCTTTGCACCGGTAGCTAGAATTGAGGTAGTCAGATTATTTCTTGCATTTGTAGCACACAAGAACTATAAAGTATATCAAATGGATGTTAAATGTGCATTTCTGAATGGTGATCTTGAAGAGGAAGTTTACATTGAACAACCTGATGGATTTTCATTGACAAATGATAAAGATATGGTTTGCAGACTAAGGAAAACTTTATATGGATTGAAGAAAGATCCTAGAGCTTGGTATGGTAGATTGGACAAATATCTTATGAAGCTTGGTTACACTAAAGGTAATGTTGATACTTATATTTCAAAGTGACTAATGAAGACATTTTGGTTATTGAAGATTTTATTGATGACATCATTTTTGGAGGAGAAGATGGATTGTGTAAAGACTTTTCTAACAAGATGCAAGAAGAATTTGAAATGTCTATGATTGGGGAGATAAAATTCTTTTTAGGATTGTAGATTTCATAGACTGATAAAGATATATTCTTATGTCAATCATAGTACTTGAAGGAATTACTGAAGAAATTTGGTATGGAAAACTCTTAACCGGTAAGTACTCCTATGACTACAACTGATAAACTATCATTGAAGGATGATTTAGCTCCTATTAATCCGACAAGATAAAAATCTATGAATGGAGGTTTACTATATTTGACACAAACAAGACCTGATATAATGAATGCAGTGTGTATTGTTTCAAGATTTCAAAGTAATCCTAGAGAAAATCATGAATCAACAGTGAAAAGGATTTTTTGGTATTTACAAGGCACAACAAATCATGGTTTATGGTATCCTAAAGATGAAAAATTTGATTTATGTGCATACACCAATGCTAATTGGGTAGGAGATGTAGATGAAAGAAAGAGCACCATGGGCGGGGAATTCTTTCTTGGTAGCAGATTGATTTCATTGTTGAGCAAGAAACAAAGTTGTACATCATTATCAACAGTAGAATCAGAATATGTTGCAGCGGCAACTAATTGTACTCAGGTATTATGGATCAAGCAAATGTTGAAGGACATAAAGGTAAAATGAAAAGAACCTATAATCATCTATTGTGATAATTCAACAGCAATTGATATGTCTAAGAATCCGGTATTTCACTCTAAAACTAAACATGTTTCTATCAAATACAATTTTCTGAAAGAGAATGTTGAAGCAAAAGAAGTAAGATTGGTTTATGTGAATACTAAAGAGCAGATTGCTGATATCTTAACTAAGCCTTTGCCTAAGGAAACTTTTGAATATCTCAGAGAGTGGCTTGGCATCAAACCGACATAATTTACAGAGAAACTTTTTTTCTGGCTTTGATGGAGGAGAGCTACTTCTCAAGGGGAGTAGTTGGTATTTGTAATTGGTTCTATGAACTGGTTGTATCTGGTATTTGTATTTCTTTGGCATTTGATGTCAAAGGAGGAGAGATATCTATGGAAAAACATTAAAACATTATCCTTTGGGGAAAGATTATTCATTGGGGGAGAGATACTTACTCTCTAAATTTGTATTTTTTATTTCTGGTATTGATCTATTTTAGAGATTGTTGGTCTTTGGTTTTTGGCATTTCTTCTTTAGCACTTAGATGGTTTTTCCATCTTATGTTGCCATCAATGTCAAAGGGGAGATTGTTGGTATTATGGATATGTTGCATTGGTTTTGTCATTGATGTCAACACTTATCAACACTTATCCTTCTAGAGATCTTTGGTTATGTTCACCGACAAGTTCGGTGACTTATGCACAGTCACCGGTATTTAGTTCACTGGCATGTTATATTGTTCAACGACACTAAGGATGACTTGTTATCATCTGGAGATCACTTGGTTATGTTGAAGACATGGTTTGGACACTTGGTTTTGGTGATTTGGTTATTGGTTTAATCGGGTTGACATATTTGTTGTTACTAGTAAATTGGTCTAGGTTATGGACCCACATGTGTTATCTATTCCAAATCAGTATGGCATGTTATGGAGATGGTTTAATCAATTGGTATTGATGTTGAGCTGACATGATGCATCACATCTTGACTTACTTGTAATTGATTTTATTGTAATATTATTAGTGAGCCGACCTACACATTTGGTCTTAGATTTTGGTATATATGTAAGATCTCATTTGTGAGATTAAGATATAGTATGTAATATGGTATGGTAATATTGTGATATTTGGTATATGTGAATATAAGCATAGCTACTCATGCAGACATCATTTGAAGGTTCAAGGAAGGTTTGAAGGACATAATTAGAGATTAACCAGTGCTGAATCCAGTATTGGAGATGCTACTTTGAGCAGTACATTATCATTGGATTTAATCATCCAATTGTAGTCAGTGTGACTCCCTTCTTGTGATTAAGCAGTGAGCTCTAGGCAACTGGCTTTTCTGCATGTGCAGACCCCATTTGTACACACATACTATCTATAGTAGTATCATGTCATTGTGGGTAAGGTTTCCCACCATGGTTTTTCCCCTTACAGGGTTTCCATGTACAAATCTCTATGTTATGTGTTGTGGATGTTGTTTCTCTTTCTGTTTCATGCATTAAGCTTCACTGGCATTAAAATTAACTATTAATATGTTAACCAACATTAAGTTTGGTTTACCGGTATTAAGTATCAAGTTTGATTAAGTTATATTTGAGTTGAAATTATTGGACAACTGATTCACCCCCCCTCTCAGTTACCTCTGGGTCCTAACAGAGATGTATGTGTAGTCGAGGCCAACCGATATGCAAGCTAGAGTCACCGGTATACAAGTTTATGTTGGGTATGAAGAAACCAGTATCCAATGAACAAGTGGATGAATATGTTAGTATATATGTTGGTACTAAATAGTAAGATGATGACTGGTAAGACTACAGAGTGAATAGGCAACTGGTATGCTAGTATGATGCTATCTAGCAGGACTCTCACCAGATGAAGAGAAGGTTGACAGAGAGTACTATTTCAGTAAGAAAAGATGACATATAGAAAAGCTACCAGGACATATGTCAAATTGAAGATGTATCCTCTCCTCGGTGAAGTCACACTATTACCAGCAAGTGACATAGATCCTCCTCCTCCAGTTTTTGGTAGTTGAAGTGCAATTGTCTATTCTTCCCACTGGTAAATGGTAATACCTTGCTTATCCCACAACATAGATGGCATACATCATGACTATCTAGGATCAGAGAGTCGGAGTAAGCAAAGGCAGGTGACTAGATGCATAGACAGGATGATATGTGTGAGCCTCCAACATGTGAGATCAAAGATGTGCACCTGTTTAGTAGAGTAAGTAGATGAGCTACCATAACAAACAAGGAGTGATGAGTTTTTCACTTTGAAAAACCGGCTAAGAGGAGAACTCGTCAGATGAAGGAGAAGGAAAGGTTTAGCTATAGATAGAGAGTACAACCAGAATGCAAATGTAGATTGATGCAACAATAGTTGAAGACTACTTGCATGCTGTTATGATGCATGTTACTAACATGAAGGAAGTTGTAGTGTCCACCGGTACATAGGGCTATCAGTATGCAAGAAAGAGCACAAGTGAAAGGCTCTCATCAGATGAAGGTGAGCATGCTGATTTGTAAGGAAAATGACTGGTCAATATGATACAATGATAGCAAAAAGATGAGAACCGCTATGTGTGATGACTGGGCTGACATGATCCACTGACACAAGGAAGGTGAAGGTTAACCGATAAGGCAAGATATACCGATAGGGTTAAAGTGTCGGTAGGAAAAGATGGACCGGTAGTATGAAGCATACACCTATTGTGTGTTATTGGTCAGTGACCAAGTCAGACCAACATAGTGAGCTAAAGTGGATGCTAAAAAAGGTGCCACATGGAGTTGAGATGGTGAACAAGCATGAAGTGGTAGATAAAGTGTGCATTGATGACATTGTTACAACGTTAGTCAACATTAAATGTAGACCTCATAAATCAAGGGATGTGTTGCAGAGGTGTGTAGATTGAGGAAGGTCGAATAGAGGTGATCAATGGGATGCATCGATCGATGCAGAGTGTCCAGGTACAGATCGAAGTTGGTGATGCAAACTGCCAAACCATTTATGGTGATTGACCAAGTTCCAAGCCAACGAACTATCCGTGTTTGCCAAGTATAGAAAACGTGCCTTGGAAGAAACAAGAAAAGGTAGATGATACCTGACTGCTTGCAAGTTGTCGATCTTTGTGTAGAACGAGATCTGATTGGATCCAATACTCCCCATGATTAGTGGAAGAACCTCTAGCATACCAATAGCTTGAAGTTGTGTTTTGGTGGGAAAGCTCAACTATAAGTATGCAAGCAATAGGTCGGATAGATTGATGTTTCTAGAAGGTGTGATGCTAGTTGAAAGAAAAGAGTTGATCTAACTATGACAGTTAAGCAACTGAGAATTTGGAAAAGCAACCGGTAAGAAGGCTTAGCAAGGGACTAACCGGTAAAGGTCTAAGATTTTGGTAAGTTACAAGAAGTACATTAGTCAAGACAACCATTAGAGTTAGAACTGGTAGGAAATAAGTAGCAACAGGAAAGAAGTAGTAGCAGACAAGGATTGAGCAAGGTTTAACCAGTACTATGGAAGTAACTTGTAACTAGGTGAAAAGGTAGACAATTGGTAGAGCCTGAACCAGTAAGGAAGCAACAAGAAGCTAAGAAGAGAGAGGAAGAGAGTAAGAAAAGATTAGACAAGGAGGAGGCAGTGTGATAGGTGATAGGAGTGAACCGGTGAGGCAGGGGAGTGTGAATCGACAAAGAGGAGGTAGAGTGGAAGATAAAGAATACTACCGATAAAGATGAGTAGGAGAGAAATTGGTAGAGAGAGACTACTTGAAGAGGTTACATAACCCATTTATAACCAAGATACAACTATTGTATTATTTTGATACAATGTATTGTTGTCACTGAGTTGAAGCTCGATGCAGGGGTCGGTACTCATTTGGGTTGGTGCCCACAAATATGTAGGGGTTGGTGCTCCTTAGGTTGGTGCCCTAAATGTTGTAACCAGTATTTTCATTGTGAGGCTAGATTGGAGTAGTAAACTCCATAAACTTTTCTCATCGAGGTTTTTCCCATCTTGGGTTTTCCTCGTATATACCGGTGTCATGTGATGTGCTTTTGTGTGGCTGCATTGTGATGTCTTTCTTTATCTCACCAGTAGGTTTACTTAGTGTTTGCATTGCTAATTGGTACTCACTCTTAGGATGAAAAGGTTAAGAGTTTTGGAAACAACTGATTCACCCCCCTCTCAGTGGTACATTGTGTTCAACATTAATTTCTTTAATTGAACCGACATTGATAGATGAAACATGTAAGGATGAATATTTGATGTAAGCTATGGAAGAGGAATTGGATTAGTTAGAAAATGACAACACATGGACTTGGATGTTATTGCAACTAGGCTTGATTGGCTTGCAAAGGATATTCTCAGAAGGAAGGAATTGATTATGTTGAATCCTTGCTTCTGTAGCTAGGTTTTTTAGATTTCTTTTAGGGATTTTCAGGCATAATTTATGGCTTATGGTGACTTTAAACTATGAGTATATTCAAATGCAGATTGGGCTGGAGATGTTGATGATCGGATAAGCTCATCTGGTGAAGTTTTCTTTCTTGGAAAGAAAATTGTTTCATGGATCAGTAAGAAACAATCATGTACTTCCTTATCTATTGCTGAAGTTGAGTATGTTGTTGTTGCTACTAGGTGTACACCATTCTATGGATAAAGCAAATATTGAAGGATATAAGGGTAGATTGTAATGAACCGATAGTTATTCACTATGATAACTCTGTTTCTATTGACATATCAAAGAATCTAGTATTTCATTCTAAGACAAAGTACATTTCTATCAAGTATAATTTTCTAAAGGAGAAGGTGAAAGAAAATGAAGTCAGACTGGTTTATGTGAACACTAAAGAGTAAACTGCAGATATCTTCACTAAACCTTTGCCTGAGGAATCATTTAAGTACTTTAGAGATAGATTGGGGGTCTCTACCCCTCTGGTAGAGACTTGAGTGATGCTAATTGGCATCAGTCCAGTATGCATTTATCAGAACTATCATTCATTCTAGATTGATGTGTTGGTGCTACTACTCAGGGGGAGTAGTCAGTTGTGTGGTTGAGAGGATTTATGATTTTTCTTTTATGTTTATATTAGATTTATGGCATTGATGTCAAAGGGGGAGAGATATTTATATGAAAAACAAAGCTTCACAGGGATATCATTCACAGGGGGAGTTTGGTCTGTTGGTTTAGAACTTAATTGTCATATCATTTCAAGGAGATTGTTGGATGTCTTCCTCTAGGGGAGACTTGTTTGGCATTTCTTGACACTTGGATGTTTTTCACATCTAGTGTTGCCATCAATGCCAAAGGGGGAGATTGTTGGCAATTTGGAGGAATTGCTTATGTGTTGCATTGATGTTTTGTCATTGATGTCTGTTGGGTGAATATTTTCTCACTAGCTTACCAATGACAAAATATATGATTCACACACAACTATGCTAAGAAATTAATCCCTCCTCTCAGCAAGGGGAGGTTCCCTTTGAAATTTCTTCTCTAATTACAAGAAAATTAAATCTATGGGTAAGTTTTGGGCATATAACTCTCTTTTTTTAGAGTTTATGTATTCTCCCTCCACTTTGTTACAATTCTCCACTTTTGATACTTAAAGAAATTAACAAGCTACTCCAAAAAATTACACCAAACTTACAATCAAGAAGCACAAAGTCGTTCTTGAATGTAATTCTAACTAAGCTAATGGCTACAAGTGATAAGAAATTTAACTTGCAGCTCAAAGTCTTCAAGTATAAATTCCCAATTCCTTAAACTACAAGTAATAGAAACAATAAAAAGCCTACCACTAATCACTTAACAATAGAAAATTTCCCAAATATGCAAGTAGCACAAAGTCTACTTCCACAATTAGAAAGCTCTCTTACTCATATAAACAATATCACCAATATCAAGGAATTAAAGAGCATACATAAGCAATGAACATAGGAACATTAACTCATATAAACAATCTTTGACACAACACAAAGTTTGAGATCAAATAGAGTTGCTTTATTTATTTGCTTGATTGAATCTTCACAAAAAAATCTCAAAGTCTTAGTTGAGGCAAAACATTAGTAGAGTCTTTCTTAGCATAATAAAAGATAAATATCTACAAATGAGGCTCCTCTATATATAGGAGAGAAAAGGAGAAAAAGGTGGGCACAGTTGACTAATTCAACTACACAGTCCGACTTGACTACAACTACAACATAAGGGAACATATAGCTGCGAGAAAACTTACAGCATCTAAAAATGCATCTACATGAAAAAATAAGTGTAAAAAAGGGGACACTTTATTCATTTTTATCCTCCTCATTGGATTTAAATTCTTTAAATTTAGCCAAGATGGATCTCATCTCAGCTTCATTTGGCAGGGCGATGGAACTAGATATGGCATTGATCCTGTTGGCATTCTACACTCTTATGAGAATAGTTGATCTTGTCATTGATGGCAACCAACTGGCAATCATCTGTCAACCCACCAGCAGTTATCGGCATCGGCAATAGACTTCTACATTCACCACCAGACACTTCACTGACAATGACAATAATGGATACCGACACTCAAGCCGACATGGAATAAACTTTTGTTTATTGTTTTATCCTTTGTAAAAGCTGACATGGCATATTATAAAAGACTCATATATATCTATGAGATCTTATAGGTCATTTCATAGGTGAGTATGTAGTATATGAGAAAGGATGATACATGATAGTTGATATTTTTGTATAAGGTGATATAGTTGACAGCGAAGGTATTTGTAA
Organism: Cryptomeria japonica; assembly: GCF_030272615.1. Classification (NCBI taxonomy): domain Eukaryota; kingdom Viridiplantae; phylum Streptophyta; class Pinopsida; order Cupressales; family Cupressaceae; genus Cryptomeria; species Cryptomeria japonica. The sequence goes on from NC_081407.1 coordinate 537,534,248, forward strand.
TAGACTAAGCTTAAACCGATACTGAACTTGGCATAGTTTATGTTGATTTGAAGCAGTACATTGTATTGGATTTTGATAATCCATTTTGTAAGTCAGTGAGCTCTAAGCTGCTAGCCTTCCTGCATGTGTAGGCCCCTCATTGTAAGTAATATTTATTCATAGGCTAGTGAGTGAATATTGTGCGTCACAAATCCCACCAAGGTTTTTCCCACACTGGGTTTCCTCATTAAATATCTTGTGTTATGGTGTGTTTTCTATGTTGTCTCTATTATTCATGTTTACTATATTAATTCTTATTTACCAGTACACTATTTTGGGATGCAAAGTTCTTAATATTGTTAAATCTTTTGCTAACTGGTTAGACACTGATTCACCCCCCTGATTCTAACAATTGGTAACAGAGCCCGGTCCTCTATTTTCAAAAGCCCAATAGCTTGAGGAAGATTCTAACATCAGTACAGATGGAGAACTTAAGGAAACAATTGGAAGGAGCTCTTGTAGATTATGATGTAGAAAAAGTGAAGAACATTAGATTGGAGGAAGAACTTAAAACTGCTCAAGAATTTCTTTTGGCACTTCAAAATAACCTGGTTATTGCAAAGAACTTCATATGCAGATGCAGAATGAGGATGATGAAAAAGAAACTCTTAGAGAACTTGCAAATAAGTTGAGACAAGAAAATAGTACTGTGAAGAATGAAATGCAAGATATGACTATGAGGTTTTGTAAAGACATTGAAGATAGAAAGGAAAATGAAGATGACTTGACTAGGAGACTCAATGAGGCTAGAAATGAAAATCTAAGACTTAGTCATGAAAATGATATGTTGAAGACAAATCTGATTCACATCCAACATGATAAAACTGAGCTTATGAGACAAAAAGAAATTCTAGAAAATGAGTTGGCTACTGCAAATCAACACAAAGAGAAATTCAAGAAAAGCTTAGAGGAACTTGATAACATGCTGAAAAGTCAGAAACCTAATGTAGATACAAATGGACTTGGATTTGAAGTTGGAGAAAAATCTGGTACTGCAAATAATTTAGATCAGAACAAACCGGTAAGACAACCTAATGCTTATAAGTTTAATGGCAAATGTTTCAATTGCAACAAATATGATCATAAAGAAAATCAATGTAGATTTAGAAACAATCAGAATATTAATGCACCCATCAGTCAATGTTCCAAATGCAACAAAGTTGGTCATAATTCAGAAAACTGAAAAATGAATATGAAATGTTATGTTTGTGGAAGATATGGACACTTATCTAATCAATGCAGAACACAAACCAACATAGGATATGGAAAAGCTATTCAGAGGAATAATGTGACTTGTTATGCTTGTAACAAAATTGGACATGTTCCAAAATTTTGTAGAAGTAAGACTTCACTGTGTTGGGACTCATTAAATTTGAGTCAAGTTTAGAGGCCCATTTCAAAATTTTGCTTTGCATTTCCAAATGAGTCAGTTTGAATGGCCTAGTTAGAGAGAGGGTAAAATGGAGCCAGCTGATTTTCAAAGGGTAAGGCTTGGGAAATGTGTTCTATGCCTTTCATTTGGCCTATGAAATGTGTTGCAACTTTCAAAATTCAGTTTGGGTAAGTTTATCAAGTACCCATTTCAAGGGGTGAGCTGAAAGTGCATTTTAGGCACATATGCAGATTTTATTGAGTAGCTTACTTTGAGTGCTTATAACTTTTTCCTTGTTGATCGTCATGTCAAAATTCAAGGTGTATTGAATTTTATGCATAAATGTGAGTTAGCATGCAAAATTTCAAGTTTCTAGCAATCCATTTGCTCAGTTTAGCAAGCTCCATCTATTTGCAGTTTGTATGGTTTGACAAGTCCCTATTTCAGCTGCTAGTCAGAGCCCTTTCTTGCATGTAAAAGTTGCCTCAGTGAGTATCATGCCATAATGTTTTTTTCAAGCTATTTTTGGCATGAATGACAAGCTATGTTTCTAGTTTCAAGTTCCTGCCAATCCATTTGATTGGTTTTCAAAAGGGTTTCATAGGCCATCTGTTTCAGTGATCCGTACTTTCATTGTCGTATCAGTTAAACTCGCTTTTTTCATGAGCGCGCCATTTGCACCTAGTCAGCCTTTTGGTCAAATTGAGTATTCTAAGTTTTGATATGTACTTCAAGGTACCTATGTCTCAGATTTGAGGGTCTACGAAGGTCATTTGATATTTTTAATAAAGGCATCATGAGTTGCCTGAGCATTGACTTCATCAGGTCCGTAGTGCCGACAAAGCCAGTTGGTCATTTTTGACAATTAATATCTCTTCACTCAGGATTCATCTTGAAAAACCATTTGGTAGACTTAATGCTTGTATATCAAAGTACATGCCTGTTAGATGGCAAGGTCCAGAAAGGTGTTTTGATCGATTTGAAAATTACGTCTTCACGATTAAATGCGAAAATGTGGCACAGGCGCCTGAAAGTTGCAAAACTCAATTTGATGATCTGAAAATGATGTCGATCGGTTCCAGAGGTATGTTTAAGGCTCTTGAGATATTTTGAAGGTCATTTGCATGAAAATGAATTTTTTTTTAGTCCGACCCACTTTGGGGCCCGACCTAGATGAATGCCTGTGCATTAATTTTATGGTGAAAATGGTCTCGTCATAAGTTGAAGATTTGAATTTCCTAGTACAAGACAAGATAGAACTAAGGATGGAGTATACAGAGATCCTTCGGGTAGTGGACGAGTTGTATCATCACCTGTGATGTGTGTAGAAGCTTTTGACTTCATTCTTAACAAATTAAAGAAGGCAGATTTTAAGTTTCACAAAGTCAAGCCAATATCTGGAAGTGGACAGCATCACAGTGTTGTCTTCAAAATCTGATTCACTATAACATCCTTATAATAATATGATAACTCTGTGTAGAAGAGGTATTAAAGAGAAGGAAACTTCCAGGACAACATATGACAAGGTTTGATTTAACCTTCTACACTTCGGACATGCTCAAAGTCTAGGCGGGTATACCTTTGTGACCTAAAATCACACTTTTAAAAGATAAATCCACAGCAAACCAGTCCAGAAAACTAGTGGATCTAATCACCTTAAAAATTACTGAAACAAAGGAATGAAAATTGTACTCATATTCAGTATTTGACCTACAAAACATGTAATAGGCAACCTCGATCTATACCAGTGCCTTATCCAAGGTCACGGATTCATCTAAGCTCAAACAATACTCCCACAGTCAAATATGTATACATATCCTATTAGTTCGGCTTCTGTAGATCCCTATATATGCCTGGCACATATAAGAATTTATGCATACCAAAGTAAACTATGCTCATCAAGATTCAAAATATCTCACAAGGAATTTACCGGTAGAAGTGATCCCCGCATATTTAATTTCCCTCCTAAAGAGAAAAGCTAAGAAACACATCTACTGAAGAGTCCCTTACAACCCCTATTCAAACAAAATAACCCTGGATTATTTAGAATGAAATAGTAAAAACTTGCAAACACATTTGAAGACAACACAAAGTTTTTACTCGAAACCAATGGTCTGTATATTGATATTTTCTTCAAAAAAGTATTACAAGAAACCTTCAAATATTCTCCATTAAAAAAAACTTGGAAAAGCTCAGATAAATTTCTGTAGCGTTTTCTTACAATTCTTTGCGATCATTTTTCTACTAGTCCTGGTATCCATTTATAACAACATGGATGCACATAGCTTCAGACTTTCCTAGGAGAATTTGTTACAATCATTTCTTCTCAAGAAGAAGTTAAAAAATCTCTTACAAATATGGTTACAAGTCCTTTTCAACCTCCATAGCTTCTTCTACTTGTTGTCCAGTTGCAACCTCTTCTAACTGTTCAGGAGCACCTTCTGACTGCTCTACATCTCGGATAGCATATTTTCTTGTCCACTCATTGTATACATCATCAGTCGGCCATGCAAAGTTAATTACTTTTGCTTTTGCCTTGGTGAACCTTTTCCATGAATTCCTCATCTTGTTGACCTCTAAATTGAGAAAACCATAATGAGATTTGATTCTCTCTATCTTTTGAATTGTTACAACAAAAAAGGAAGCATCATCTAAGTCAACAATTCCTTTTATTCTACTTGACAATTTGGCCTCTAATTCCTTAAGCCACACTTGTTTGTCCTTCAATTGATCTGGGCTAACAAAAATTCCTGGGAGCAATTCAAAAGCCTGATCAGTGTACTCCTTCTTGTACAAATTGTTCTTCCTATCAGCATTATCCACCCCTTTTGCCAATTTTACTAGGTCCTTGGTGATGTCACAAGTGGATTTAATAATAGGATCTGCCCTTGCTTCATCATAAGATACACAAATAAGATTTAAATCCTGCTCTCTAGGCTTCCACTTGTAAAAAATAGACATCAAAATGGCCTTATGTCCATTAAGCTCATTCCACATATCTAAAATCTTGCTTATGTTGTTATATAATAGTGAGGCCCCCATGGTGTCTGCAAAACTTGAAATGGTAGCCCTTACTCTTTCTTCATACTTTTTTGCATACAAGGCCTGAGCCTGTTTTAAATTCTCCAATTCTTGGGGAGTGATCTCAACCATTTGAGAACTAGAAGGTGCTGGAGATGGTGGGAACTCAATAATGGGGTTGGTAGGTGGAGGTCTCACAAGAGAAGAGGAGATCATCAGTGTTGAAGACTCACCTTGATGGTACTATCCTGTCAACTGGCTTTCCAGCTTAGCAATGATGTTGTCTTTACCCCTTACTTCTTCTTTAGCTCTGTTGTAAGCTTTCAAAATTGTCTCCAACTTAACTTGGAGGTCTACCTTTTCCTTAGCCTCCCTTTCTACTATTGCAACACTAAACTTTGCAATCTCTAACACAGTGCTAGCAGCTTCCACCATCCCTGTGTTCTGCACTCTTTTCACTATCATTCCACCAAGGTAACTTGACCCTGGGGTGTCCTTATTTCTCCTATTTTCATCTCTTTTGAGAGACCACATGACCAATGTAGCATTGTCTTTGTTGAAAGTAACTCCCTCCATGGGTTTGGTCTCTTTTCTCACTGCCTCCAATACCAAGGCATCTGCTATATCCCACTCAGTGAGAATAAGTACTCCAGCTTGTGCCCCTATATCTCTTCCTTGCTCAGGAGTGATGGTCTTAAACTCATCTATCCTTTCTTTCTTTATTTCCTCCTCAACCACAGCTAGATCTTTATGAGGTTGCTCACTTTTTCTCTTTTCACATCTTGCATTGTATTTGTCAATGTTTTGCTTCCATACAAATTGCATGAATGTTCTTGATGTAACAAATTTGTTGTTAGCCAAGAAGTCCTCAGTGGCCTGCTTGATCTCAGGATCCCACTCCTGACTCTTGAATTCATTGGTAGTGATGTTCATCTCAGCAACAAGGGGCTCTTCTGGCATTCCCTCTTCTACTTCATCATATGTGTAAGATTTTTCTCCCAGACTTCCTAACTATATCAGTTGTTTAGCTGCTGCCTGTTCATCTCCTATATGAATAGGGGATTGAGATGGAGAGTACAAAGGTGTATTAGATTATATTTCTTTTCCCACTCTTTGCTTCTTTGGGCTATCTTGGATGTCAATGACATCTTGTATCTTCCTCTTTCCTTTAGATATAAAGGGCTCCCCTGTTGTAGGCATCAACACACTATAATTAGAATTCTTGTGCAACGTATAGTCACCAGGAGGGATTTCTCTAGTGGAGGCAGACCTACTTAGAACCATTCTTGCCTTTTCAGGGTTGTTTTTAATTACAACCTCCCTCTTTTCTTTCAAAGTTTGCATTACATCCTTAAGGCAAAGAATTAGGAACTTTATTTTCTCCTCAAAAGGGTGAAAGCTAGACAATGGGTCATAGTTGGTATCAAATTGATGTACAAAGTCTAAGGCCTTTTTATAAGCCACCCGCTTTTCCTTCCTCAGCTCCTGCTCATCTAGATCAAATTCATTTCTAATGACGTCTTTAGGAAACTAAAATTGATGGGGTCTACCTCTGCATATTGCCCTCTTTCTAAAGGTGCCATTGAATAAATCTTCAGGATCGGCACACCTGGACAATGCAGTTGACAAATGATAAGGCTTAAGAAAATCCTCAAAATAGTTCCAACCTCCCTTGGTTATTACAAATTCATGGGCTATAGTAACTGTAGGGAAAATAGTCCCTTTACCCCTGCCTATTAACTCTGCCTCTTGCACACTACCAATTTGTCTGAGGACTTTTGTAGTTCAAATTTTGAGAGGGACCTGATAGGGCAATAAAAATTGAGTGCCTCTAAAACCAAATACTCTAAAAACTATGGAAACAGGGTATAAGTAAATATCACCCCAATTATTGACAAGTTTTATACTTTCTGCAAATTCTTTTGGTCTAATAAATTCCAAAAGAACCTTGGGGATTCTTGGATTTTCTGAACAGAGGAGAGTCCTAATCTTTGATGCAAAACATTTCTCAAACTTTAAGAAACTAGCATCATTTATGTCCCATGACAGCACTGTACTCCATAATTGCACTGACATCTTTTCTCCATCTTTCTCTTTTACAAGATCCATTCCATTTGCAAAATAATCACCGCCCTTAAATAGAAATAGATGCATGAGGAGGGAATACTAGCCAAAATGCCTATCCACTTTCCCATTCCTTATTCCTATCAATCCTTCATGGATACCATTAGTGATAAAGGAAGCATAATCCAAGGTTACTACAAGAGAAGGATTCAAAATGTGAGCAATCATTAGCATGTAATGAGTGGGCATATTTGCCTTTGCATCCTCTCCTAAAATCTGGCAAAGTGACCAATACAATCCCTAAGCCCTAAGGGTGAACAGATTCAATGAGAAAGGTTCTTCAGTGTTGGGTCCTACAACTGTCAACCCACCTATCTTCACAAATAATTTTTTAAGAGGCCCATTTCTAAGGTGGTTCCTCTGTGTATTGTATACATGAGCTAATGATTTGAAATTAATAGGCTCTAGAAAATTGGTGAATTCACTAAGCCCAAAAGCACTTCTGAATTCCTCATTATTTATTTCAATGAGGGCTTTCCCATTTATATCCCTAATGCTCCTTGTGACTGGATCATACTTATGTGCAATTTGAGTCAAGAGATCCATATCCATGAATACTCCTGGAACTACCAATTTTCCCACATCTAACTCCTAGATGTTGTTCATTGAGGCTGGGGAATTTCTCATGCCAAATCCAACTTTGAACAACCCCAACCTAGACAATCCAACCTGTGGGTCTCTCAACCAGTTACCCTTATCATATAACCCTTGTTTTATTTTCAAGCAAGGAGCTCTTGGCACTAGTTCTTTCACCTTTGATGCCAGATTAGTTGACAATGTCAACTGTTCAAGAAAATCATCACAAATGGCCCTTTCCTGGTAATTAACTTTTCCTGAGAACTCTCTCTTAGGTGCCATCTTAAAATATGCAAGCAATTTAATTATTACCCCCCAACTGGTTCTGTGACAAATCAAGACCTCAATTAAAACACACTGCTAAGAAATTGCCAAACAAGAGTATAAGAAAACCTGTTTTTAGCTCGAAGGAATCTGCTCTGCAACTGAATGAATTTGCTCTATGCTTGAAGAAAATAGCTCTGCAACCACTTTCTCTGCAACAATTCTTTAGAATGATATTTTCATCCGATTGATATGATATAATATATGGTACTTAGGCTCTTAACTGTGACATTGATACCACATGCTTTGGCCGTCCCTTTAGAATTGAATTCATGAGAGAATTCAAAATTTTCGCTCCAATGGGTCACAACATGTCTGCACATTTTTCCTTCTGCTCTTTCGCCATTTCACAGAGTATAACCTCCAAGCAATTTCATCAAATGAAATCATGCCAACCGTCTGATCAAAAGAAACTTGATCGGTCTTTACATTGACTTAATAGCTTTGCCTTAGCACCGAGCCCTACCTGCTTTTCACCATTTCATGGGCTTTATCCTTCGAGCACTTTTCTTTCACGAAGCTGCACCAAGCATTAGATGGAACTTTAACTGCTCGGTGTTTAACTCTCATCGGGACCATCAACTTCTTCATTAACCGCGCCTTTATCTTGATGGCTAACGGTCTTTCGCTATTTCACATAGCTTAAACTGCTTTCAACTTAGGGCCACGAAACAATGTGAAGCATTGGATCAAATCAGAGATGACCATCCTTTAAGGGAGACCTTTATGCTTGCTTCATTTATGCCACTCTTTCATTGGTTATTGAATACCATGTGGCACTCAACCATTAGCTTTGGAAAACTCTTTGAGTTTAGCTCAAAGTCAGCCACGTGTCTTTCCCTTATAACCGTCGGTTATACCTTGGCGGGCCCTCAATTTCTTCTAAGACCACATGTCAATCGACACATCACCGTCTAGCATTACACCTGGATGAACCTTCTCTTCTTTCGCTATTTTGGGAAGCATATCCCTCAGTTGGTTCTCAGCCACGAAACAACACGAGCCCTTAGATTGAAATGGAGTTGATCCCCTTTTAACTTCATGCTTTATCTATCTTCGGGTCCCAAAAACCTTTCGTTGTTTCACTGGTTTTAAAACACAAGCATTTTACCTTCGCGAACTCACGCGAACCGTTAGATCATATTTGACTTTCTTGATGCTTAACAACTTAACTGAATCTAGCAGACGTGGGCCCTCTGACTCAAACTCCATCCACCTAGCATCTAGTCATTCCCGAACATACATGTTCACCTTTTATTTGCTGAGAGGACACATCTGATTCCACCTCATTCTTGCCACCTGTATCTGCCAGGTCATTTCTTATCCCTCACCATGACTCACCTCTAGGACCCACCTTTTAATCCTTAGATCCAACTTGCTAACTATTTTGACCTTCTACCACATGCCATCATCTTACTTGGCATCTCGACCAATTGGACTGCCTGCTTGGAGTGCCATGTCATTTCGCTACTTCGTGAAAGCTAACTATCGAGCATCTTTCTCATGCGAAGCTATGCTAACCGTCAGATCAAATGAAACTTGTGCATCTGTTATGCTCTTATTAAAACTCCCTTTTTGTAGGCCGAAAAACCTTTTCGCTACTTAACAGGGCATAACACGTGAGAATCTATCAGCCACAAAATAGTGCGAACCATCGGATCAGATTGGACTTCATCACCTTTTAGTCGCTTGAAAAGTCTTCGCTGCAGGGTCCCACCAAGCCCTTTCGCCATTTCGCGAAAGGTATTTCACTTGCATGTTTCGGCTATGAATCAACGCCAGCCGTTAGATCTTGAACGAGATGGAGCCCTTTTAAACTAGACCAAATGCGCACCACTGAACATGCTTTTTCCTTTTGCCATTTTGCAAGTCTTAAAACATGCGCAACTTTGCCTAATGAAATAGCAAAAACCATAGATCCATCTGAGAGTTGCGTGCAACTTACTGGGCCCGACAACATTAGGAAGAAAAGACATAAGGCATAAATTTTTACGATTAATTCAACAACCGCCTAGGCAAATGACAAGGGGGGACACCTCATACAACCCCAAGACCCATTACTTAAGTGGATAAAGTAACGAAGGAATAGAAACCAGAGGGTTTTTTATCAAACATTGAGAGATTTAAAATTGAAACCCTAAACCCTTAAGACCTAACACAAACTTAAAGTAGTTGATAGTGTGTCTGACTCAAAATTTCAAAAACTTAGCCAATTATGGGAAAAGAAAACCCATTTCTTAAATAGTGATAATAGCGGCTCTGACTGGGGATGGTTGATCACAAGGTCAACACAACATAACTCATAAACTCTGGAGAAATAGACCAAAACACAGACCCAAACAAAACAATAGGAAGGAAACAAAATATATACAAACAAAGGACCTACTGTGCATGGACATCAAGAGAAATAATGTTTTAGGAAATGTCCATGCACTAGAAATTCCTGTACTTCATCATTCAAAATTTTTACAAAATATGAATCCTTTCCATTTAAGTCACAGACCACAAAAAGGGCCAATCCATAATGATTCAAATTTTTTATGTTTTCCCTTGTCCTGTCCTTTTGCATTCCACTGAAGGACAATATCATCAATTTGAAACTTCCTTAATGATGTCCTTTTATCAAAAAGGTATTTAGACTGCAATTGAATCTTCTGATTTCTCTTATGAGCTAAAGTTCTGAGCTCTTCCACCTCCACAGTTTGGATCATTCTATTTTCCATAGGTTTAGGTAGCTCCATGTCTTCATCTTGCAAGAATTTATAAACTGGAAGAAGATTATTCACTGGCATCTGACTTGTGTACCATAAACCAGTTCAAAAGGTGACATTCCAATGGCCTTCTTGACTGTTATTCTATCTACCCACAAAGCTAACTTCAATTTTTGATCCCAAGATCTCTTGTTTTCTTCCCAAATTTTCTTGATGATGTTCAAGAGGCTTCTATTGCTGGATTCTGCTTGCCCATTCCCCTGAGGGTGATAGGGTGAAGAGTAAGACATGAGTATTGTGTGACTGGTACAAAATCCTACAAACTCTTGTGACCTGAAACTCATGGCATTATCCATCACTAATTTTCCAGGTATTCCAAATCTAGTTATTACATTATCCATTAGGAAATCAATGACAACCTTACTTGTAGCTCTCCTTGTGGGAATAGCCTCAATCCATTTAGTGAAATAGTCAGTGGCTACTATGATCCATCTATGACTTCTTCCTGATTTCTCAACAATCTCTCCAATAAAATCAATACCCCACTGGACAAAAGGGGCTTCCACTGTGACTGGATTTAGGGGTAAAGCTCCTTCATACTTCAGCTTGGATGAAATTTTTTGACATGGGTCACATTTCTGGACATGTGCATGAGCATCTTTGAATAAGGTAGGCCAATAATATCCAGCCTGGATTATCTTACCAGTAGTTGTCTTGGCAGAGAAATGGCCCCCACATACTCCATCATGCATTTCAGTCAATACCCATTTAGCCTGGAATTCATCCAAACACATTAGCAATTCTCCATCTCTTTTTCTCTAGAATAGATCACCTTGAATGAGCACATATTTTTGTGACTTGAGTTTTAGAGTTCTTCTCTGATTATGTGTCATTCCTTCTGAGAATGCAGCATCTCTTAGAAATCGGACTGTCTTTGAATACCAAGGTTGCCTTTCAATACTAGTGACTGAATTACTTTTGACTTCAACATTCAGAAGATTAGACTCACTCATGAGCTTAGCTAGACCTAAACCTCTCACCAATTTGGTGATCTTTATTTCTAAGTCAAATTATTGGATTCTATTATTCCATCTGCATCTTTTCCCTGTAACTTCAGACAGGGACAGAATATCCTTAATTGTAGCATGTGGGACATAAGCAATGATATTTGCATTTACCAAATATGGCCTAAAAGCCTTGACATCTTTAACTAAAGCATAAGCTTGTTTCTCCATGGTTTCATATTTTAATTCTACTGCTTGCAAAGACTTGTTGTAGAAATCTATGGGATGTTCATATCCCTCATTATCCTTTTGTAACAACACTGCAGCTACTGTATGATATGAAGCAAAAGAGAACAGAGAAAAGGGCTTACTCTAATCAGGAGACTTTAACATTGGTGCTTCCTAAATGGCCTTCTTAATTTTAGCAAAAGCCTCTGAGGATTCTTGATCCCAGCAAAATTTGGTATCCTTCTTGAGCAACTTGACAATAGGCTTCACTATCTCTGCAAAGTTTGCAATGAATCTCCTAACAAAATTTACCTTGCCTAGAAAGGATTGAATACCTTTAACATTCTTTGGTTCATACACTTTGTTTATTGCTTCAATTCTTTTAGGGTCGATCCTTACCCCTTCCTTGGAAACAATGTGTCCCAATAGTTTTCCTTCAGTGACCCCAAAATGACATTTCTTGGGATTTAATGACACACCAAATTCCAAGGCTTTATTGAACACCTTTTCCAAATGTCCACAATGATCATCAGCCCTTTTGGAGAAGCAAGCTAGATCATCTTGATAAACCACCATGATGATATTAATGAATTCTTTGAAGGCTACATCCATGGCTCTCTGAAATGTAGCTCCAGCATTTTTTAGTCCGAATGGCATTCTCACATAGACATATGTTCCCCATGGAGTAGTGAAGGCAGTTTTAAATTGTTCAGACTCTCTCACTAACACTTGATTATATCCTGAAAAACCATCCATCATGGACAAGAGATCACAACTTGTTACTCTCTGTAGCATGGCTTCCATATTTGGGGAAGAGTAGTTATCTTTCAAAGAAGCCACATTCAAATTTCTAAAATCTACACACAATCTAATGTCCCCATTTTTCTTTCTTACTGGGACTAAATTGGAGACCCATGAAGAATGCCTTATGGGTTTGATAATCCCACCTTCTCTTAGCTTAGTCAACTCTTGTTGCATCTTAGTTTCTAACAGGGGAGTAATGGGTCTTTGCTTCTGTCTGAAAGGCTTAGCATCTGGAAGTAGAGGAACTTCATGCTGAAAAAGATCTTGTCTATACGCCTTTAGGTCTTCATAAGACCAAGAAAAAACATGTTTGTATCTCTTTAATAAATTAATAAGATTAGTCCTGACATGAGGGGGGTAATTTCTTCCCAATGTATACTAACTTAGGGGATGATTCAGTCTCCAATTTTACCTCCTCTAATTCTTCAAACTTGGTGGTAGACTGCTGATGTAAATGATTGTCATTGTAATTGAACATGCTTTCCAGCTCTACCAGCCCTTTAGGTATTTCATTGGTTTCCAACTAGACCAAGTCATTTCCAAACACTATTTCCCTAGTATCAACCACCTCCACCAGTGCATTGCAATCAATCTTCTATCCATCATAATCATCAACACATTGGATGAACCTAAGAATATCTTCATCATCAGCAAAAGCTTGCCAATTATACACATTATTAGGGATAGCAGGCCTAGATTTTATTTCCACAGTGGAAATACTGGTTAGTGTTGCATCATCATTTTTCAAGGCAACATTAGCTAGGAAATCTACCATATTATTCTTTGATTGCTCTATCCAATTAATAGAAAATGCACTAAAATGCTCAATAACATCCCAAACTGCATGTTTATATCTCTTCAATCTATCATTCTTGAATGCATATTTGGATCTTACCTGAGATACAACCAGTTCTGAATCCCCTAATACTATCAATAGCTAGATTCCATGCTTTTTTGCCACCTCAAGCCCCAACAATAGAGCTTCATACTCTGCAGTATTATTTGTGCACTGGAAAGCCAATAAGAAAAAATACTTAAAAGTTATACCTGATGGGGATACAAAAAGAACCCCTGCTCCAGATCCTTCCTTGGAGCAAGCTCCATCAAAATACATCTGCCATAAACCATACTATTGTGCTTCTAATTTGACCACAATGGGGTCAGTATTCTTCAATTGGGGTAAAATTGGTTGTAATCTGAAATTGTCAAGATCCACATCAATCATACAATTAAGCATATTAGGGTCTACATTTTCAATTACCCTAGGAGCACATGGCTCTCTGTACAACTTGACCTAATTTCCATTGATTGAAATGGTGGCATAAGATAAATCTAGTTGAACATTTCCTCCTACTGCTGTTGCCCATTGCCTGGACAATAACATACCATAATGGGGCTTGGTATCAGTAACAATAACATCCATTTTATAAGTTGCCTCAGGGAATGCTGCTATTTTTACTTCAATATCTTTCATTGTACCTATCACAGGTACTTCCCTACTATCCATACCATAGCATTTTCCATATACAGTGGTTACTGATAGTCCTAATTCTTTCATAACACCATAGGGCATTACATTAGCAGCAGCTCCTGAATCTATCATGCAATTTTTTATCAACCGGTTGTTTACTAACAAAGTAACATAGAAAGGATCTACCTGTGAAGGCTCCTGAGTAATGGTGGTTCCAGCATAAACCTCTGGGGTTTGGAATTCCTAATCCTTTCCATTTTTAGCTAAACCAGTGGGTAGGACTGTGTCATTGTTAGGTATACTAGAAAATAAAGACAAAGCTGCATCCCTATGTTCTTTAATCTTCAGTAATTCTACTAAAGTGACAGTGACCTTCATTTGAGTAAGAGCTTGAGCCATGTCAAATGTAGAACTATTGCTTATTTCAGTATTAGCTCTAACTCTTTCTGCCTTGAATTGACTTGTCTTTTTTATTGTGGCAGCTCCTTGTATATCACTAGTATTTTTATCATCTGTACTCTTGGGTACATCTTTAACCAGTTCCTTCTTTTCTTGACCAATTTTAGGAACAGTAGTAGCAATACTTGCTGCCCCTTTTTGGGTAATCTCTTTTATGAATATGGAACCAGGTTCACCCTGATCAGTGTTCTTCTTAGTGCTCCTTAAGTTATAGTTGTGTTTTGCTTTGGCAATGGCAACTTTGGTGAGGCTTTTAACTTCTTCCTCACTAGGCCTTCTAAGATGAACTTCTTCATTCTCAATTGTCACCACATTCAATGTAGGATGCTAATCCAAGGTTAGTTGTCCTTCAACAAACCTTTCATTATCTAGCACATCACTATATTCACTTTGTATGGATTCCTCATCACTTTCTATAATAGTTTCAAACATGTTAATGTCAGGCTCAACTTCTTGTCTCATGGATTCTTCAAGAGCCTGAGCCACTGCACACTAATGAGGAGAATGTGGTCCATCACAAGCAATACACCAGGGAATATTTTCTATATTATGGACATTTTTCCCTTTTAAGGGATCTGGAGTGTCCTAGTTTTGGGAAATTTTAGGCTTCTCATTCTGGGGTTTGCCATCTTTCCAGTTGGTATTATAAGGCATGTCATGCAATCTAGGGGGTCTATCTTGCCAGTTATAATGAGGCTTGTCATTTTTGTTTACCTTGGTAGTCAGATGCTTCATTGCAACAACCAACTTCTCTATCTTGTCTTCCTCTTTAGCAAATTTGTTAGGTTGTTATTTTGTTTCTTGCCATAACCTACCATATGTTCTTCTTCCTAACTTCCCGGATGCTTTTCTATTACTTTCTACATTAATGGCAATTCTAAAAGCATATCTCAAGCTATGTGGATTCTTATCCCTCGGGATATAGGCCATCTTAGAATCAAATGCATTGTAGTAGGTATTTAAACACATGTTCATCTAACCTCATCACCTGATACAATCTATGCATGGCCTTTTGAAATCTAGCATTGAAGTTGGTGACCATTTTGTTATCAGACTTTCTGATGTTATTGAATTCATTGAGCATGAAGCTCACATTTGTTTTATCACCATATTGATCTTGAAAACAATTTTTAAAATCTTTCCATGACCCAATACTATTAACTGGAAGACCTCTGTACCAATCTCTTGCATCATCAACCAGGGACTGGACAAACAGTTTCATGATGACATCTTCATCCACTATCTCATAATCGTTTATTAGGTCCCCAAAAGATTTTAGATGTTCCTCAGCACTAATTGCATTGTTTCCAGCAAATTTATCGAGTCTCTCTCTTAACTCACTAGGAACATGGTTGGGATATCTTGGGATCCCATCAAAGAACAATTGTCTATATTGCTCTAAATTGATAGGTCTCCTTTGAAAAGGGGTAATAACATTATTGTTTCCCAAATTCATTCTAACTTTTGGAATTAGAGATTGAGATATTTGGGTATCCTGACTATTCATAGGGATTTGACTCATTGATGCTATATTACCAGGCACCATAGGTTGAATTTTAACTGGGGGAAGGGAAATTTGCTGAGGATTAGGCTTACTAAGGTCTTCTGATGGAAACATGATAGGGGGAGCTTTTAGATAACTAATTTTTCTTTTGACCTCCTGATTGGCTGCTTCCAACTCAGCTTTCTCTAACTCCATTTGTAAATCCTCCTTTTCTTTCCTCATTCTTTCCATTTCTCTCTCATGTGCTAACAACCTATGAGAAATCTCCTCTGCACTTTTAGATCCGATTCCATCATCTACCCATTTCTGTTTTCCTTTATCCACATTAGTCCTAGGAAGTTCAGAATCACTAACTACTTCCCTGTTTGGTTGGACTACTGACCTATATGCTTGCTTGGCTTTGGGGATCAGAATTTCTCTGATCACAGGGCCCTCTTCATCATTCTTTTCTTTTTCCTTAACTAGCACTTCAAGATCAGCTATTTGTCTAAGAAGCCTATCTTTCTCCATTAATTTAGCTTTGACTTCTTTCTCCTTATTAGCTTCCTTTTGGGCTCTTAGGGAGATTAGATGGTGAACTCTCCTATTCAAATCTTCAATCTCCTAGGACAATTTATTTTCATGAGGGAAATTTTCCTTAGAATCAGATATATTGACTTGATCTATGTTAATCAGACTAATGTTTCCATCGATTGTTCTAGGCACCAAGTGTCTAATTGCATTTGAACTGGTCCTATCTCTTGCAGAGACACTAACATGGGATAAATCTTGATTTAAAGCATGTGCATTATCAATATTCCCAAAAAATCTAGAATGGAAACCTAATATATCATGTTCAAAATATCTGGAAGAAGAATTAGATTTTGCATAAACAAGTCGATCAGGCATCTTACCAGTATTATTATTCTTTTGCACCTAAGCAGCATTTGATGGCTCATGTAACATTGATCTCTTCTGACCTCTTCGTGACTGCTCTGACAAACCTTCTTGTAAAGTTTCACGAGGATGCTTCTTCATGAATGATCTAGTGTTTTTTCCTCCTTGCATTATGCTTGTTTTCCTTTCAGAATGATTGGTGTTTCACAAGGACTGGTACCAAGATAATAGAGTCACCACCCACAAGAATATGGGAATTATGAAAACAAGCTTTAGAATAAAACGCAGCAATTCCACAAACACAATGATTTTCTTTACAATCTTAAGCATAAATCTGCATCTAGATCCTTAATGTGACTCTCCCCAGTAGAGTCGCCACATTTGTTGTCTTCAAAATCTGATTCACTCTAAAATCCTTATAATAATATGATAACTCTATGTAGAAGAGATATTAAAGAGAAGGAAACTTCCAAGACAACATATGACAAGGTTTGATTTAACCTTCTACACTTTGGACATGCTCAGAGTCCAGGCAGGTATACCTTTGTGAACTAAATTCACACTTTTAAAAGATAAATCCACAACAAACGAGTCCAAAAAACCAGTGGATCTAATCACCTTAAAACTTACTAAAACAAAGGAATGAAAATTGTACTCATATTCAGTATTTGACCTATAAAACATGTAATAGACAACCTCAATCTATACTAGTGCCTTATCTAAGGTCACAATGTCATCTAAGCTCAAAAAATACTCCCACAATCAAATATCTATACATATCCCATTAGTTCGGCTTCTATAGATCCCTATATATGCCTAACACATATAAGAATTTATGCATACCAAAGTAAACTATGCTCATCAAGATTCAAAATATCTCACAAGGAATTTACTAGTAGAAGTGATCCCCGCATATTTAATTTCCCTCCTGAAGAGAAAAGCTAAGAAACACATCTATTGAAGATTTCCTTACAACCCCTATTCAAAGAAAATAACCCTGGATTATTTAGAATGAAACAGTAAACACTTGCAAACACATTTGAAGACAACACAAATTTTTTACTTGAAACCAATGGTCTGTATATTGATATTTTCTTCAAAAAAGCATTACAAGAAACTTTCGAATATTCTCCATTAAAAAAAAACTTGGAAAAGCTCAGATAAATTTCTGCAGCGTTTTCTTACAATTCTTTGCGATCATTTTTCTACTAGTCCTAGTATCCATTTATAACAACATGGATGCACATAGCTTCGGACTTTCCTAGGAGAATTTGTTACAATCATTTCTTCTCAAGAAGAAGTTACAAAATCTTTTACAAATATGGTTACAAGTCCTTTTTGACCTCCGCAGCTTCTTCTACTTGTTGTCTGGTTGCAACCTCTTCTAACTGTTCAGGAGTGCCTTCTAACTGCTCTACATCTCGGATAGCATATTTTATTGTCCACTCATTGTATACATCATCAGCCGGCCATGTGAAGTTAATTACTTTTTCTTTTGCCTTGGCCAACCTTCTCCATGAATTCCTCATCTTGTTGACCTCTGAATTGAGAAAACCATAATGAGATTTGATTCTCTCTATCTCCTAAATTGTTACAACAAAAAAGGAAACATCATCTAAGTCAACAATTCCTTTTATTCTACTTGACAATTTGGCCTCTAATTCCTTAAGCCACACTTGTTTGTCCTTCAATTGATCTGGGCTAACAAAAATTCCTGGGAGCAATTCAAAAACCTGATCAGTGTACTCCTTGTACAAATTGATCTTCCTGTCAGCATTATCCACCCCTTCTGCCAATTTTACTAGGTCCTTGGTGATGTCACAAGTGGATTTAATAATAGGATATACCCCTGCTTCGTCATAAGATACACAAATAATCTCCAAATCTTGCTCTCTAGGCTTCCACTTGTCAAAAATAGGCGTCAAAACAACCTTATCTCCATTAAGCTCATTCCACATATTTAATCTTTCTTATGTTGTTATATAATAGTGAGGCCCCCATGGTGTCTACAAAACTTGAAATGGTAGCCCTTACTCTTTCTTCATACTTTTTTGCATACAAGGCCTCAGCCTATTTTAAATTCTCCAATTCTTGGGGAGTGATCTCAACCATTTGAGAACTAGAAGGTGCTGGATATAGTAGGAACTCAATAATGTGGCTGGTAGGTGGAGGCCTTGTAGGAGAAGAAGAGATCATCAGTGTTGAAGACTCACCTTCATGGTACTATCCTGTCAATTGGCTTTGCAGCTTAGCAATGATGGTGTCTTTACCGCTTACTTCTTCTTTAGCACTGTTGTAAGCTTTCAAAATTGTCTCCAACTTAACTTGGAGGTCTTCCTTTTCCTTAGCCTCCCTTTATGCTATTGCAACACTAAACTTTGCAGTCTCTAACACAGTGCTAGTACCTTCCACCACCCCTGTGTTCTGCACTCTTTTCACTATCATTCCACCAAGGTAACTTGACCCTGGGTTGTCCTTATTTCTCCTATTTTCATCTCTTTTGAGAGACCACATGACCAATGCAGCATTGTCTTTGTTGAAAGTATCCCTCCATGGGTTTGGTCTCTTTTCTCACTGCCTCCAATACCAAGGCATCTGCTATATCCCACTCAAGGAGAATAAGTACTCCATCTTGTGCCCCTATATCTCTTCCTTGCTCTGGAGTGATGGTCTTAAACTCATCTGTCATTTCTTTCTTTATTTCCTCCTCAACCATAGCTGGATCTTTATGACGTTGCTCACTTTTTCTCTTTTCACATCTTGCATTGTATTTGTCAATGTTTTGCTTCCATAAAAATTGCATGAATGCTCCTAATGTAACAAAGCTATTATCAGCCAAGAAGTCCTCACTGGCCTGCTTGATCTCAGGAGCCCACTTCTGACCCTTGAATTCATTGGTAGTGATGTTCATCTCAGCAGCAAGGGGCTCTTCGGACATTCGCTCTTCTACTTCATCATATGTGTAAGCCATTTCTCCCAGACTGCCTAACTGTATCAGTTGTTCAACTATTGTCTGTTCATCTCCTATATGAATAGGGGATTGAGATGGAGAGTACAAGGGTGTATTAGATTGTATTTCTTTTCCCACTCTTTGCTTCTTTGGGCTATCTTCGATGTCAATGACATCTTGTATCTTCCTCTTTCCTTTAAATGTAGAGGGCTCCCCTGTTGTGGGCATCAACACACTATAATTAGACTTCTTGTGCAACGTATAGTCACAAGGAGGGATTGCTCTAGTGGAGGCAGACCTACTTAGAACCATTCTTGCCTTTTCAAGGTTGTTTTTATTTAGGTTGTTTTTAATTACAATCTCTCTCTTTTCTTTCAAAGTCTACATTACATTTCCTTCCTCAGCTCTTGCTCATCTAGATCAAATTCATTTCTAATGAGGTCTTTAGGAAACTAAAATTGATGGGGTCTACCTCTGCATATTGCCCTCTTTCTAAACATGCCATTGAAGAAATCTTCAAGATTGGCACACCTAGACACTACAGTTAACAAATGATCAGGCTTAAGAAAATCCTCAAAATAGTTCCAACCTCCCTTGGTTATTACAAATTGGTGGGCTATAGTAACTGTAAGGAAAATAGTCCCTTTACCCCTGCCTGTTAACTCTGCCTCTTGCACACTACCAATTTGTCTGAGGACTTCTGCAGTTCCAATTTTGAGAGGGACCTAATAGGGCAATAAAAATGGAGTGCCTCTGAAACCAAATGCTCTGAAAACTATGGAAACAGGGTATAAGTAAATATCACCCCAATTATGGACAATTTTTATACTTTCTGCAAATTCTTTTGGTCTAATAAATTCCAAAAGAACCTTGGGGATTCTTGGATTTTCTGAACAGAGGAGAGTCATAATCTTTGATGCAAAACATTTATCAAACTTTAAGAAAGTAGCATTATTTCTGTCCCATGACAACACTGTACTCCATAATTGCACTGGCATCTTTTCTCCATCTTTCTCTTTTACAAGATCCATTCAATTTGCAAAATAATCACCGCCCTTAAATAGAAATAGATGCATGAGGAGGGAATACCAGCCAAAAGGCCTATCCACTTTCCCATTCCTTATTCCTATCAATCCTTCATGGATAGCATTAGTGATAAAGGAAGCATAATCAAAGGTTACTACAAAAGAATGATTCAAAATCTGAGCAATCATTAGCATGTAATGAGTGGGCATATTTGCCTCTGCATCCCCTCCTAAAATCTGGCAAAGTGACCAATACAATCCCTAAGCCCTAACGGTGAACAGATTCAATGAGAAAGGTTCTTCAGTGTTGGGTCCTACAACTATTAACCCACCTATCTTCACAAAGAATTTTTTAAGAGGCCCATTTCTAAGGTGGTTCCTCTGCGTATTGTATACTTGAGCTAATGATTTGAAATTAATAGGCTCTAGAAAATTGGTGAATTCACTAAGCCCAAAAGCACTTCTGAATTCCTCATTATTTATTTCAATGAGGGCTTTCCCATTTATATCCCTAATGCTCCTTGTGACTGGATCATACTTATGTGCAATCTGAGTTAGGAGATCCATATCCATGAATACTCCTGGAACTACCAATTTTCCCACATCTAACTCCCAGATGTTGTTCATTGTGGCTGGGGAATTTCTCATGCCAAATCTAACTTTGAACAACCCCAACCTAGACATTCCAACCTGTGGGTCTCTCAACCAGTTACCCTTATCATATAACCTCTCTCCTATTTTCAACCGAGGAGCTCTTGGCACTAGTTCTTTCACCTTTGATGCCAGATTAGTTGACAATGTCAATTGTTCAAGAAAATCATCACAAATGGCCCTTTCCTGGTAATTAACTTTTCCTGAGAACTCTCTCTTAGGTGCCATCTTAAAATATGCAAGTAATTTAATTATAACCCCCCCACTGGCTCTGTGACAAATCAAGACCTCAATTAAAACACACTTCTAAGAAATTGCCAAACAAGAGTACAAGAAAACTTGTTTTTAGCTTGAAGGAATCCGCTCTGCAACTGAATGAATTTGCTCTGTGCTTGAAGAAAATAGCTCTGCAACCGCTTTCTCTGCAACAATTCTTTAGAATGATATTTTCATCCGATTGATATGAGATCATATATGGTACTCAGGCTTTTAACTGAGACATTGGTACTGCATGCTTCGGCCATCCCTTCAGAATTGAATTCATGAGAGAATTCAAAATTTTTGCTCCAACGGGTCACAACATGTCTGCACATTTTTCCTTCCGCTCTTTCACCATTTTGCAGAGTATAACCTTTGAGCAATTTCATCAAACAAAATCATGCCAACCGTCTGATCAAAAGAAACTTGATCAGTCTTTACACTGACTTAACAGTTTTGCCTTAGCACCGGGCCCTACCTCCTTTTTACCATTTTGCAGGCTTTATCCTCCGAGCACTTTTCTTTCGCGAAGCTACGCCATGTGTTAGATGGAACTTTAACTGCTCAACATTTAACTCTCACCGGGACCATAAACATCTTCATTAACCACGCCTTTATTTGATGGCTAACGGTCTTTTGCTATTTCGTATAGCTTAAACCGCTTTCAACTTAGGGCCACGAAACAACGCAAAGCAATGGATCAAATCGGAGATGACCATCGTTTAAGGGAGACCTTTATGCTTGCTTCACTTATGCCACTCTTTCATTGGTTACCGAATACCATGTGGCACTCAACCATTAGCTTTGGAAAACTCTTCGAGTTTAGCTCAAAGTCAGCCACGTGTCTTTCCCTTATAACCGTCGGTTACACCTTGGCGGGCTCTCGATTTCTTCTAAGACCACATGTCAATCGACACGTCACCATCTAGCATTACACTTGGATGAACCTTCTCTTCTTTCTCTATTTCATGAAGCATATCCCTCTGTTGGTTCTCAACCATGAAATAACGCGAGCCCTTAGATTGAAATGGAGTTGATCCCCTTTTAACTTCATGCTTTATCTGTCTTTGGGTCCCAAAAACCTTTCACCGTTTCGCTAGTTTTAAAACATGAGCATTTTACCTTCGCAAACTCACGTGGACCGTTACATCATATTTGACTTGCTTGATGCTTAACAACTTAATTGAATCCGATAGACGTGGGCCTTCTAACTCAAACACCATCCACCTGGCATCTAGTCATTCCCAAACTGACATGTTCACCTTTTATTCGTTGAGAGGACACATCTGATTCCACCTCATTCTTGCCAGCCAAGTCATTTCTTATCCTGCGGCATGACTCACCTTTGGGACCCACCTTTTAATCCTTAAATCCAACTTGCTAACTATTTTGACCTTCTGCCATGTGCCATCATCTTACTCGCCATCTCAACCAACTAGATTGCCTGCTTGGAGTGCTATGTCATTTCGCTACTTCATGAAAGCTAACTATCGAGCATCTTTCTCATGTGAAGCTGCACTAGCCATCAAATCAAATGAAACTTGCACATCTGTTATGCTCTTATTAAAACTCCCTTTTCATAGGCCGAAAAACCTTTTCGCTACTTCGCAGGGCATAACACGTGAGCATCTATCAACCATGAAATAGCACGAACCGTCAGATCAGATTGGACTTCATCACCTTTTAGTCGCTTGAAAATTCTTCACTGTAGGGTCCCACCAAGCCCTTTCTCCATTTCACGAAAGGTACTTCACTTGCATGTTTCAATTGCGAATCAATGCCAACCATTAGATCTTGAACGAGATGGAGCCCTTTTAAACTAGACCAAATGCACACCATTGAACACGCTTTTTCCTTTCGCCATTTCGTGAGTCTT
This sequence comes from Cryptomeria japonica, assembly GCF_030272615.1. Lineage (NCBI taxonomy): Eukaryota > Viridiplantae > Streptophyta > Pinopsida > Cupressales > Cupressaceae > Cryptomeria > Cryptomeria japonica. The sequence goes on from NC_081407.1 coordinate 537,557,521, forward strand.
AAAACATGCGCAACTTCGCCTAACAAAATAGTGAAAACCATAGATCCATCTGAGAGTTGCGTGCAACTTACTGGGCCTGACAACATTAAGAAGAAAAGACATAAGGCATAAATTTTTACGATTAATTCAACAACCGCCTAGGGAAATGACAAGGGGAGACACCTCATACGACCCCAAGACCCATTACTTAAGTGGATAAAGTAACGAAGGAATAGAAACCAGAGGGTTTTTGAGAAAACATTGAGCGATTTAAAATTGAAACCCTAAACCCTTAAGACCTAACACAGACTTAAAGCAGTTGATAGTGTGTCTGACTCAAAATTTCAAAAACTTAGCCAATTATGGGAAAAGAAAACACATTTCTTAAACAGTGATAACACATGAGAGTGTTTAGTATAGTATGAATGGCTTTTAATTTCCAAGAAAATTCTATTGGCAGGTTTAATGCCAACATTTCTCTCTGCATGGTTGTTGAAGAGGCCAAAATAAATTTGTAGACTTTCAAGCAATGTCAGTCTACAAGATCAATGCTAATTTCCCCCTGTTGTGAGCATGATAAAGGAGGGGCTTGAATAACTTCTCTACAATGCGTTGAGGGAAATATGGAGTTTGAAAATATTGAAAACCTCCAAAGCAGATACAATGTGTTATGCAGATCAGAATCCACGGCCTCTGCTAATGTCCTCTTCCTGCCACGTGGTATGTTGAAAGGGACATCAGAAATACTCCAACGAGTGCAAGCTGTAAACCGAATTCTCCCCCATGCCGTGAGATAGAAGGTGGAATTCAACGTGGTTTTAAAACATAGAGTCTTCCCTGCATGGCATAGTGGGTGAAAGGCTAAGGAAAATCTCATGGCAAATGAAATTCGCAGGTGTATAGCCTCATCCTCTCTTGGCACATGGCTAGTGTGTAGGTTAAAAACTCCTGTGCAGTGTTTGGAGGGCAGTGATGAAACTTTCAGCAAATAAAGATTGGCAAGTCCATGAAGCCAATGTCTTCTCTATGTGGAAACCATTGGAGAGTGGGAGAGTAAAGGGAGTTTTAAAATCAAATGCAAATTGGCAATGTTAAATGCCAAATCCTTGCATGGTCCCTGCTGTGAGTGGTAGTAGCGACAAAATGAAACCTTGGAGAAACCAAGCTAATGCAAACAACAGTCTAGTTTCCCCTCATGTGCTCTCCCCTCTCATGTGGCATGGTAAAGTAACTTTCATCTCCAGCAAATGCAAACAGATGAATCAATCCCTCCTCCCACATATGGCATGGGCCACGATTTGGCCTTTCTTAGCAAATCAATTTCTTCATCCTATGGGGTCTCTCCTTGTTCTCCCTTTGCATCGAACATGAAGCAAATAGAAAAGTCACATGGTTGAAGGGGGCATTAGAAACCCCAACCAAATGCAAAATGGTGATTGTAGCCTCCTTCACATGCTTCTTCCTATGCCCAGAATGGTGAGGGACAAGGTTAAAACAAGTTCAAAACCAAATGCATTGTCAAAAGGCATTGAAATCTTCAAGAAAAATGGCAAGGCACCATTAAAACTCAAAAAAAGCCTTCAACATGCAGTTTCAGGTTAAAAGGAAATATCCCACATTGGCTGGGGAATGGGAATATTTGACATTTAAAAGTAAAGCTCCACTCATTCTTAGCGTTGAAAGCTTGAGGCTTTTGATGAATGGTGCCGGTTGGGCACCCAAGTGGACCCCATGCACATGGGCGCACTTCCTGAGGCAGATGAGTTTTGCAGAGATCGAACGGCTTAACTAGCGGGCAAGTTGCAGGAGATCTATGGTGCACGTGGATTCGCGAAGGAAATATGATCACCAGTTAAGCTTCACGAAATAGCGAAAAGCATGTGCAAAAAACAAAATGTTAAAGATCCTACAGGTTCAAGATGATCTGATGGCCCACATGATTTCAGAGCCTGAAGGTGCATGTCTGTTAGCCATTGCGAAATGGTGAAAGACAGGTGGCAAGTCCAGGTGGAAAGATAGCTCGTAGGTCCCATTGAGGTGTCGCTAAGGTGGCGATGACATGGTGACAAGAAAGCAACAAGTGGCATTGACGAGGCAGACAAGTGGTAGACAGATGATGTGTCATCTGAGGTGGTGCCCAGTGGATCCCATCAGTGAATCAGAGACTACCATGTGGCAGGGTGTCAGGCCAAAAAGGGGTGAAAAATTAAAGTTAAAATCATATTAAATATATAGTTGAAAACTATAAAAAAAATTTGAAAAATTTAAATGATGTGCACATAACGTGGATTAATTCGCCTAGAGGTCCATTTCTGGTCAAATAGGCAAGTATTATATATTTCCGAAAAGCTCTCGAGATGAGGAATCCATTCATGAAGTTTGTTTCAATATATCTCTGGCATTCTAAGAGTAGTTTCCATGGGAAGGAGAACAAAATACTTTTCAATTAGGGAAGAAGGCATCTGGCAATTTCGGTTGCAGACCTAATCTTTTCCCTCTTCTTCTTAGTCTATTTTCTTCTCATTTGGGGATGATCACAAGAATTTTGTAAAGAACCTCTGGCAAAATATATTTAGAGCCTTTTTTTCTGGTTTTAAGCAGATTACTCTAAGTTATGTAATATTTTCAAGAATGAATATGAATATACAGATCAAAGTTCTAGGCCTAAAATTTCTTTGTCTTCTGGTGTGCATTCTTTAGTTTGCTGGTTTCATTTGGATAATCTAGGATTGTTCAAATGAGCATGTATTGTAAGGCAATCTTATAGACATTATTTCTAGCTTTCCTCTTCAGGAGAGGGATTAAATGTGCATGAAATACTTCTGTTAGCAAGTCTATTGTTTGTTGCTATGAATCTAATGAATTGTTAGTTAAATGGGAGAGGACCTATGTATATGTTAGGCATGTATGGGGTTCATAAAAGCCGAGATGATGAGATGTATGAGAGTGTTTAGTTTTGAAAATTATTGCTTGATTTAGGTGACTCTATGGCCTGGATAAGGCACTGGTATCCGATTGTAGGATTTCTTTCTATCTTTTCTTGAAGATCAATACTAAAAATGAATACAAGTTTTTCTTTTAGTGTTTCAGTTTCATTAAGGTGATGAAATCCACAGGTTTTTAGCACTGGTTTACTATGGATCTCAATTTTAAAGTGTGAAAATATTCACAAAAGGTATACCCACCTAAACTTTGGATAAGTTCAAAGTGTAGAAGGTCTCAAAACCTTGTTATATGTTACTCTTGAGTTCTATTTCCCTGATCTTTTCATATGTAGACAGAGTTATTTTATTTCTTACATGAAGGATAGAAGGGAAATCAAAATTTGAGACTAACACACCTGCAAATAATAAAGGATCTAGATTGAAAGGCAAAGAAAAGGTAGATGAGGTAAAGAAAGAATTTTCAAAACAATGGATTAGGAAGAGAGATCAGAATGTTGATGAGACTATCTCTATACCAGTAGAATAGAGTAACCCTCCATCGGCAGGAGAATATTCATCCAACTGAGAAGTAACCCTTTGGGGGTATTGTAGAAAATTGAATATCATGTAGATTACCCTCGGTCGATGGTGAGAAGATAGATTTCTTCTTTACCAATAGATGTGTTAAGTTTTCGCTTAACCGATGAGCATTTAATGCGGTTGGTAAGAGAAAAGTCATTATAAATCATCGGATTTCCCTCATTTTTGATTCACTGAGCATTCAAATTAGCAGAGAGCATGAAAAAGAGCAAAGGCATTCAAGGCGAAGGTGTGAAGTGATCTTTTCAAGCATTCAGAATATTTTTAGGTAGCTAAAGGTATTTTTCAATGGCTTCCTCTTCTGCTCTCGAGTTTATTGTGAACCCTACTATTGTGCAAAATGTAAAATGCCCTAGGCCCATGTTTAAAATAATTCCTGAAGTAGCTAAGCAAGATGATTCCATAAGAGCATTTTCAAAAATTCCTAAAGGTGTAGCTTATGTTGAAGATGCTAGGATGTATATACATTGCAATATAGAAGAACTAGGTTCTAAAGATTTGATGAAAATGTTTACCAATGTAATTTGTGATGAACATGGCATGGTTAAACCCGAGCACAAGATTGTAGAAACTCTAGATTTTGTGGAAATACTGAACATTCCCTAATTTTTGGAAGTAGTGAGAATTGTCCTAAGTAGAGCACATGGAGAATTTCTATGGTTGGATTCTGTCTACAAAATAACCTAGCAAGCAATTAGGGAAGTAACTGGTTTACCCTCAACCAATAGCAGACCAAACAAAACAAAGAAAGTTCCTAACAACAAAGTAATGACCCTAACTAGAGCAACATCTGACAGTAGATCACTAAGAGTGAATAATATCAGAGACATCAATGTGAGATTCATAAGTATGGTGCTAGGTTACAAGACTACACATGCAAATAGGCTTAATTCAATTTCTAGTCTTTGCATTAACAGTGCTTATGAAATGGTTAACAACAATGCAATGATAGATGTGTGTGAATGGCTGAATCATGGGGGTTCACCTAGTTTGCTCAACACTTCACCTAGTTGGTGTTTCTCAATTCCACCAACTCTTTAGGCCAAACTACATTCTAGACCCCCAAGTCCTTCTCAATCTCTTCTAGGGCTTTCTTCTTAACCATTCCAAGGTGTTTTCTTCAAGTGTTTTAGCTAGGAACCCTACCAAGTTACAATGCTTCCCATGTGCTCAATTATGGTTAACTTGGCTTCAACTTGTCAAATTGACCTCCTACTATTGTGAGTTGATGCAAAGGTCTGGAGGTGGCTAATAACATGTTTTGAATGCCGTTTGGGTCCATTTGAGGTTTTCAATTGTAGACATCTAAAAATGGTCAACGCTTGTGGAGTCATACTTTAACATTTGCGCATTGCCTTATTCTAGGGTTCTTGCGTCACATTAACATTTCTTCTATGTTGCACACTTGGTCTTTATCATTTGTGAGCATCGAGTCCTTCTTCTACATTCCTCATTTTTCTCGCTTTCGAATTAGGTCTTGTCGATAGCAATCTTCAATCATGATTTTGGTCGATCTTATCCTGTCGCATCATGGTGCGTGCTCATTTATCATCATTTTGGACATCATCAATCCTAATCAATGATAGAATTAGGGTTTTGTCCTCTTGTCAATCTTTCAATCATCTTTAGCTTGTTAGTAATCATTTGCGATTATCAACTTGTTCGATCTCGTCATTTTGTGATCGATTCGTCATTGATCCTTTTCCTTGTCAGCCTTGTCATTTTGCGATCGATTTGTCATTGATCCTTGTCCTTGTCAATCTTGTCATTTTGTGATCGATTCATCATTGATCCTTTTCCTTTTCAATCATGTCAATTTGGATTGATTAGTCATTGTTCCTCGTAAATTGGCGCCTATCAATTTGATCTCCTTGTCAATCTTGGTCAATTTGTCATTGATTTTTGTCAACCAATCTCAATCATTTATCAACATTGGTCCTTTGTTAATCAGAATCATGATCGAACCTACATTAATTTCTTGTTGTCTTGACCTAATTCCTTGTCCTCTTATTTCTAGGGTTTTATGATTTGTTCATTTAATCCTTTTCTTCTTCTTTGTGGGTTAAATAAATCTATTTATTTAGTCCTAGGTCTCTTTCATGAATTAATTAATGGATGAAAACCTATTAATTAATTCACCTAATTTCTATTTCTCCTATTTTCTTTAATTTTTCTAATATTTCCCCTAATTTCATTCCCTCATTTTCTCCTATGTTTATGCTTCCATTTGTTGCAATCATGGAGGCTATTTTCTCTCTTCCCTTTTATCATGGGAATGGCATTTCAATCTTATCATAATTTGTCATAGTTTGTCATACACCTTGCATAGAAATTGTCATACATTTGTCATAATTTTGCCATTCTTTATTTGAATTTCCTTTCAAATCTCTTCATGCTAATCTTGTCCTCTCTCCAATTTGTCTATAAATTGGATGATTTTCTTCAATGAAAAGGAGATCAATCACATTTTCGAGTAACCTTATACTACGAATTTCATCTCTCAACAACTTGCTTTCCACTTGCATTTTGCACTTGTAGGTGAGATCCACATCAAATTTGAAGGTGAAAGAAGAACAATGGAGCCACATGAAGGAGATATCTACATTGGTTTGTTTCAATTTCATTTGAGTTGAATATCTTGTCTTTATGTCTTCATTGATTGGATTGGGATTGCTTTCATAGCAGCTTTAGGTTTTGTGGTTGTCCTAATTGCTATTGTTTTGATGATTTTCAATTTCCTGATCTACATTTCTGGTGAACAGAACGTGAACTAACCCCTTAACCATGTTTTGAGTGCTTTTGAGTTGTTTGCAGGTGAAAAACTCAAGAAATAGGGTGACTCGGAGCTTTATGGACACTTCTGCACTTGTGTTGACATTTTTTGTGCCTATGTTTGAGTTTTTTGTGCCTGTGTTTGAGTTTTATGTGCCTTTGTTGAGGCATTCTACGCCTGTGCAAGGCCAGAAACAGAGGTGAAATCAGTTGTTTTTACTTGCAAATTTGTTTGTTTTCATTCTATTTCTTGCATTCTGGTTTTTCTTTGGTGCTAATTCTCTGTGTAGCATCTTGGCGTTATGTGTGACAGAAGACAAAATATGCAACTACTAACATATCTTATGTAGGATGCGGTCAAAGACTCTCATTAAAACATCTTGCTTGCAATTTTTAAAGTAGTTGCACATTTCATTTCTTAAATGTTAATGAACACCATGCATGCTTTGTCTGTTTTTAATTTGATTGCATGTTTTAACCCTTAGAACTGGGCCTGCCTCCTGATTTTCCTAGCACTTCGCATAGGCATTGGTGAGAGGGAATGACCCAAAGTGGTGATGGGCTAAGGCCAAGCTCTTCCAAACCACTCTAAATAACTATGGATGCAATGAAAGTTGTAGACAATGGGTGCTGGAATGGTATTGCGATGATTTATTCGCCGGATCAATACCCACCCGAACGGATGCCCTTACTAGAATCTCTTGTTTTTAGATGCTAAAATCCTTCTATCTATTGGCTCAGGCGTTGTGATACATGCATGCCGAAGACACCTCTCATGTACTCCTCAGTTAGAGATAGCAAGTTCTTGGGAAGTGATGCCCCTTGAACTCAAAGCTTGGTATACCTGAGAAGTGAGTGCACTGTAAGGGGGAGCCAGTGCTACCAAGCATCTAGCTATTTGGCTGAGTGTTGTATTTTATGGTTAGAGGATTCAACAGATATTGCCCTTGCTAGCCATAGGATTTGTTGTGAATGTGCTTGATTGTCTTGAGTCAAAGTCAAACAAACATTTTGTCTTCCATGATTGTCAAAAGTTAAATAAAAAACAAACTTTCAAAAGTGCTCATAATCAACTTGGGTTTTCAAATTCAACAACCTTCAATTCAAAACAAAATCCAAACAAAAGTCCAAATTTGTCCAAGTATTCATCCAACATTTGAACATGGCTTGTCAAAACATTGAATATCTTTGTTTCAAAATTCATGTCACTTTAGGCTAGGTTTTGCATAGTCCAACTTAGGTCCTAGGACATATTGTCATCTCCCTTCATTTTAGTCCTTTTCATTGCAAGCATCCTCATTTTGCACTCAGGTTCAAAATCATTTCCCTAAGTTTTCAATTCATTGTCATATCTAAGCTAGATTTCCATTTAGGTGACATTCGTGCATTATCCTTGTCATGCTAAAATTAGGTCTTGCATAGGTTGCATTTTGCATATTCCAAGTCATTGGTCTTCGCATATCCTTAGATCATTTTCATGTCATATTATAAGTCATTGTCATAATCATTGCCTTCTTGCATTTAGTCTCAAAAATTTGGTTTGTCAAACTTAAAAAATCAAAACTTTGGATGATACCCTAAGTTGTTGTTAGGGAGTCTTGACCTTGTCTAAAATTTGTCCTTTCATTAATATCATTTTTGTCAAACGTAGCTTAGTATCCAAGCATATAGGTGAGACATTGTCAATTTTTCCTATTGTCATTTTGTCCTTTGTCCTTTAAGCTCTTGGCTTCATTTCAACTTCCCAAGGATGAGTCTTTAGGTTTGCATTCCAAAAAGTTTGTCCAAACCTTGAAAAACAACAAAAACATAGGTTGCATTCTTTCCATAGATTACATTTTCATCTATTTAGGTTGCATTTAGTTGCATATCATGCATCATCCTTTTAAAATAAATAAAAAAAATCCCAAAGATATTGCATTTGCATAGTGACATGCCTATTGAAACAAGGTCAAAATCTAAGAAGATGGGTGAACCAACATATCAACCCATTGACAACGTATCAAACTCATAGTTTCAACCTAGTCAAACATTACAAATTGAAGGTTCGTCAAACACATCATTACCACAATATGGAATGGTTCAACTTGGACCACCTCCATTATATGAGCCAGTGTTTGTACCCATGAAATTGGGATATGGGAGTGTTCCACCAATGCCGAGGGAAAATGCACCTTTTGACTAGAATCAACTAAACCTACAACATGAAATTCAAACTCAAACATTACATGAGGAACAAACTCTTTCACAACTATATCCAACCCAACAACAAGGCAATATTGGTCAAACTTTTTATGATGAAACAAGTCTCCAAATACAAAAACTAGAGGAGAAACTAGCTCGAGAAATAAAGATCATTGAACAAAAGGTGAAAAATAGTGAGAAGATTAGATCCCAAATGTCCAAAACATTTAAAAAATTTCAAGGTCCAAACCCAAACTTTGAGCCAATTGATGTAAGATCTCTTATTGAAAAATCAAACATACCAGCTCTCCTCTCACAAATAGAGATGATGAAACAAGTTCAAGAAAAGAGACAACAACATTATGTACCTCCACAACAAGAACACGAAGGTGTTTACTATCAATCACATTTTCAACCATCACAACCAATTGTTCAACAATTTCAACATTTCCAACAAACACAACCAATGGTCCAACATATACAACCAACACAACCAATGGTCCAATTTCAACAATATGTCCAACCAACTGTTAATTATCGACAACAAACTCAGTATCAACAACTACAATCACAAATTCAAAAACAAAACTTGCAACATGCACCAAGCCAAATTTTGAACATGTCAAACCAATTTGATCAACATCTAGTTCGAAATCAAAACATGACATCAGACCAGAACCAACTCATTTCCAAACAAGTTCAAATTCCAGATACAACTATGTCAAAACCTCAAAAGAAAGGTGGCCTTATTGCAAGGATCTTAAGGAAATTACCAAGTGATTTCTTTGAGGAAGATCAAGATAATACACTTATATCTAGCAATGCCTCATCTACCCACAAACAAATTGACTCTCCAGTGGCATCTATCCCTACACCTTTAGAAGTTTCACAAGAACCTTCCATATTGTCCTCATCAAACAATACACCCAAGGATGAAATTATCCAAGGGCTATCCATAATTGATTGCTAAGATAATCCAATTCATGATGCACATACTTGTCATGTTTCAGAAATACAAGACCCAATGCCAGCATGCACTTTATTGCCATTACCTGTTTTAGAGGACCCCATTCGAAGTCCCTCTTCCTCAGGTTCAAGCATTGAATCCTTGCCAGAATCCATCACAACTGTTCAAAGTGCATTTCCTTCATGCCAAACATTGATCCCTTGTCAAAATCCCCCATGCATATCCAAAGTCCAACCCCATGTCAAGAGGATAATTTAGAGCATGAAGAAATGTGTCTTAAAAAATATCAAGATCAAGATCCTGAAACCTTATCATCCCATCCAATTGTTGACTAGGACCCCATGTTCTCAGACACTCATGATGATTCCCCTATTCTTGTCCATCCTATCCAAAGTCCTATTGACACTCCATTCCCTGAGGAAGATCAAGATATCCTAGTCCATCCAATCCCAAACGATCCCCTTCCATTTTATGAAAAAAACGTCCTTTCAAATCCCATTGACATTCCTCCTTGTCAAGGTCAAATTATTCCTTTAAATCCTCCACAAGATCCTTTTGTTCCTCCATCTCCTTGTCTTAATGCTCCATATACACTCCAAGATCTCATTTCTTTTGATGATCCCATTATTTCTCCCATTCCATCTCTTGAAGAGCCTGTTATTGAACCATGTCCACTACACAATCCTAGTCCCCCTCATGATCCTAATTCCCCTCATGATTCTAACATGGTGCAAGATGTTCATGAACCCCTGACATTAACAATGGTTTCTTCCTCTTTGGTCCAATCTGATCCACTTCATGATCTCATTATTTCTCTCATATCATATCCACCTAATAATGGACTTGCCTCTTCCTCTAAAAGAAAAGAGTATCCTACAAGTCAAGATATTCATAAAGGCAAAGGGGTAGACCTTCACAAGAAAGAACTCCTCAATATGAAAGAAAATGTTAAGGGTCATGTCTACAAAACTCACTCTCAAGACGTTGGTATCCCTCCATCAAAATCAAAACATACACCTTCCCCATCATACTTTCCATCCATCTTAGGTCCTTATATTCCTTCATCCTCTATGCAAGGTCAGCAAAGGCACAAATCCTTGAGTAAATTTCATCCATCCAAAAGAACTCCATTTCATTCATATCCATCCATGCATTCCTTTCCCCCTCCAAGCAATTTGGATGCCAAGTATAAAAGTCATAAGTCTAGAAATCCACATGTATTCAAGGATCAACATGTCCAATATAATCAATATGTCAAAACAAAGAAAAATTTGATCTATAAAGAAAAGGAAAAATCCAAAAGGTCACAAAGGCCCATTGCTCAAAAACAAAAGTTAAAATCTATATGGGTTCCTAAATCCCTTGTGTTGGCAATACACTCCAAGGAACCACAAAAGCATGAAAAATCAAAAACCATGTGGATCCCTAAGTGGCCCCTTGAAGCACAAAAGCCTAAAGAAACATCCAACTTGGCATCCAAAATTGCTATTCCTCCATCTAAACTTTCCAAGTCTATTCCTACATCACCTTCTTCATCCATTTTGGGCCCTTATGTCCCAAAATCCCAAGCTATCCTTTCCTCCATCCAAATCTCACAATTTGAGATCCATTTTTCCTCCATCAATCCACCACCCCTCAAGGTGTGTTCCAATGGTGATCTTGCCAACATTTCCGTCCACTGAAGCCCAATTCTTCCAATACCCTATCCATTATCCAATGCATATTTTTTGTCCTTCGATCCCTTTGATCCAATCCTTTACATAAATCCTTGCCTTAGTTTCATCTTATTTTCCATGTCCTTATCCTACCAATGTCTTTGAGCATACTTTTAAAGGTCATGGTCCATTTTTTTTAAGGCTACTATCCAAAAAAAAAAAAAAAGACACTTGAGTCCTTCTTCCATCCCCTATCATGTGTCCATCTTCTATTGAAAAAGTCAAAATACAAAAAAAAAAGTGAGAAAAAAAAAGACAAAAGAAAAAAGTAAAGAAAAAATAATTCGTCCATTGGTGAAAACCTGGCAAACAGGCATCATTCGTAATCTATGAACTTCTTGCATACCATACTTGGGGACAGGTTTTATCCTATCATATCCTTTTGTCCTTCATTGTTCCATTATCCTATCGAACCCCTGTCATTACCCTTCATATCCTATTGTCCCTCATGTCCAGTTTCCCTTTCCACCTTTGATCTTGACAAGGCTGAGGATCTTCATGAGCATCATGCATCTTGTTTGTAGCTTTTAGTCTATCATAGCTTTTGGTATTTATCCATTTGATTATTACAACCTTTCATCCATATTCCCTAGCTTATTGCAACTTTTTGCCACTATCCCTTAGCCTACCCCGACCTTTAGTCCATGTCCCTTATCCATTCTTGGTCTTGCTTATCCTATCCATATCTTATCACTATCCATACACTCTTTTTTTTTGTTCCTTGATCTTGATCTGACATAGTTTCAAAAACCTCTTGACATGTCCCTCATGCCATGTCACTGCTTTACATTGTCATATCTAGTCTCTTGTCCCATCACGCAATAGCCCTTGAAAATTGCATCCATATTGTCTCCTTGATAAAAGGCCTTTGTCTTCCCTCTATCCACCAACATTTCAGAAAGCCTATTTATTCACCTATCATATTCCTTGCCTTGCTAGACACTGGGGGCAAAATCCTAAAAACATTCAAAAAAATGTCCTAAAATAATCCTAAAAACATTCAAAAAATGTCCTGAAATAATTTTAAAAAAAACATTCAAAAAATGTCTTGAAATAATCCAAAAACATCGAAATAATGTCCTGAAAAAATCCCTAAAAATCAAATAATGTCTTGAAAAAATCCCTAAAAAGTCAAATAAAGTCCTAAAAAACGAACAAAAAAAATTGTAAAAAAACTCGAAATTCCTACAAAGTGAAAAACATCAAAATCCAAAAACAATTTCTTTGGCATTTTGCATTTTGTCAATAAATGGTCCCCTTTGTGTATAGATAGATCGCTAAGCATACATCCAACGACAATCTATCAAACATTGTGCTTTAATGAAATCACGCATTAACAGATAAACTATTCGACCAAGCAAGCATTCAACCTGATCACAGTTGTCACATCAATCCAAATAGCATCAACGTTACCATTGGTCCTTGTCAACATTATCATGGGTCTTATACAAGGTGTGGTATTCTCGAAACCAGACTGTGTCCTATCTTCAACGGGGTACCGCATTCCCTAAAACCAGACAGCATGATCATTCTTGTTTTGCAATTTTGACAATGATGATTAGACTATTTGTTTGACTTGGTTGAATTTGTGCGTCTTATCTTTTTACTAATTTATCTTTGGCTTCGATCATGTTCCTATGTTGCTCAATGATGTCACTGAGTGATTTAGAGTGACCAGGATGGTTCATGGTCCCTTTCCTTTTTTTGTTGTGTTTGTTGTTTGTGGAATGTTTGTCACAAACTGGGGCAACTATATCATTGGGTGTCTGTGATAAGTACGTTCGCTTTTTGAATGCCACATATACCTCGACCCTTGATGTATGCACCCTAGGATGCTTCACTCATTCCTTGTGTGCGATGTGTCTGTCTTTTGCAAAAGGGGTTGCGTTCTAGCTCTGGCCTTCAATGCCATGATGCTCTGCATCTGCTTTTCTACAATAAATAAAGGTTCTCACCTACTTATGTGCATTTGTGAAAGCAAGTTTTCCTTCATCTCTAACTGTCCTTTGTCTAATTTCTGCTTACTAACATTTCTTCCATCAATCTTGGTAGTCCGTTCGAACCTATCATCTTCTGTCATTCTTATCGATCACTTGGCCTCTTTTCTAGATTTTTCTGGCCAATTCCTCCACGGGGCATGCATATGTTATTGTTATTGTCTGGGGAATTTTCATTATTTTTCTTTGAAACAACGCTTAGAATCGCATTGTCTCAAAGAGGGGCAAAATGTAGACATCTAAAAATGGTCAACGCTTGTGGAGTCATACTTTAACATTTGCGCATTGCCTTATTTTAGGGTTCTTGTGTCGCATTAACATTTCTTCTATGTTGCGCACTTGGTCTTTATCATTTGCGAGCATCAAGTCCTTCTTCTGCATTCCTCATTTTTCTCGCTTTCAAATTAGGTCTTGTCAATAGCAATCTTCAGTCATGATTTTGGTCGATCTTATCTTGTCACATCATGGTGCGTGCTCATTTATCATCATTTTGGACATCATCAATCCTAATCGATGATAGAATTAGGGTTTTGTCCTCTTGTCAATCTTTCAATCATCTTTAGCTTGCTAGTAATCATTTGCTATTATCAACTTGTCAATCTCATCATTTTGCAATCGATTCATCATCGATCCTTGTCCTTGTCAGCCTTGTCATTTTGTGATCGATTCGTCATCGATCCTTGTCCTTGTCAATCTTGTCATTTTGCGATCGATTCATCATCAATCCTTGTCCTTTTCAATCATGTCAATTTGGATCAATTAGTCATTGTTCCTCATCAATTGGTGCCTATCAATTTGATCTCCTTGTCAATCTTGGTCAATTTGTCATTGATTTTTGTCAACCAATCTCAATCATTTATCAATATTGGTCCTTTGTCAATCAGAATCATGATCGAACCTACATTAATTTCTTGTTGTCTTGACCTAATTCCTTGTCCTCTTATTTCTAAGGTTTTATGATTTGTTCATTTAATCCTATTCTTCTTCTTTGTGGGTTAAATAAATCTATTTATTTAGCCCTAGGTCTCTTTCATGAATTAATTAATGGATGAAAACCTATTAATTAATTCACCTAATTTCTATTTCTCCTATTTTCTTTAATTTTTCTAATATTTCGCCTAATTTCATTCCCTCATTTTCTCCTATGTTTATGCTTCCATTTGTTGCAATCATGGAGGCTATTTTCTCTCTTCCCTTTTGTCATGGGAATGGCATTTCAATCTTGTCATAATTTGTCATAGTTTGTCATACACCTTGCATAGAAATTGTCATACATTTGTCATAATTTTGCCATTCTTGATTTGAATTTCCTTTCAAATCTCTTCATGCTAATCTTGTCCTCTCTCTAATTTGTCTATAAATTGGATTATTTTCTTCAATGAAAAGGAGATCAATCACATTTTCGAGTAACCTTATACTGCGAATTTCATCTCTCAACAACTTGCTTTCCACTTGCATTTTGCACTTGTAGGTGAGATCCACATCAAATTTGAAGGTGAAAGAAGAACAATGGAGCCACATGAAGGAGATATCTGTGTCGGTTTGTTTTGATTTCATTTGATTTGAATATCTTGTCTTTATGTCTTCATTGATTGGATTGGGATTGCTTTCATAGAAGCTTTAGGTTTTGTGGTTGTCCTAATTGCTATTGTTTTGAGGATTTTCAATTTCTTGATCTACATCAATCTTTTCCCTCCTTATGGATTTCACCATTTTGCCTAGAAAAGGGCTACAAGGAATTAGCCTTATTAGGCCTCAAAAATCCTGTTTTCTAGGGCTTGGAGGAAAATGCTCCAAAAGACCCCCTAGAAAGTTTGGATTTATTCAAAGATACACCTAACCTCAAGTTATTTTTGTGGTTTTGGCACCTTACTCCACCGTACCATATGCTAGCCCCAAAATGAGGGTTTTGAAGGGTTTCTAGGCCTTCTAGCCAGCAGTGACTGGTCAAGTTGGTGTTTCGGCATCAAATGATTTTTTCAAGGCTTCTCATTGCATTGGAAACTCTATCCCAACTTTATGGACCCTTCAAAAGTTTTAGATGGTGGTTTGGCATTCACCCCTGCACTTTGCACATCAATTTGACCTTGTTTCCTCTAGCCGGGTTGCTCTTGGACTCGCCTAGAACAAGGTGACAGTCATATTGAAAATCATCTCCAGAACTTGTCCCTACATATGTACACTTTACAAGTTGTTTCCCTTCATTTACCAATAGGCCATGATGGTAGCACGTGTGGAATTCATGGGGCAACCATTTTACATAAAACTGCTATATACAGGCAAAAACTGGCTGTGTGCAAACCAAAACAAGAAAACACTAATGTAAACTATCTACAAGCTTGAAATGGAACTAAAAACTCTATAACACACCAAAGAAACTAAATCCATTTGCATTTACAAAAATGAACAAAACAAGCCAAAATTCTGCCAACTAGTCTGAAAATGAGTAGTTTCAGATTGTTGAACTTACAAAACCAAGTCTCCAACCTTGGTAACCATGTAAGAGAGGGTTCTTATATAATTTCCCATGTGTGGAGTCTTTGTAGGGTGTTGGAAAATCCCTAACTCCATCGCTAATCAAATTAGGACAAAAGTTGTCATGACAACTTTTTGCAACTTTGTACTTTTTTACTTTTTGGCCTTCTCAACCTATGAGGCCTATTCTAAGTCATCAAACATGACTTTTAAAATATGTCTAAGACTAATTTAACCCTCACTAATTCCTATACCAAGTTTTGACACTTTTGACCATCAAGAAGGTCAACTACCTACTCAAACCACTATTTATGCACAAAATGCAAACCTAAGAAGAATGAACTCAACCTAGGCCTACATTGACTCTAAACACTAACTCTTGGACCCTCCTGGAGTTCTTATTCACTAACTGACTTGGCTAGGGTTAGTACAAGCCAAAATTGAGAAATCACTACTAGCCTAAGTCCTAGGTGCTCCTGCACCACTAAAAGATGAACTCATTGATAATTTGAAAAAGATTAAAGGAGATAAGAAAGGAACATTTCACTTTGGTAATCTTTTAGTATGCTTAATGTTGTATTTCACTAAGGAAATCCCTAGTACAGGACCTAAAGAATTTGGATATGACATACCGGTAGGAAAACAATTATAGGAAGCTTTTACCGGTATCGAAACTATAAAGGACAACAACATAACTGAATACTTTAAAGCTTTTCAAGCTAAAATGAAAACCAGAGAAAGACTACCGCTGAGTGTAGTGGAAAAATATGACAAAGAAATTTGTTTTGTCATCAAGAAGGATGAGACATGGATGGAAGTTGTACTCCCTAGGACTGTATGGGTGACTGAAATGGGATACGAGGTAGATCTCAACATTATTGAGACTTATGCAAAAGCTTTGTTAGATGCACCAAGAGAACCAACATAACAAGTTTTTGGTAGTGCTGAAACTATTGAAAGTAATGTGAAAATATTGAAGCAAAGGAAGAAAAGAGAAAAATATATTAGGGATGCATCAAAGAAGGTACAGGGAATCAAAGAAAATGTAATGAACATTAGTGGGATATCGGCTAGTGAGCTGGAAGGACTGCAACTACAGGCACACATTTCACCGGTTGGCACATCTTCTGATAGTGAGAAACCAGCAGAGTTCAAGAGAGTTGAGAGGAAGAGAAAACCTTCACCAGTACCCTCTCCTTCACCCAAGATAACAAGGAATTTAAGGAAGAAACAACAGACAGTAAGGGGACCACCAAAGAAATTAACACCAAAGAAGAAACAACTACCTGTCGCCCCTTCTTTAAATGCTTTACTAAATGAAATAACTGATGATGGAAATTTGGCCAATGCACACCAATTGTATAACACATTCAATGATTCAAACAAAGAAAGCATTGAGAACAATATAATTTTACATCTGTATATATACAAAAATGTTTTAATTGAAGTAGTAGATAACTTACCCAATGATTTGTATAGGAGATTGGAGGCAAAAATGATTGCAGTGATAGAATTAGATAAGAAACTAAAAGTTGAAAAACTTCTAGTTGTACATCTGGTAAACTCAAAAGAGGAAATTGATGAGCTAATCTCAGAGGCTAACCGATCTATTTTTTCCAGTGGTCACTGGCAAGTAAGTTTAATGGCAGGTAGAGTAAAAGAGATTGTAGATGAAACTGCTGATAACTAGGATATATTATTTGTGGAGAAGGAAAAACAAGAGGAAATGAACTGGCCACAGAAAAAATTGAAATTGTATTAGAAGGATAAGGACAAGGGGAAAGGTAAAGTTCGTGGTATTCCAAACACCAAGATCACTGACAATTTACCACCACCTTTGGATACTACACTGGTACATACTGATGATCCACCGGTTACTGACACTGAAGGTGTCACACATGATGACACTAATCCTGAATCTAAGATACTATTCACCATGAATGTGGACACTCAGAAAGTGAATATTATTGTGGACAAGGATAGTGCAAAGGTTAAGGATGACAATGTTGACTATGGAAACATGGCTGAGAAACCGATAGAGAATATTGAGGTTGAGATCCCAACCCAAACATAGAAATAATTACAAACAAAGCAACCATTGGATACTGGGAAGAATACTAAAGGTATAGATGCTGGCATAGGGCCACCGGAGATTGAGATACCAAAATTTGAGCATACAGAGAAACCTACTAAGGCAGAGGTACATACCATGGCAGAGAAACCGGTAATCACTGTGACATCAAAGCAGTCTGAGAAACCCTTGCTAGTTGAGATGCAAACACAGACTAATCCACCGGAGGTAAACACAAGCAACATGGCTACAACTGATAGAAGCACAAAGGTAATAAAGGCAATTGGTCAGACATCCGACACATCATCAAGTGAATTCAGACCTACTAATGTAATAGAGGTACTCCTAAATTCAATAAAAAAGATAACGTATTGCAATGCTTTGGCCTACAAAGCAATTGATGACATTGTGGGATGCAAAATTCATTTTCTATTAACAAAGTAATCAATTAGAAACAAGGGAAATCATGAATCCCTATCCTAATCATAATTTAACAAACAATACAATGGAATAACGCAATTAATAAATAGGAATTATAAATCATCAAATCAAATAAAAAACTCCCTATTTCGTGACTGTGTAGAACTTCCATTGCTCTTCTCCTCTTCATGGTATGATGGCTCTCAGATATTGTGCTGGTAACCTGCAAGTGACACAAAGATTCAAAGTTCGTGATTGTTGAAAATGGAGATTGGATGCTCAATTTATAGAAAATTGGAGAAGATTGATTGAAAGGTAGAATAGATTGATCAAGAGGTGTGAACTCAGGTGAGCTCAAATGAAAATTGATAGTTGAACTGCTGATTGTAGGAGTGGAACTCAATAGATTGAATAGATTAATTGAGTCAACTGATTGAGAAAAAGCTGACTGCAGGAAGAAAAAGAATGATTGGTGGAAATAAAGAAGATGACACAGAGAGCTTAATTTAGAAAAATTTAATTGAAAGATGAAAATAGAAGTTGAAGAGATAAATGATTTAATTAATTAATTTAGCATGTGCTTGCATTTAGATTTAGATTATTAATTTAATCTTTGCATGAGATTTTATTCAAATAATTGAATTTATTAATTCAATTTAGTATTTGAATATATTTAGAACTTAACTTTGATTTTCAATTTGGTTTTTGAAATCATGCACATGTATTTGAATTTGGAAGAAATTAGAAGAATATGAAATTAAATGAAATTAGAATTTGGGGATTTGGAAATGGAAGAATTAATTAGCTAATTAAATAATTTAAAGAAACTATTTAATTATTTAGAAATGGAATTTAATTAAATAATAAAGATTATTTAATTTAAAGGAATTAAATCATAATTAATTAAATAATAATATTTAATTAATATTTAGAAGAGGGTTGAATGATTAGATGATGATAGGATTGAGATAGAAATTGAGAATTAATTTATTTAAATAATAAAGATTATTTAAATTAAGGAATTAACCATAATTAATTAAATAACAAATATTTAATTAATATTTAGAAAATGATTAAAATGATTAAATGATGAAAGAATAGGAAAATAGAATAATTAATAAGATGATGAAGAAATATGAAATTAGAAGAATTTAGAAGAATAAGATTAATTGACTTAATTAAATAATAAAGATTATTTAATCAATTAGATGAATAATTAGTACATGATCAATGAGACATTTTTAGATGTCTACATTTGCCCCTCTTTGAGACAAAGTCAGAACGACATTGTTTCAAAGAAAACAAAAAATTCTGCCCCAGTATGCCTTGGTATTGTTGTATAGTGTAAATATGCCCCCTCGGAAAAGGTGGTCAGAAAATTCAAAAATTGAGACCATGTTTTCGATACCAATTTAAAGAGCAAGCATGTGAAATTTCATGTCATTTTGAGATTGTTTGAGTAGGCTACAAGTTGTTTGAAGCTGGCGGGGACCACGGGCATCAAGGTGTCTTAAAAAAAACCCTAATTTTGAGCTATAAATAGAGATTTTTAGGTTTTCATTTGCTCATTTGTGATTTGGTAATTCCTTGGTTTCTTTGCAATTTATGTCCCTGTTTCTGAGTATTGGATCATCATGGCTGGTTATAGAGCTCGATTGCACTTGTCAGACTGAGTACGTTCATTTCAGAGACCTCTTGGGACTGGCGGCATGGTATTTTTCTATTGTTTTTCTTATTTTCTGCCTATGTTTATGCTTTTTTTTCAAAAATTGTGCTTGATCATTTTTTGCTCTGCGCTATGCAATCACTTGTCGATTTTCATGCATTAGTGTTTAGTGTATCGCAAACGCTTTAAAAATTACGCATGTGCCGTAAGTGTCACACATTAGCTTTAACATGCCGCATTCGTGTATATCATTACACATAAGTGTTTTTGTCACGCATTAGCTTTAATCATCACGCAAGAGTCATATTTGTACCGCATAAGTCATAATTGTTATGCATGCGTTGTATATGTAAGTTTTTGTCATGCGTTTTTAAAAATATTTTAAGTTTATTTGGATCTGACATCTGATATTTTGATCATTTTCTTGTTGCAGGGGAACATTGGAGTGTTATACTATCGACAGAGCAGACCTAGTGGACTTGATCTTTGAGCTGACTTACCGGATGAGGAGATTGAGCATATTTGTTAGCTTGGTCTTTACCATGTATTGTATTTGCCAGAGGTTACAACCAACAGGGCCATGATTACAACTTTAATAGAGCAGTGGCACTCAAAGATGTGTTCATTTCATCTTCTGACTGGTGAGGCATCCATTACCTTAGAGGATGTATGGCGTATACTGCATATTCCCATTCATGGTGAGAGAGTTATATATGACCATGATGATGGCATTGCTGGACTATGTGCACTTTTTGAGTGTGAGATTTAGGATTTGCAAATCAGTGGCCGTTATGAGATCCCTTGGGCTCGATTAGACTATGATGACTTGACCATTATATTATGCAGTATTGTCGGTGGTTTACTGATACTTGATTGACGAGGTCATGGGTTTACAGTTGGATGGGGTAGAGTGCTCCATGATATGATTGTGCATCATCAACTGTATGCTTGGGGTCCTTGTCTACTTGCCATGTTGTACTATCAGATGCATGGTATTGTGTATCTAGGATACCGTTGTATTAGTTGTGGTGTTACTTTGATGTAGACATGGGCATGGGAGCACATTTCTATTTCTAGGTCTGTAGTTCATGTAGATTTGCAGCCTGGTGAGCCTTATGCCTTTAGGTATATAGCAGGTATTAGACACAAGGGTTTGGGGAACACCTTGTACTGGAGACATCAGTTGGATATATTGCAGCATTTCATTTGGAGACCTTTCTTAGATTGCCTTGGTTGACCTGATGATGTAGTACATTTGTCTTTCTGCTGACAATAGAGATATCTTATTGGGAGGACCTTTGAGACTCAGTAGATCATAGAGATGTATCTTCCTGGGCGGGTTCTCAGATAGTTTGGTGAGGTACAGGTGACACCTGTGGTTACTGCATATTTTGCTCGTGTATCACGAGAGGTATCTGATTGGGGTGTGTGTATTCAACCACATGTTGCTTTTGTTGAGTTCAATTATTTGTAGCCATTACTCTAGGGTTGGTGTAGAGGTGGAGCGAATCTAGGGATGACAACAAAGTATGATGCATGGTTTGCTAGGCACAGGCTAGTGCCTTTGACTGATCCTATTGTTCCTATTACAGCACAGTAGATTCGCCATCCTAGATAGCGGTTGAGCATAGACGCAGGGGAGAGAGCTAGAAGAGGAGGAGGAGAGGGTGGAGCTGAGGGAGGAGATGGTGGAGATGAGGGAGGAGATGGTGGAGATGATGGAGATGAGGATGTAGACATTGGTGGGGACACCGAGTCTATTAGCAGTGAGGATGATGATGATTCTTCTGATTCATCGAGTAGCGAGGATGGGGATGATGATGAGGATATGCCAGAGCTAGAGGATGTGCCTAGTGTTGAGGATGGGAGAGGACAAGTTGATGATGAGCTAGAGACTCTCAGAGCGTGGGTTCAGAGTTTGGAGGATGAGGTCGCTAGACGAGATATCGAGCGAGATCGTCTCCAGAGGGAGAGAGATGAGGCAGTGCGGAGATGTTAGATTACTATGGATGCCTTCGATCAGCTTTTTAGAGTAGGTACAGATGCGTGCGACCAGGCATATAGGTATTTCAGTGCTATGCAGGAGTCTATTTATTATTGGTAGGCATATGAGAGAGTCATCCCTAAGGGTCAGAGAGAGCCTAGCTTTAGTGCATACATGGGGAGGAGATCAAGTTGATCTACTTCACGGTGGACTAGCAGTGGTGGTGTTATGGGACCACCTCGACATCCTAGGGTAGGATCTAGTGGACAGGATCCACCTGCTAACAGAGGCAGTGTTGGTTGATCATGTTATCTGAGCCTTCAGGCTTATTTATTGTATTCACACACATTATCATTTTTAAGTTATATATATGGCATGCGGGTTTTTGGAAATGATCTATTTTTATTATTTTCCATGTATGCTTTATATGACGTTATGAGTTTTATGATACATATCTATTTGAATTCTATATGATTCTAAATGCAATGGTAGTACATGTATGATGTAAATGAAATCTAAATGAATGCAAATGAACTCTATAATGAATGCAGATGAATCTATAATGAATGTAGATGAATCTATAATGAAATGCAAATGAGCTCTATAATGAATGTATTTTTGTATGATAATGGTTGAATCAATTTTAACTTATATAGACCTTGAAGAAATGTTAGTAAGATGGTAGAGAGAAAAAAATGATGTTAGAAAGAATGCGACTTAGACAGAAAATGAGAAACCAACAAACTATCAATAAGCAAATGAGATGAAGATGAGAATGAAATTGAATGAATCACGAACCCGTGTCACATATTTTATTGCATCAATAAATATTCATCACTGAGCCTTATTATTGAGCAATGAAGCTTTAGCACATCAGAGCATAAGGAACCAAGATGCAAAGATATCTCATTGTAGAAACAAACACGTAACAAACAAGGAGTGAACCCTCCATTCTGGGAATTGCGTTAGGGGTCGAGGTATGTGTGGCGATTTCACCTTGATGTGAAGGCTCTTATCATAGACACCCACTAGAGCAATTTCCCTAGAATTTCATCAGTTCACACCACAAACAGCAAACAAAGAAAAAGATAATGCTCATCATAGCTCCTCTAGTCACTTGTGGACATCCTTGAGTAGCATAGAAACAATATCTGTCGCCAAATGATAAAAAGATAAAGACTGACGTGGACAAAATTCAGTAGCTATACTGACCTTGTGCCTTCTTTCTCAGTTGTTTGATGTGATGGTTGATAATGTCTGATCTCAGAAAGTTGTGGACCCCGTTTAAGATTGACTTGTCTGATTTCTAGTGTATCCTCTTCTGCTTAAGGCAAGATAATGATCACATTGATATGGATATCATACGATTGATAAGACAGTTTGATCAGTTGATTGCAGATGTTTGACTGGATAGTCATATCCTTTGTTAACTTCGTGCGAAGTGTTTGTTGGATATCTGCTAGGGTGTTTGTTTCTCACAAGACATTTTATTGCAAGTTTTTTTGATTGATTGATTTTCAATTTTTAGTTCTTTTCCAAGAGCTTTTTCGATGTTTTTGGATTATGTAGATCGATATTTGAATGTTTTTGATTGATTTTTTTCAGGACATTTTGCAGATGTTTTTTGGTTGATTTTTTTGGGACATTATATGGATGTTTTTGAATTTTGATTTTTTCATTGTTTTTGGATTTTGAGTTTTTCAATGTTTTTTGGATTTTTTCAGGACTTTATCTGATTTTTTGGATTTTTTTAGGACTTTATCTGATTTTTTTTTATTTTTTCAAGACTTTATCTAATTTTTTGGATTTTTTTCAGGACTTTTATCTGATTTTTTCAGATTTTTTTCAGTTATGCCCCCAGTGTGCAGACCTATATGACATGATGATCTGCAGAATGCGTTTGGAGACAAAGAATTTTTGACATGACCTATATGAATACAATATGTAGGATGAAGATGCACTTCCTATTCGAACAAGGTTGAATGTCTTTGTATTTAGCATTTGTAATACACCGATTGAAATGGAGGTACAAAACCTTTCAAAGATAAGCGATCAATCGATCTCTAAGGTCCCTAGGATCATTCACCTCAACACACTTAGTGACTAAGATTTACAAATGGAGATGCGAAAAACTTCCCCATTGGTTCTTGAAACTTTGATCTTCTTTTGCCCATGTGTGTGCAAATGAGTTAATTCTTGCTCTTGTGTTCACTAAAGATCCTTAGCATCCTATATGACTAGCTACATGATTTTTCTAACTTCAAAAGCATCCCGAAGAGAGCCTCGCTGCCAGCAAGCCTTGAGAGCTCTAACAAGGTTATAGACTGTAATTTCTCAAATATTGCTCCATTGCCAATAGGCGTTCATAGCCCTAATGGAGTTACTTGCATGTTACCATAGTCAAGCTTTTTTATCGCATTTGTATACATGATATTTCAGTTATATATCATTGCTATTTTTGCCTTTAGATGGATATTTGGCATAGCTCTTTTTATTTTTATTTTCTTGCCTTGACTTGTAAGTAATGAAACCTACTTGGGTGTGACAATTACAGCGGTGCTGAAGTAGAATTTTAGATTTTTCACTAGTCATATGATCAACTAGGTGTCTAGAATGAATTAGAGATCTTGTTAAGGTGTGAGATATAGCAATTGATAGATTGTGGGTTAACAAGTCTCAAATAGTGAAATCACTACCCAACCATAAGTAAAGCGTCATCACAGGGTAATGTTGAGAATGAATGACTTTAGAACCTCAAAGACTTCATGTCCGAATATCTAAGAAAGGAGATGACCCTTGTTTTCCTCAAGATGCAAATGAATGATAAACTCAAACAATTGCCTTGTTTTATTGATGCTTCTATATGAGAATGCAGAACTTTAAGAATGTGATGCGTCTAACAAGGAAACTACATGTAATGCATTGTTTTAAATGATATGATATGCAATGTGGAAAGTAAAACCTAAACTACATAGCCCTTAGGTATAATATCGCTTAAGGTGCATGTTGTTCATAAGGTCAAAGATTGGATCTCCCTCCATGGTAGCCAAATGATAGGATCTATTGCCTATGACCCTTGTTATAATGAAAGGACCTAGCCAGTTAGGTTCGAATTTCCCTGGCCTTTCTCATTCTGCTAAGTTCCTTTGATTCTCTTTAAGTACTAGATCTCCCACTTGAAAGGTTCATGGATGGACCCTTTTATTATAACTTCGTCTTAGTCTATTTTGATATCCTTGTGAATGATTGAATGTTGTTTGTCATTTTTCATCAAGGGTCTCTAGTTCTTGCAACCTTGCTACCCTGTAGTCTTCTTCTGATATAATGTTCTATAAGGAGACTCTTAGAGATGATATTTCTATTTCAATGGGGAGTATCACTTCTGTCCCATAGACCAAAGAATATGGTGTTTCTCATGTAGGTGTGCGTACTCCTGTTCTATAGGCCCAAAGAGTAGGATTTAACTGGAGATGCCAGTCCCGTCTTGTGTCAGTGACTACTTTCTTAAGAATTTTCAATATTGTTTTATTTGTAGCCTCTGCTTGCCCATTACTTTGTGGATAATATGGCATGGTAAACCTCTGTTGTATGTGGAATTTGTCACACAACTCTTTCACTTCCTGGTTTTTAAATGGATGCTCGTTATCTATAACAAAGCACATTGGAATTCCATATCTACATATAATGTAGTTGAGCATGAATTTTTCTATCTACTTTCCAATGGTGTATGTTAAAGGAATTGCCTCAACCCATTTGGTAAAGTATTTAGTGGCTGTCAAGATAAACTTGTGCCCGTTGGAAGAAGTAGGGTTGATTTTACCTACTAGATCTAATCCCCATTGTGAAAATAGCCATGGTGATGTGATGGGTTTAAGATCTTGTGCTGGTGCATGAATAAGGTCTCCATGCATTTGGCATTGTTTACACTTCTGTACATACTTGTAAGCATATTTTTCCATGGTTGGCCAGTAATACCTTGTTCTCAGCAGTTTCTTTGACAATGGCAGACTGCTTTGGTGAGCCCCACAGATTCCATCATGGACTTCTTTTAAAGCAAGGTGTGCTTCATTCTTATTCAGACATCGGAGAAGATTTTCATCGAAACCCTTTCTATACAGAGTATTAGCTATAATGGTGTATCTAGATGCCCGATGAATAAAGGTCTTCTTTTGGTTTCTAGATAGATCTGGTGACATGTATTGGGTATGCAAATATGTATATATTTCATTGTACCAAGGTGATTCTGGACCCATAATTGCACATACATAGTCTGATAGGGGGGTCTCATATGCAGGTAGCATTAACTGTTCTATGATGAACTCAAACTAGGTTTCATTAGCAGGCATATTCAAAAGAGATCATATTGTTGCCATTGCATCTACTACCTTGTTTTGTATTCTAGGGATTTGTTCAAAGGTAATTTTGCTAAAGTGCTCCTTTTAATCTTTGACCAAATTCTTATAAGGGATGAGTTTGTCATCCTTCGTATTGTAATCATCATTGACCTAGTTTACAATCAACTGTGAATCAACATAGACCTATAACTCTTGTATTTTCCATTGCATAGCTATATGAAGCCCTATGAGGAGAGATTCATATTCTACCATATTGTTGGTGCATGGGAAATTGATCCTAAATGACTTAGGTATAACATCCCCTTGAGGAGTAATGAAGAGAATACCTGCTCCAGATCCATTATTTGTATATGACCCATCAAAGTATAACTTCCACATTATTGAGGCAGTTAGTGTAAACACGGATTCATCTGAAAAGTCTATCAACAATGGGTGACTGTCTTGTATAGGAGCCTCTACTAATTGATCTTCTATGATTTGTCCTTTGATAGCTTTTCTATCTATGTATTCTATATCAAACTCGCTCAAGATCATAACCCACTTAGCCAATCGCCCGGTCAGTGTTGCTCTGCTCAATAGGTGTTTGAGTGGGTCAAAGCGTGCAATGAGTTGTACCTTATGACTCAACATATAGTGTCTAAGCTTTTGGGATGCAAAGATTACTGCTAAGAATTCTCTCTCTATGGGGGTATAATTAAGCTCATAGACAATCAGAGTCCTACTTATATAATAAATGGCTCTTTCTTTTCCATTTTTGTCATGTTGTGCCAATAGAGCTCCCAGAGCTGAGTTCATTGCTGATATGTATAACAATAGAGGTTGTCCTAGAGTAGGAGATATTAACACTGGTGTGTTCAAAAGATAATCTTTTAGAGCTTGGAAAGCTTCCTAGCATTGTTCTATCCATTTAAAAGTAGCTCCTTTCATGAGTAAATGCTAGAATGGGTGACACTTATCTGCCAACTGTGCTATGAATCTCCTTATGGATTGCAATCTTCCTTGTAACCCTCTAAGCTATTTAAGTGTTGATGGAGGTTGCATATCAATGATTGCCTTGACCTTGGCAGGGTCTATTTCAATTCCTTTGTTTGATACTATAAACCCTAATAGTTTACCTGTTGTTACGCCAAACACATATTTATTCAGATTTAATCTGACATTATACTATTCCAACCAATCAAATATTTGTGTAAGAACTACAAGGTGACTTTCTCTGGCTTGTGATTTAGCCAATATGTCATCCACATAATCTTCCATTATGTTATGGATCATGTCATGAAATAATGTTGTCATGGCTCTTTGGTATGTTGCTCCAACATTTTTAAGACCAAATGGCATCACATTCCAATAGTACATTCCCCATGGGCATGTAAAGGCCATTTTATGTTGATCTTCTAGTGCAATTTTAATCTGGTTGTATCCTGAAAAACCATCCATTAAGGATAGCATCTCATTTTCAGCCGTTAGGTCAACTATCATGTCGATATTGGGTAGTGGAAAGTCATCCTTAGGGCAAGCTTTATTTAGATCTTGAAAATCGGTACAGATTCTGATGCCTCCTATGGGCTTAGTCATAGGTACCAGGTTTGATATCCATTCCAAGTAGTCAATAGATTTGATAAAACCTACATCCAACAACTTTTGTAATTCTATTTTAACCAGTAATGTGATACTTGGATGCATTTTTCTCAATTTTTGCTTGTAAGGTTTAACTCCTAGTATCAATGGTAAGTGATGCAACACTAATTCAGAATCTAAGCCCAACATGTTTGAGTAGGACCAAGAAAAGTTGATAGGTCATTGTTTGAAAAAATGAATGAATCTATCTTTTTCTTCTTTGCTCAGTGATTTTGTTAGATGGATGTTATGTACAACTTCCCCTTCTACTATATTTACTTCTTCTGTTTCCTCTATAAGTAATGTTGAACTTTCTCTTTCCATAGGAAGATTACCCAAGTAATTATGGGTAGTTTGATCCTTATCTTCTGTTTGAGAAGTACTTTCTTCTCCAAAGTATGTCGTTCTATTTAGGTCTATAGAAAACCCTGCTTTATGATCACCTTGCGGAAATCCCTCTCTGACTCATAGAAATTTTGAAATTGCTTCGTCATTTTCAAACCAATCCAGCATTGGTTTTCCTTCTTGCCCCCAATCAATCAAGTGTTAATGTATTAGGGGTAAATCAGTATTCCCTTCTGTAGTAGAGTCTGATAACATGAAGACTTGATTGTTTGATATTACACTTTCTGGTGGGGTAGAATCATGGAGTGATAAGAACTCATAGTTATGAGAATCTATCTCACTTTCAATATATGTTTCATCATATGAGCTATCATCACTTATTTCTTCTTGTTCCTATCCCTGATTCTGTTGTAGATTGACTGGTCTTCTTTGGGCATTAGTGACCCTTCTTAAGCTAGGTATAAGCCATTGCAATCTTTCTTCATCTATTTTGTTAGGTTGAGACACAGTTGCTTCTCATGGTAGAAGTAGTGACAATAACCATGGGTGGGATTTAGGTGGTGGTGGTAATCCTGCATATGTTGCCACATTAGCTTGTACTTTTTGTGTCAATAACTGCATCATTTTATAACTCTGCGGCAGTTTCTTGTAAGAGTTGTCTCATGTCTTCCCCATTTGATTCTACGCTTGGTGATGTAGGTACTTGATTGCTTGTTTGAGATGAAGATGGAAGAGCCTATGTGGACAAATTCCTTTGTGATATGTAATCTGATGGTTTGATTGGTTGATTTAGTATATCAAGGGTATGATGTCTGGCTTGTGTGATATGTTGTACATGCTTGTATCCTAATCCTTGATTTCCTGGATTATCATTAGGAACTACAGGTTCTAGTCTTCCTTGTTTTTGTAACCCAAGGCCTGTGGTACCATCATATCCATGTCTTTGGAGTATTTTGAATCCATTGCCATACTGATCTGTGTGTATTCTAGGTGTTGTCATATGATCTTCTTCTCTATATATCCAATGGTTAACATCTTTGTTCAAGGATTCTTCCTCTAAGTCTCCCCATCCAATGAAAGAGCATGAGTCTGAGTACCTGACAATTTCTTTTCCTTTGTCTTTCTTTTGTACTGTAGTGTGAGGTTTCCCAAAGGACTTAGGAGAAAAAGACAACTATTTCCCATTTAAAGTATTTGCAATAGAGTACTCCCCACAATCCATATCCTTTATTTGTAAGGAGGATGTCATAGGAATATCTTTTTGTGTTTCTATGATCTTTAATGTTTCCAACTGTGTAGATAGAGGTGCAGCCTGATTGATAGGTACCTGATTATCGACACTGTCTTTTAGATAATTAAAATGTTGGAATGGATTTGGATCACACTTTATGGTGATTTCAATACCATTGTATGGGAATTTGACACACTGATGAAATATGGATGGTACTGCTTGCATGGTGTGAATCCATGGGCGGCCCAATAACATGTTATATCCCAACTCTTTGTCCAAGACTTGAAAAGCGACCTCGATCGTTATTGGTCCTACTTGTACAGGTAATGTTACAATGCCTTTAGATGGACATTCTTCATCATCGTAAGCCTTGATGTTTATCCTTTTGGAAGAATCAATGTGAAGTTCAGAATATCCCAGTGCTTTGACCAGCTTTAAAGTACAAATGTTCAGACCGGCTCCCCCATCTATAAGTACTCTTCTAATTCTTTTCTTGTGAATGTAAGCTTCTAGATGTAGTGGGTCATTATGAAGCAATTTATCACTAGGAAAATCTGTTCTGTAAATGTAATATGTGTACCTTGTGTCAGATTTCCTACCATAGACTGGAAGGCACGTTCATCTATATCTTTGTCCACTACTGAATCTTGAAGTGCTTTGTCCAGTATAGCTCTATGAGTGGGTGAGATATACAGTAGTTCAAATAATGATATCTGTGTCAGAGTTTTTTTAAGTTTCTTAGCTACATTGTAAGTCCCTACTGTTGGTGGTTGATTTTGTGGTATCCCTTGTAAGGTTACCTTTGACCTGCGAGTAACCACTGCACAGTCTCTGTCTCTGGGAGTAATTGTGATTGTAGCAATTGTATCATTTGTATCATAGGCTATTTTATCTAGATTTATGTTAAATCCCTCTTCATATTCCCAATGTGTATGTTTGACATCCATAATATGTTCAATGAGTTCATCTTCAAACCAATCTGAGTGAGATGGTTGATCCTACCCCTAGTCTCTAAGACAAAGATTTGTATCATCATCATACTTTGGTGCTTTGGATATCATGCAAATTTGGTTGTCATCTTTATGAGTGTCTTGATATTGGTCCTCTTGATCAGGTGTTTCTTGTGAATCATTGTTTGTTGTATCTCCTGAGCTAATGGCATGAATAGTGTAGTCATATGAGACCTTCGTGTAGTTAGCCGTATTGTCTTGGGTACCTAATGTGGTAGCTTTTCCCTTGTCATGCTTAATAAAAGGATCTTTAAAAATCATATGATTCATGTTTGTTGAGGTCTTATCCATATCAATTGTGATGTCCCCTTGGTCTATCATATCTTGGACCAAGTTTCTCAATTTGTAGCAAATTGTCGTTTTGTGACCTTTAGTCCTATGATAATTGCAAAAATCATTGTCATTCCACCATGTGGGTTTGAAAGGACCTGGTTCATATACTCTTACTTTAGGTAGAGTGATCATGTTTGTCTGTGTTAACTTTTTGAGTGCTAACTCAATAGGTTCTCCTAAAGGTGTGTAATTTCTTCTTGGAGCGTTTACCTTGGGGTATCTTGTGTTTGTATTTTGCATAGCATTTACATTGGTTGATGTTGTTTTATTCCCAGTATATGGATTTGTTGACTGACTCATTCCCAATGATATAATGGTTTGAGTTCTGTTTATCGTTCTGGCATCTACAATACCATCATTGGTCACATTTTTGTTTTTTGACCAAAACTTAGATTTGTCATTGTTGTTGGTGTTACCATACTTAATAAGACCTTATTCTACCAAGCCCTTCTCACATTTGAGAGCCTTTTCTATGATTTGTTTGAATGTGGTTAGACACTGCATTTGTATCAGATATTTAATCTTAGGAATCAATTTTTTTGTAAACATATCCACTTGCTCTATTTTTGGGATAATTGTCTTGCATCTCCTATAGAGAGCCCTCCATCATTTATGAAGGATGCAAATGTTTCATTCTCGTATTTCCTAATGGCACATAAGTCCATCAAATTAACCAGGGTGTCAATTTTGTGCGAGAAGTTTGCAATAAATTATGTAGCTAATTCCCCCATGATGTGATGGTTGGTGGTAGATGTGAAAACCACTCTAAAGCCAGACCTCCCAGACTTTTAGGGAATAGTCTCATTAGATAAGTATCTTTCGAGGCAAATTCTATACATGCCACAAAAAATTCTCTGATACGATCTCTAAGATCACCCTTCCCTCGATAT
Source organism: Cryptomeria japonica (assembly GCF_030272615.1). Lineage (NCBI taxonomy): Eukaryota > Viridiplantae > Streptophyta > Pinopsida > Cupressales > Cupressaceae > Cryptomeria > Cryptomeria japonica. The sequence continues at coordinate 537,589,056 of NC_081407.1, forward strand.
CTATCAAATTTGGGCATTTCAAAATGTTATGAGAAAGGTGGCATGTATAAAGTGTGATCAAATGGATAAGGACATAAGTCCTACATTGTGTAGCTCTTTTTATCATTACCAGTTTGCATGATCGTCACCTGTTGTTGCAAATTCTGTATTTGTTGTGTTAGAATATCTATTGATGTCAAAGGTATACCTTGTGTGTGTGTATGTCCCACCAAAGGATTCATGGTTGCACAACTAGGTGGTTGTTGGAAGGTACCAAGATTATAACCTTATGTGTTGTGTGTTCCAATAGGTACTGTGAAATAGGCGATATGTGAACCCATTTTTGGTTGAGTTGTACTTGTTGTATTGGTAATACCTATATTTGCATTTTGATAACCATATGTGGATCCCATAGAATAGGAAACTGGAGGTTGGGTTACACTTGTTGCTTGCGTTTGAATAGGTGCTGAGACACTTGACATTATCGGTATGCTCTGTGATGGTATACTAGCATTGATCACTGAAGATGACACACTTGTTTGAAAGTTTTCATTTGTATTGACATTTGTTGGGAGAGATACGTTTTGAGGAAGACTGGAGGTCATTGCTTGTATTTGCATCAAGGGTGGTGTTTGACTGTTATCTTGACCTAAAGTTTTTCTTGGTGGTAAAATCTTTGTGACTTCAAAATCCTCAGGTAATTTTGCCCCATTTTGTATTAACAACGAAAGATACTTGTCCCTATTGCTATGTATAAGTGCATCTAGGATCATAAGGACATGTGGGTCTTGCTGTGCGGACTCAATTTCTTCCTTTGTTAGATGTTGTTGTAATTCGTTTATGGTGGACATTGTCTATGTACCTGAGTGTTGACCTATTGACATGTCCATGTTCCAAGTAGGGTTTATAGACTATGTGTTGTTCAGGTCCATTATTCCTTTTGCTTTCTGGGACCTTGTGACGGGCATCTAAAATTGCCTATATGATGATGGTTCTATGTGAGACAATGACCTAACACTAGATAGTAGACATAAATATGAGGTATGCAATACTATACTAGACTCTCTATTGAGGATTTTGATGTGAGACCTTTTTAGCTTTTCTAGCTTTCTCTAATGCAAGTCTTTCCATTTGTTGACGAAGTTGTTCAGCCTCAATCTCTCTATCAATTATATGGACAATCCTAGACTCAATATCTATCTCGTGTATGACTCCCATATATTGGGGTGTGCTTCTTCTTAAATCCCAAGCTAAGTTAGCTATACCATCAATGATTTCTTGTTGACCGCCATTTGGAACTAGATTAGGTTGCTCAAAGGGGAGCAAACCATCACCTGGGAGACCCATGAAGGCACATGCTATGAACCTATAACTGATAATAGACTTAGACGTATATGAGGTCTAGGTGAAGACATATATGATAAATGGTGGACTATGCAACTAATATAGTTGATAATGCAAAGGACTTAGGATGATAATGAGTACGCAAGTGGGACTATGCAAAAGAACATGGACGATAATGAGGACATAAATGGGACTGTGCAAAAGACTATGGATGATAATGAGGACGTAAATGGGACTACCTATGGTCACAAGTATGTAAGGACATTTTGAAAATTAGTTTCAAAATGGACTTTGTTTTTGGTAACTTCGTGTGTAGGATAATGTTTTGTAGTATTCCAAGTCTGAGAACAATGGTTGGTAGGTATGTATAGCTGACTGACTCAATTTTCATACAATCTCAAAAAATTCGGAGATACGTGGGATAGGGCCTGAAATAGTCCAAGGGACTGACTCAATACTAGTCTATCACAATGATACATAAAAAAGCATGAAATACAATCTTAGGCTGGATATTGGACACCATTTAGTGAGGCCCCCGCAGCAAAATACTAAAACAAGATGGATAGATAGATAGTCTGGCAGCACTGGCTCCACTCCACGACACACACTTCTCGGGCATGCTAGTCTCTCTTACCCCGAAGATCTGAAGATCTTATTACCAAGGGATTTCTGTCTCATAATGTAAGGTACATGAGGGGTATCTATGGGGTACAATTTGCACTCCTGAAACCACTGAATGTAGGATTTTTGGCAACTAATTTGGTTCTTAGTATTAGGTTTCAAGGGATCCCGATCCAACGACAGATTCTCAGAGCAAGCCACTTAAGTCTTTAGTTGAGCTTATCAGTGTAGGAAAGGCCCCCACATACGTCGACTTCACTCAACACTCTAGCCTCTTGACCAGTATATTTATATAGCGGCTCAAAAAACCCGCTCGATTGTACACTGGGAGAGATGATATCCCCAACGCATCCCAATTCAAAGTATCTCTGTGGGGTGATGAAATCCCCAATCAAAGATACCCCTCGCTACGTAGAACAAAAAGAAAATTTGGATGTCATTGTCACCTTCCTTCTTTCTCCCATGGGCCCGATGGCAGGTAGAAAGTCAGTTAGTGCAATAGTAGGTCCACCCCCGACATAATGAAAAGTTCTTTTCCCTTAAGAAAATGAAAAATGATTTAATCTAATGCAGCCTGATTCATGTTCATTTTAGAGCCCAAATTTAGGTGTTAGATCTGCATGTGCATGTCAATTTTAAACACCAAATCCAAGTATGAAGGAATACATGTCAATTTTAACAATTTGTTGATTTTTAAGCACCAAAAACCAAGTGTGAGATACACAGATGTCAATTTTAGCCCCTGTTCATTTTAAACACCAACAACAAAGTGTGAGATTATCCATGCATGTCCTTTTTAACTGTTGTTAATTTTAAGCACTAAAAATTGAAGTGTGAGATTATCCATGCATGTCCATTTTAACTGTTGTTGATTTTAAGCATTAAAAATTGAAGTGTGAGATGTGCATGCAAAATTACTAATCTAATCCTCTTTGCGAATCTACCACAGGCTCTAAATAGAAGATCAGTAGCAAAATAAACCAACAGAAAATAGAAATTCAAAACTTGACAGAGGTGATTGCGTAATACTACCTTAGCGATTGCGTGATACTTACTGAGAAAATGCATAAATCTGACAGAGCAAATGCATGACATTATCTGCTTGATTGCATAGCACTAACAGGTCGATTGCGTGATAGAATGCAGACAACAACAAAAAATAAAAACTAAAAAAAAACAGAAAAACTAAACCCGATCAAGAACCTGTGAAACCAATTGTGAAGCCCTAGCCAAATCCCTCATAATCCATTCAATATTGATTAGATCATATTTAATTGTATAATAAAGAACTAGGCTATTATATCTATCTAAGGCCAGTTGTTCTTCTGAATCCTGTATCAATTTTTCTGCTTGGAGAACTTTTTGATATCGTTTGACTTCTCTCCTTTGTTGTTTCATCCTTCTTGCACCTGAAATCTTGAACTGAACTTTTCTTTCCATAAACAGTGTTAATCAAATCATAAAATAAAAAGCAATTTAATCCCAGATTAACAAATTTTAAGACAGAATTAAACATAACAAATAACAGATGGAAGAAAAAAATTAAATAGCAAAGCTTCCTCCGAATGCGTGATTCAAAAAGGGCGATTGCGTGATCTGGACAGGGCGATTGCGTAACCCCGTCAGAACGAATGTGTGACCCCAAAGGGTCGAATGTGTAATTCTATCTATGCAATTGTGTGACGATGTAAACTTGATTGCATGATGGAAAATCTTTTCCCAAAATTCGTGCAACCTGCAAAAAAAAGAAAAATTCGCACAATCTGAAAAAAATCACACAGAACACAGAAAGAGGTTAAATTGTTGTTAGTTCACGTCGGGTTCACCAAAATGTTAGATGCAAAATTCATTCTTATTAAAGCAAGGTAATCAATTAGAAACAAGGGAAATCATGAATCCCTATCCTAATCAGAATTTAACAAACAATACAATGGAATAACGCAATTAAGAAATAGGAATTATAAATCATCAAATCAAATCAAAAACTCCCTATTCCGTGACTGTGTAGAACTTCCATTTCTCTTCTCCTCTTTGTGGTATGATGGCTCTCAAATATTGCATTGGTAACCTGCAAGTGACACAAAGATTCAAAGTTCGTGATTGTTGAAAATGGAGATTGGATGCTCAATTTATAGAAAATTGGAGAAGATTGATTGAAAGGTAGAATAGATTGATCAAGAGGTGTGAACTCAGGTGAGCTCAAATGAAAATTGATAGTTGAATTGCTGATTGTAGGAGTGGAACTCAATAGATTGAATAGATTAATTGAGTCAACTTATTGAGAAAAAGCTGACTGAAGGAAGAAAAAGAATGATTGGTGGAAATAAAGAAGATGACGCAGAGAGCTTAATTTAGAAAAAGCTAACTGAAAGATGAAAATAGAAGTTGAAGAGATAAATGATTTAATTAATTAATTGATTGAATTAATTAATTTAGCATGTGCTGGCATTTAGATTTAGATTATTAATTTAATCTTTGCATGAGATTTTATTCAAATAATTGAATTTATTAATTCAATTTAGTATTTGAATATATTTAGAACTTAACTTTGATTTTCAATTTGGTTTTTGAAATCATGCACATGTATTTGAATTTGGAAGAAATTAGAAGAATATGAAATTAAATGAAATTAGAATTTGGGGATTTGGAAATGGAAGAATTAATTAGCTAATTAAATAATTTAAAGAAACTATTTAATTATTTAGAAATGGAATTTAATTAAATAATAAAGATTATATAATTCAAAGGAATTAAATCACAATTAATTAAATAATAAATATTTAATTAATATTTAGAAGAGCGTTGAATGATTAGATGATGATAGGATTGAGATAGAAATTGAGAATTAATTTATTTAAATAATAAAGATTATTTAAATTGGGGAATTAACCATAATTAAGTAAATAACAAATATTTAATTGATATTTAGAAAATGATTAAAATGATTAAATGATGAAAGAATAGGAAAATAGAATAATCAATAAGATGATGAAGAAATATGAAATTAGAAGAATTTAGAAGAATAAGATTAATTGACTTAATTAAATAATAAAGATTATTTAATCAATTAGAGGAATAATTAGTACATGATCAATGAGACATTTTTAGGTGTCTACAGACACCATACCAATTCTTAAATTGATTGCACCGAAATGTAACATAGATCATGTTAAGGATTCTTTAGGTAAATTGGACACATTGTCCAAATTCATTGCTGACAATGTAATAACAGTTGATAAAGTGAATGAGGAGACAATAAAGGACATAATTGAAAAGGAGAAGAACAAATTCTTTGATGACACCATAAAGGAGTGCACAGAACACATGAATACATTATTACCGGCTTTGAACTCTACAATTTTGGAATACAAAGAGTTGTACAGAGAAACATGCAAACCACACATTCTGACAGAGGATATAGACAAGGAAATCAGTAAAATGCAGAAAGAAATTGAAGACATAGCTGATAACACAATTGGCTCATCTGGCCATATATCATTTTTTGAGCAAGAAATGGTAGGCTTTGAAGAAAAACTAGAGAAACTTGAGAAAGAAAAGGCAAGGATTAAGTCTAATGCCAGAGAACTTAAATACAAACTTGATCTTAAGTTGGACAATCTTATCTCTCTGAGAATGGAAATATCCAAGGCATTACTTCAAGGAGAACGATCACTTGAAGAGCACATGCATCATCTCACTGGCATGATCCAATAGACTGAGGCAACCTTAAATGACAACAAAAGGTTTATGCAGAGTCTTAATTTGGTTTTAGCAGATATCTTTCAGATTATAACCAACCAGTTACAGAGCTTGAGGTTAACTTTTTGCACTCATTTGACAATTTTTGACCACCTTTGTCATTGATGTCAAAGTGGGAGTAGTGGAGAGAAAAATGATTATTCAGAGGAGATCATTTTCTCAAGGGGAGCACATCTTTTTGGAAACTTTTTGGACTTCAATTTTTGGAATAGTTTTTGGATTTTTCTCATGAGTGTTGCCATCAATGCCAAAGGGGGAGATTGTTGGCATTCTACACTCTTATGAGAATAGTTGATGTTGTCATTGATGGAAACCAACTGGAAACCAACTGGAAATCATTTTTCAACCCACTGACAGTTATCGGCACTGGCAATAGACTTCTACACTCACCCATAGACACTTCACTGGCAGCGGCAATAATGGATACTGGCACTCAAGCCGACATGGAATAAACTTTTGTTTATTGTTTTATCTTTTGTAAAAGCCAGCATGGCATATTATTAAAGACTCATATATATCTATGAGATCTTATAGGTCATTTCATAGGTGAGTATGTAGTATATGAGAAAGGATGATACATGATAGTTGATATTTTTGTATAAGGTGATATAGTTGATAGCGAAGGTATTTGTAATAGACTGAGCTTAAACCGGTACTGAACCTAGCATAGTTGATGTTGATCTAAATTAGTACATTGTATTGGATTTTGATAATCCATTTTGTAAGTCAGTGAGACTTTTGTTTTGTGATTGAGTAGTGAGCTCTAGGTTGCTAGCCTTCCTGCATGTGCAGGCCCCTCATTGTAAGTAATATTTATTCATTGGCCAGTGAGTGAATATTGTGGGTCACAAATCCCATCGAGGTTTTTCCCACACCGGGTTCCCTCATTAAATATCTTGTGTTCTGGTGTGTGTTTTATGCTGTCTCTATTATTCCTATTTACTATATTAATTCTTATTTACCTGTACACTATTTTGGGATGCAAAGTTCTTAATATTGTTAAATCTTCTGCTAACCGGTTAGACACTGATTCAGCCCCCCTCTCAGTGTCTTTGGGACTATCATTGATTCTAATAGATATGGCATATAGCATCTCCTGTCTTCACATGCTGCTTCTTTCCATCCTTGAGCAAAGAGGCAAGCAACTCTAAACCAACCTGTATTTCAAGAAGTTTATCAAAGGTTTTCAAAGTGAAGTCTTTCTCTGTCTAATGTGAGATCAGAGAGTGGAATTCCTGGATGAGGATATCACTGGAGACCAATTTTTGATTATCCCTACCATATAAGTAGCAAGGGATATCAACTATTCTTGCTAAAATCTGATCAATAGCATTATCAAAACTCTTGATCTCACCTTCAAGATCAGTGACCATATGCTTGATCAATTCATTCCTGTGTGTTAGTAGAGACAAAACTTGAACATATTTTCCTCTTGTTCCAAACACTTTATTATCTACAAGAAAACAAATATCAAAATCCTCCATCTTTTTCCACACTTGTATGTTTCTTCTGTTGTCATCCATCTCTTGTGTGAAAACGGATTTGATTTCTTGCATTTGACTTTGCATGATTTCAAAATCTTTCAGTAGCTTGATAGTTGAATCTAAGAGGAGGGAGCCTTTAGATTTCAACATTTCAATCCATTGATCAACCACTCCACCCTTAGCCCCCACTTGTTCCATTATTTTTAGTGCTTTTGTATCAATGGATGAAACAATGGGTTCCACCTTTTGTGAAGTCTGGCTCACCTTGATCAAAACATTAATTAGTGGTTCACACTTTTCCTTGAATTTGAGCTTCTCAACATGCTCTTCATCCACTCTTCTCATGATAGCTTCATTTGTATCTCTTGAGTCGTACTTCACACTTTCATGAGTTTCTTCTCCAAGATCTATAGTTTGAACTATATAATCTGCAACTTGGATGTTTTCTTTGGTGTTAACTACTGTTGGAACAATTACTTCAGCATACTTCCTTTTACTAACTAGATCAACAAGCACCCTCAATACTATCTTGGGCTTTTTGGCTACCTTAGGCTTTGAATAATTTAACTATTCAATATCAAAATCATCTGGTGAGACACCTTGCTTCTTCCTTTTTGGTGCCACTATGTCCAACTAAGGAGGCAAGATTGATTGTGTGGTTGGAGTAGTGACCTCCACTTGTGTAACTGTAGGCAAACTAGTGGATGACTGGCTGGAAGATACTGCTGTCACTAATGATCCCACTTGTACCAAATCCATTGTAATAATAGGCCCAACTGGAATTGTAGAAACCGATACTGGTAGCGATAGTGGCATAGAGGTTGGTAGAATGTTAACTATCGCAACTGCTACATTTGTTGGTAGAGTTGATGTAATAACATGAGTTGTTGCCCTAGAAATGACAACTGTGATTACCAAGGGTGAAGTTTCTATCATGGTAGTAGAAACTAATAGACTCACTACCTGTTGGTCCTTGGTGGCTAGTTCCATAGCTTCATTAAAGTCCAAGATTGATGACTCAATCATTGAATTTGGAATGTCATCAAAACTTGGAAGATTAGAGAGAGTTACAAATTTTGCATCACCCCCTTCTTATTCTTGTTCTTCCCCCAAGTCAACATATGTTTCTTCTTCATCATGTCCTCGCACCTCCTCATCAAAATCAGAGTCAATAGAATGAAACACAACATGATTTGATGATAATGTGTGAGAGATGGTAGGAGTACAACTTTCTCCTTGTTCCTGTTCTTCCCCAGCATGAGGAATTTCTCCTTCTTCTTGTTCATGTTCTTCTTCCCTATCTTGATTAGGACATTGGACTGATTTGTGTTGCATGACTTAGGAGGAATATTCCCCTTTCTTTGGGCCTTTAAGTGTGAACTTGAATTTTGGTGCCTTTCCCTTATATTTTGTTGGTGAAGGCGCATGAGTATATTCCTTATTCTTGGTTCTCAATTCTAAAGTTTTTCCCATTGGACCATCATTGTCTTCCTCACCTGAGCTAGCAGGAAGTTGTTTCATCTGGATTCCCTTCTCTCATAGCCATTGGTTTGTATTTTCCATTATAGGCGTAAACCTCTTAGAAATCGACTTTCTCTCTTTCTTTGACCATTGAATTAAAGGCACGGGAGTATAAACAATTTTCTTGTCATTGTAGACTGGGTCCACTATATCATTTGTATCTTCCATGGTATTTGGATTCTTTTCCAAATCCAAGTTGTCTATTTGCTCCAATGTAATATGACTATAGTCCATCCTCCTTACATCTTCATCACTTTTAAAATCTACCCAAACATCCTCAAGCCTATGTACATGCACATAGGTCCTCTTGATCTTTCTTCTCATATTGTGAAAATCGAAGTTTTATCAAGCCTTAAATCTCCTCATTGTGACTCATAACATTTCATTTTCCATATTCTTGGCCTTGGGCATGGTAAGCATTGAATACCGACCAATAGAATTAGGCCATTTGAGACCTTGTTTATGATTAGAAGCTTGTCTTGCATGCACATGCACAAATTGATGAAAAAGTTCCATGAGGACAATCTTGTCAGAGGGATACCGAGGCAACATGAATGGATCACCTATAAAGCATCCAATATAGATATATGTAAATGTAGGAAATTGTAGGAAAACATAACCAAAGGAAGATACCAATTCATATGTTGCTTCTGAAATTCTCTCCTCGTGCAAATTCTTTTTTAACAAACATCTCCACATTGCAAAGAAAACATCATTAACTCTTTGGAAATGAGATCCCTGATTATTGATGACTAACGAATCATAATAATCTCAAACAGGTAACAACCTTCTATCTCCTTTTGTAGACAGGCCTGGATATTACCTCATTGAGGCGGCCGCATACACAAGATATGAAGTCATATAAAATTTCAATGATGTTTTGACTTCCTTTAACTAAATATAGAGAGAATCACTGATTTTCTCCCCCCAATCAATCTTGGTTGTCCCTTTCCTGATGATTTTCATGTAGTAGCACATCCACTCCTAGAAGTAGTGGGAGTCTTTCAAACCTTTAACTCATGCAAGTATTGTAACTATGTCATTGTACTCTTCATTGAAATCACTTATATGAAAGTACTTAGGCCATCTGGTGATAGTTGAGTCACGTGGAGTAGATAAAAACATGGTGTTAATAGTTTTCTTACACTTATCTGTGTGCTTCTCATAGTATTCTTTTTGCTCTCTCCACAGTTACATCAGCAACTTCAACTTCCTTTAGGCCCTTAAAATGACTATTGAAAAATACACTATCTAGTGTCATCACCACATTATTATCAGCATCCTTTACCTGATGAGTATTTCGATCAAAGTGCTCTGCCATAGCTAATATAAATTATGTACCATGAGATGCAACAGGAAAATATGCATATTTGTGTAATTCTGACCTCATCAAGGTAGTGATACAAGATGCAACCTTCTTGCATCTATCTTAACACTCTTTCATGTCCACATGCCTGATTTTAGTGTTCTTAATCTCAGACACATTTAAATCCATAGAACTTTCTGGGAACATATTCAAGTACTTGTTGTACTTGTACTTCATCTTCTTGTACACAGGTTTGCTAGGTGATGGTTCTGTGTGACTGGGAGAGGCCTTTGACTTGCTTGCAGATGGCGTGGACATTTACAAGAACGCTGTAAAGAAAATGTTTGTTAGGCCCATGTTAAGTTTTCATCATCAGAAGAATAAATTGGAGATCCAGAATCAAACAGGATGAAGACTTAGTCAAAACTAACTCTAGAAGCAAAAGACACTAAAACTAGCAGGTCGAGGTTGAAAACCCAACCTACAAGTTGTCAAGGAAGAATACTGGCATGTCGGGTTTTAAATCCCAACTTGCTAATTTAATGGATAAAATAATTTACTAACTGGTTGGGGTTTAAAACCCGACATGTCAGTGGAACTGATTGGCAAGTCGGGTTTCAAACCCCAACCTATCTAGTCTTGAGCAAATATTAAAACCCACATTTCAGGGTTTTAAACATGACATGCGGATCAAGGGAATTGTTAGGATAACCAGAGAACAACTAAGAGGGGGGGAGGGGTGAATCAATTGTTAACAGATTATAATTAATCAAACCACTTTATAACATTTAACTGGAGAACATAAACATAGAATACTAGAATAGAAGAAACATATACCAATAAGCAATAAAACTTAAGAATGAAACAAAGAATTAACACAATGCAACCATACCACATAACACCATGATTTTTACATGGAAAAACTTGGTAAAGGGAAAAACCACGCTGGGAAGCCTACCCATAGTCACATGATACTTCTGCAGAAAGTATGAAATACAATAAGGGACCTGCACATGCAGGAAGGCACACTACCTAGAGCATACTGCTCATTACAAAAGAGTCTCATTGACTACAGAGAGGTTATAACCACCTCAAGATATTTGGACAACAATCTAGAATAATGAACTGCCAAAGATAGCATCTACCATGCCTGATTACAGTCTCAGTTAAGCTCAATATCAGAGGCCTTTGACCTCTTACTTAAACCTAATTCGATCACCTATGATCAACCAAATCTCATTCGCATATGATATTACATTCCATGACCACGATCATTACATCTCCATTCCCATACCATTCCATTCCATAATCTACAATGAGATCTTACATCAATTTATACAAACCCTAAGGCCTAAACCAATTAGGTCAGCCACCTAAAAGATATTATAATAAGATCATTACATAGATCAATATTACAATGATATGCCATGTCGGTTTTAGACCGAAACAACAATAACCAATCCATAAATCATTCCAATAACGTGTGGAGAACACATTAACATGATACCGATCCATAACCTAGATAGGTACTAGACCTAATCTGGGTCCACCATGCCAAAGCGATGTCTTCAATCAGTTGAGGCATGATCAATGATCACCTTCTGCATCCTGAATTCCATCTAGAAGCCGCACCAACACCACTTAGCATTCTATCAAGGTTTCTAAGTGAAAGCTTTATCGGTTAAACCTTAAACCCATACTTGTAACAGAAGATCTTCTACAGGTAACCAACCATAAAAGATAGTGTTGACATTAATGGCAAAACATCAATACAACACATAATCAACTCATCCATATTGCCAAAAATGTTCCCCTTTGGCATTGATGGCAACACTAGATGTGAAAAACATCTAAGTACCAAGAAATGCCAAACAACTCTCCCCCTATGGAAGAAAACCAACAATCTCCTATATATAGCTCTGAATATTAATCTCTCCCCCTGTGCATAATATCTTTGTAAAGTTTTAAATTTATTTTTCACATCACTATCTCTCCCCCTTTGACATCAATGCAAGAAATCTGAAAAAAATATCAAAGCAATAATATAAGCCTTTGAATCTCAAAGCTGACTACTCCCCCTGAGTAGTAGCACCACTCATTACTGCTAGAATGAATTGTATCTCTGATAATGCATGCCAGACTCATGCCAAATCACATCAATCAAGTCTCTGTCGGAGGGGCAGAAACCTCTAACTTGTCTCTCAAATACTCAAATGATTCCTTAGACAACGGTTTAGTGAATATATCTGCAATCTGATCTTTAGTGTTCACATAAACCAATTTGACTTCCTTTTCTTCCACCTTGTCCTTCAAAAAGTTATATTTTATTGATATGTGTTTATTCTTAGAGTGAAATACCAGATTCTTAGATATGTTAATAGCTGCAGAGTTGTGACAATAGATAATTACTAGTTCACTACAATTTACCCTGATATCCTTCAACATTTGCTTCATCCACAAGAATTGAGTGCAATTAGTTGTTGTTGCAACATATTCAGTTTCTATAGTAGATAAAGAAATGCATAACTATTTTTTGTTGATCCATGAAACCAATTTATTTCCAAGAAATAAATCTCCACCAGAAGTACTCTTCCTGTCATCAGTATCTCCTGCCCAATCTGAATTTGTATATGCACATAAAGTGAAGTCATCATCTATAGAATACCATAAGCCATATTCTGTTGTTCATTGCTGAAGCGTCCTAAAATTGTGACACTTGCAATTTCGACTACATTTCGGTCTTCACGATGGCAACGCAACATGCAACCTGAATGGAGACCCCGAAACCTGATTATGACACTGAAAACTGCATTTTTCAAGCACCCTGGCCTGAACCTCCTTGCACCCTGCTGTCCCGGGAGGTGGGACCAGAGCGCCTAGCGCCCTGGTCCTTCAGGACCAGGGTGCCTAGCACCCTGGTCCCCAGGACCATGGCGCCCAGCGCCCTGGTCCCTGGGTCCTATTTTGGGCCCGGTCTCCTAAGGGGTCTCAAGTCTTTTTGTTTGCAAATTGGAAATTAAACTTTCCTGGTCGGCCTAAGGTCAGGAAAATCAGTCTATCAGCCCTAATTGACAAGTATATAAACTACATTTTTCTCTCTCATTTGGCATAAGAGGGACATATGTATACAAGCGTGGAAACTATACTCAAACATTCAAGCATTCAAGCATTCAAGCATTCCTTCAAGCAATTGATCATTTCAAGTCTCCATTCAAGGCTAAGTGTTGCATTCAAGACAAGGATTCAACCATTGAAGAGGAGATCACATACTACATGCTACAACATACAACATACAATATCTATACCTTCGCACATAAGGATACAAACATCCTTACAACAAGGTATTAGTACTTGTTTTACAGTCATTTACATTTACAGCACTTGCTCATTTCTTGGTTAATTCCAAAACTGGGGTTTGACCTAAAGGCAAACCCCTAATCCCTAACCCCCAATCGTCTTCATTTTTCTGTGTGTAGGTTGCAGGTACGCGGCTGAAATTGAAGATCTGGAATCCTTGTGCAGAGACGAACAGATCCCCCTTCGTTTCGCAGATTTTTCGGAGGACCGTGGCGCCGGGCGCCATTGTCTCGACAACTTTTGCTCAAATTTGCAGGACAGTGCCATATCGACATTTTACTGCTAATTCCAGGTCCACAGCTTCATCCTATATCCCTAACTCAGTTTATAAGCGAATCTTTCTCACTTTCTATGCATTCCTAGCTTAATTCTTCTATGCACATTCTTTACAAAAGAGGGTAGCCTTGCTGTCATAACCCTTGAAACACATTTAGCATCCAATCTTGCATTGTGTGGGATTGGATCTTGTGGGTTTCAACCCCTCTTTTGAATGTAAAGTCTCTCCCCTAAGTGAAAACCATCAACCCTAGTGAATCTCCCTTCTCTCTCCTTGAAGTTGGAAGAGGGGAGAGCAACTAGGGTTCAATCGCGATTTTCCACTTTACATTTTGGTGAACCTGATGTGAACATCCTTTCTGATTATTCATAGTTAGATCTGAAAATTGGATTCCTTGATTACATTTCCATGTTTGATCTTTTGCAAAATTTTAGAGGTTAATTGCATAAAAACCCTAAATTTTCTTTTTAGTAATCAAGCTTGTGAAATGTCTAAATGTTGATGCTTGTTTCAGATCTGCCCTTCTATTACAAATTATCAATTCAAATTTGTGCTTTAATTTTGAAAATTAAGTGGTTAAGTGTCAAAACCCTAATTTTTGAAACCCTCTTGATTCAACCTTTGACTGATAATTTCACTAATCAAAACATCTCCAAATCAGCTGTAACTTTGGATTCCGCAATAAAATCACAATATCTTTCATCCCTGAAAATTTGGAAAAAGTTGCGAGGACCGTGTGCACTCCGAGCGCCATCATCCCCGACATTTTTTCCGAAATTTCGGGAGCGAGATCTTACTGTATTTTCCTGCTAAAATCCAAAATTTTGGCTGATTTTATCAATTTTAACACTTTCAAAATTACAGTCAAAGTTGGTCTTGTGATTGCTTGGATTAAGGCTTCTAAACATTCAAAAAACATCGAAATTGAAATTTTGTGTCAAAATTGTGTTCTTACAGTCCTAAGTCTGAAAAGTGTGTTAACATTCATTCGAAATTTCAGTACTTTATTCAAATTCTTGCAATTTGTGACTTTTGAAATTAAGTGCTTAATTACAACAACTTTGATTTCCGCTTTCAAAATTGAATTTTGCGTGAAATTGAGTCAATTTTTAAAATTCAAAATTTGCATTGCTCTTGACATTCCCTCTAAAATCATAACATTCAAAATTTCAGTTTCCCTCTCTTTTTCAAAATTCAAATTTTTGCATTTTTCGACAATCTTGGTAGGGTTCAATTTTGAGATTGCAACTTTAATTTGGCCTATCTACAGATCGTAAAATCACTCAATTTTTTCAGATTAGCTTTAAAATCATCATACCTTTCATCCTTGCAAATTTCGAAAAAAGTTGCAAGGACCGTGTTGCACTCCGAGCGCCACGGTCTCGGACATTTTTTCCGAAATTTTGGGAGACTGTCGTGATTGCATTTAACAGCTTAAATCCAGAAGATTGGCTGATTTTACTGAAAATTGCTACCTCTAAATTCAAAATCTTCTTTCTCTTTCTAGTGCATGAGTTTTACAACAATAAGCCCTACTTCCACTATTCCTGTTAGACGAAGCTGTAGAATTAAGTCTTTCCGAGGTTTAACTACTGAGGAGATGGAACCTAATTTGAATAGCCTTTTTAACGAGGACATGGGTAATTCCTCTAATCCTCCTAATGATGAAGAAGCTCTCCATGAGGTTTCTGTAGAACAACTTTCGAAATTGGATAACCAATTTGACGATTTTCACCAATGGATGTCTCATGAGTATCCCAATAGTCAAGCTCTTCCTTTAATTGAGGGTCTAAAACGTATGCTTCAAAGTGATAAGAATGGAATTGATATTTTGCGTGGTATTGCACACATTGTGGATTCGAATGTAATGCCTATGAAGAGTTGTGCCGAATCTTTAGGTTATACACAACCTCCTACACAAGTCAATCATTCTATTCCTTTGACAACTCCTATTGCTAGCATACCTACCTTTACATCAAACATAATGACTACTTCTATACAAGACATTCCTCCTATGATCACCAGTCATGGGGGCAACCCTTCTTCTTCAATTAACCCTCTTCCTTCATTCAATCCAACTTCTTCATACATTCCTTCAATGAGTGTTCCTATTACATCTTCACAAATGAACATGATGCAAGGGGGCAATTCATTTAACCATTCCATTCCTCCTTGTAGTGTTCCTCCTTTCCAATCATCCCCTATGATTGACTATCATAGAGTCCCACCACCTTACTCTTTACCTTCTTTCAATAACATAACACCTCCATCTCAATCTAACACACCTAATATCAACTCTTCGACTGAAGCGACCATTAATAATCTTGCACAAACTGTCTCTTCTTTACAGCAACAAATTGCCTCTATGAATCAATCTAAGTTTAATGTGCCCACATTTGATGTTGCGAGCCCACTTTCTCTTGACATTGTTCGAGCTATCCCTCCTAAACATGTTGAAATCCGGCATTTGGAGCTCTATAATGGTAAGGGTGATCCTCTAACACATGTTAAGACCTTTCAAACAATATGTACTGATTTTGCTTATGACCAAAGGTTGCTTGCAAAACTGTTCACTAGACCATTAAGAGACAAAGCCCTACAATGGTATTGCTCGTTGCCTTCCTATTCTATTACTTCTTTCGAACAACTTGCAAATGCTTTCATTCAACAATTTCAAAACAATATAAGTCCTAAAGTTACTTTGATTGATTTAATGCATTGTAAACAAGGTGTTAAGGAAAAAGTGACTGATTTCATTGGTAGATATAAGCATTTGTATGCTCAAATTTCTTTTCCAGTGCCTGACAATAATATTCAAAGAATCTTTATTTCTAATTTACAAAAAGATATTCGAGACAAACTTTTGTTTTCTGAGTTTACTTCTTTCCAACAGTTGTGTGCAACTCTTCACAATTATCAACTGACTGTGAGTCAAATGGAACAATCACATCCTATGGCTCTGAGTGATAAGGGTGATAGCAGTCAACAACCATTTGGGAAGTTTAAACCAAACAGAGATTCCATCAAATTCAATGAAAACATCATCAACAACAATGTGAATGCAGCATCAGGTGTGCCTCCTATTTCTAAATTTTTCAAGAAAGAAAGAAAGTATACTCCTTTGAATGAATCATTGCATAGTATTATGAATAAGTTATTGGAACAAAATGTGCTTACTCTTCCTCCTATAAGACAAATTGATCCTGCAAAGATTACTTCACCTTATTTTGATAACAAATCTTTTTGTCAATTTCATCGTCAGCCTGGGCATGATATTGAAAAATGTTTTTCTTTAAAGGGTAAAATTCAAGATTTGATTGATAATAATACTATTTCTGTTTCTGGAGTGAATGATAAAGGCAATACATCTGTAGCTCCTCCTAACCAAAATCTTTAGATTTTCACTGATCCATTACCTTCTCATACCTCTAATGCAATTGAGGCTAATGATTCCTCTCTCTCATCTGATGGTCTTGTGTCTATGACTCCGAATGTGATTAACTTTGTAGAGCAGCAAGAAAACCCTAAAGAACCTTCCATCACATTTGATTCTAGTGAAACCATTAGGGCACCTGATGGTCCTTTATACATAGTTGCAAAAGTCAAGAATACACCTTGCCGTGGAGTGCTTATTGATCCTTCGTGCATGATTAATGTTATTACTGAAGAATTTCTTTTTACTTTGCAATTGAATCAAGTGATATATGACAAAACAGATGTGATTGTGAAACTATTTGATGCATTTTCTTCTCCTGCAATTGGTTCTATTACATTGCCTATTGAGGTCCATAACAAATCCCTTGATGTGAACTTTTCTATTATTCCTTCTTCCGAACAATTTCGTGTGAAGCTTGGCTATCCTTGGCTATCTTCCATGAAAGCTATTGCTTCTCCTATTCACAAGTGTTTGAAATTTCCCCATAATGGTGAAGTTGTTACTGTCAATCATAGTCTCTTTAAACCAGCTGAAAGAACCTCTAGCATTCCTCTTGATTACTTTTGGCCTAAACAATTCCAATCTCTTCCTCCGCGAAGTGATCATCTTTTCAAATCTTATCAAAAGTGGAAAACAGATATGATCCTATCTCTAAGTGAACCTAGAACACCTAAACTTGATATTCCTATCGTTCTTGAGAAGGAAGTTCTTCCTCTGAAAGATAAAACTAATATCTTTCCTCAAGAAGATTCCCAACCCATCCCTATGGATGTGACTATGTCTATGCCTAATAAACCTTCTAAGAGTAGACCTATACCTCCTCATCATGATGGACTTGGTCTTCTTCCTAAACCAAAAATTCCTCCTTTATATGGAGCAGTCCCTCCTCCTTCTTTTTATAGAGAGAAGAGACCTGCTTCTTCTCCTATTATCCAGCCTAAGAGACCACAACCTAAACACCCAAGTGATAAGGATGAGAACATTCCTCCTCCTCAATCTTCTCAACTTCCTACTAAGACTAGACGTAATCGTTCTGCATGTGAACGCCGACGAAAGCGTCATCTTAGGGCTCAAGCAGCCGCTTCTCAAACTTTGCAATCTCCAAAGACACCTTCAACAAGCATTATTCCATTTTCTCCTCAGCCGGACATTGAGCCTAAATCTCCTAAACATAAGATGCATGATGGTCTTGATCCTGTGCGAGTTAAAGATCCTATTTTTATAAATCTTGATGATGATATAGATGAAAATGTTATGCATGATGAAAATGTTACTTCTCTTGCTTCTGATAGTGAATATGAACTTGTTGATATTGATAACCATTTATCTAATGAATTTTCTAAAGCACTTATCCTAGCTCCTAGACAAGAACAATGTGGCTCGGAACATGAACATAGCCCTTGTTTGGATCTTGTGATAGCTCCATCTGCTGTGTTGAATGTTCCTCCTCTAGCGTGTTCCCTGCCTTCCCGAAACATTGATCAGCAAGATCGGGGGGTAGATGATGTGCTAGACTAGTTACATTAGCATAGCAGATTCTCTCCCCCTCTCTTTTGTTACTTCTTCTATGTTTTATTCTCATTCTTCTATTTGTTGTCCTCTACTTGAGGACGATGCAAAGCATTGAGATCTCTCGATCTCTCTCATGTTGACTCAAAAGACACATGTGTTCCCTTCTTCTAGGTGACCTTCCTTGATTGGGGGAATGAAGAAAAATTATGCATACATACATATGATATATATACATGAATTATCATACAGCATACTGACCCCGAGGAAAGCGAAGTCACCTCGTGCTTTGTGTTTTGTGTCTATTATCCTTGGGTTTATCTCACACTTGGGGGCTAAATCCTTGTGATAACGTGCTCCTTTCTCACTTCTTATATGTATCACTACCTTAAAGCAATCACCCCCGGTGAGGCGTGTGCGATCGCTTTAACGTAGGGGGGCATACATCCTGTTCATATCTTTTCAAGATACTTGAAAATTTCTTGGCAAATTTAACCTTGCCTTGAAAATTTTTGATATCTTTCTCGCATGACTCATAGTGAGGGAACCTTGCTACTGACAGTCATGGTTCTCCGTCATGATCTTCCCTTTTACTTTGTCAATCGAAGTCGTAAGATCCTTAGTCCACTGGGGGCTTGGTGTATCTTGCCTCCTTGACGTGGTGAAAGTCTTTCAATATTGTTTCCTTGTACTTTACCAGAAGTATGAGCATACATACTCCTGCTAAAGTGGGGGCTAAATGTAGCATCCTAAAATTGTGACACTTGCAATTTCGACGGCATTTCGGTCTTCACGATGGCGACGCAACATGCAACCTGAATGGAGACCCCGAAACCTGATTATGACACTAAAAACTGCATTTTTCAAGCACCCTGGCCTGAACCTCCTTGCACCCTGTTGTCCCGAGAGGTGGGACCAAAGCGCCCAGTGCCCTGGTCCTTCAGGACCAGGGCGCCCAGTGCCGTGGTCCCCAGGACCATGGCGCCCAGCGCCCTGGTCCCTGGGTCCTATTTTGGGCCCGGTCTCCTAAGGGGTCTCGGGTCTTTTTGTTTGCAAATTGGAAATTAAACTTTCCTGGTCGGCCTAAGGTCGGGAAAATCAGTCTATCAGCCCTAATTAACAAGTATATAAACTACATTTTTCTCTCTCATTTGGCATAAGAGGGACATATGTATACAAGCGTGGAAACTATACTCAAACATTCAAGCATTCAAGCATTCAAGCATTCCTTCAAGCAATTGATCATTTCAAGTCTCCATTCAAGGCTAATTGTTGCATTCAAGACAAGGATTCAACCATTGAAGAGGAGATCACATACTGCATGCTACAACATACAACATACAATATCTATACCTTCGCACATAAGGATACAAACATCCTTACAACAAGGTATTAGTACTTGTTTTATAGTCATTTACATTTACAGCACTTGCTCATTTCTTGGTTAATTCCAAAACTGGGGTTTGACCTAAAGGCAAACCCCTAATCCCTAACCCCCAATCGTATTCGCTTTTCTGTGTGTAGGTTGCAGGTACGCGGCTGAAATTGAAGATCTGGAATCCTTGTGCAGAGACGAACAGATCCCCCTTCGTTTCGCGGATTTTTCGGAGGACCGTGGCGCCGGGCGCCATCGTCCCGACAACTTTTGCTCAAATTTGCAGGACAGCGCCGTATCGACATTTTACTGCTAATTCCAGGTCCGCAGCTTCATCCTATATCCCTAACTCAGTTTATAAGCGAATCTTTCTCACTTTCTATGCATTCCTAGCTTAATTCTTCTATGCACATTCTTTACAAAAGAGGGTAGCCTTACTGTCATAACCCTTGAAACACATTTAGCATCCAATCTTGCATTGTGTGGGATTGGATCTTGTGGGTTTCAACCCCTCTTTTGAATGTAAAGTCTCTCCCCTAAGTGAAAACCATCAACCCTAGTGAATCTCCCTTCTCTCTCCTTGAAGTTGGAAGAGGGGAGAGCAACTAGGGTTCGATCGCGATTTTCCGCTTTACAATTGCAAATACCAAAATATCCTCTTTACTGTACATTCATGATTTTCTGTAGGATTACTTTGATATCTTGAAACAATAGTTACTACATTCATAATATCTAGTCTAGTCTGAGTTAGATATAACAAGCCACCAATCATAGACTTATACCTTATTGGATTTACCGATGCAGATGTATCTTTGATAGATAATTTCTCACTTGTCACCATAGGAGTACTTACTGGTTTGGAATTATACATACCAAACTTCTTCAACAATTCCCTTAGATACTTAGTTTGACAGATAAAGATGTCTTTGTCAGTTTGAGTAATTTGCAAACCTAAGAAAAATATCATCTCACCAATCATGGACATTTCAAATTCATTCTTTATATTATTAAAGAATTCCATGCACAATTTATCTTCTCCTCCAAAAATGATATCATCAACAAATACTTCAATAATCAGAATATCATCATCAATGATCTTATAATGTAAATTACTATCAGCACTGCCTTTAGTAAAACCAAGCTTCAAAAGATATTTATCCAATCTTTCATACCAAGCTCTAGGAGCTTGTTTCAAACCATATAAAGCTTTCCTTAATCTGCAAACCATATCTTTATCATTAGTTAGTGAAAATCTATTAGGTTTCTCAATGTATACCTCTTCCTCAAGTTCACCATTCAAAAATGCACAATAACATCCATTTGATAGACCTTATAGTTCTTATAAGCTACATAGGCAAGAAATAGTCTAACAGCTTCAATTATAGCTACATGTGCAAATGTCTCACCATAATCAATTCCTTCCATTTTAGAAAATCCTTTACAAACCAATCTAGCCTAGTTTCTTACAACTTGACCATCGTCATTTAGTTTATTCCTAAAAACCCATTTAGTTCCAATAACATTCTTATTTTTATGTAGGGGAACTAAAGTCCAAGTCTCATTCTTTTCTATCTGATCTAATTCATCTTCCATAGCCTTTAACCAATGTTTATCTTTACAAGCTTCAATAATAGATGTCGGTTCAATTTGAGAAATAAGACATACCTCTTCATTTGCTAGTCTTCTTCTTGTCATAACTCCCTTGTTCCTATCTCCAATTATTTGATCTTCAGAATGATTTAACTTTACATACCTTGGTATCTTCTAAACTTCAAGTTCACTGTTTTGATCATCAGTCACAGGTGAATTTTTTGATTGTGCTGGTGTAACTATTTTAGTGTCTTGTACCGGTTGAGGCATTGTCAGTTCTGTTATGATCATTTCTACTGTCGGTTCCCTGTCATATGATATAGATTGATTTATGTATTTCTCATCCACTTTCACATTAGCACTCTCCACAATTTTTTGCATTCTTTTGTTATAACATCTATATGCTTTGCTTTGAATTGAATATCCAAGAAATATCCCTTCATTACATCTAGGATCAAACTTCCCAATCGAATCATCCCTTTTGATATAACATTTACTTCCAAAAATTCTGAAATATTTAATAGTAGGTGTATGTCCAAACCATAATTCATAAGGGGTCTTACCGGTTTCACCTTTGATGTGAACTCTCTTGAATGTGTAGACTG
Source organism: Cryptomeria japonica (assembly GCF_030272615.1). NCBI lineage: Eukaryota > Viridiplantae > Streptophyta > Pinopsida > Cupressales > Cupressaceae > Cryptomeria > Cryptomeria japonica. The sequence goes on from NC_081407.1 coordinate 537,611,219, forward strand.
CTATACTCACTACTTCTCTCCAATAGATGTAAGGCAATTTGGCTTCTATCATCATAGTTCTTGCTGCATCCAAAATGGTTCTATTCTTTCTTTCCACTACTCCATTCTATTGAGGATTCCTAGGTGCAAAGAACTGTCTCCTAATTCCATTTGTCTCACAATAACTGTTAAATTCATGAGAAGTGAACTCACCACCTTGATCTGATCTCAGACATTTGATTTTCAATCCAGTTTCTATTTCTACCTTTGCTTTAAAGATCTTGAATTTCTCAATGGCTTCAGACTTCTCCCTAAGAAAAGTCACCCACATCATCCTAGAATAGTCATCAATAATCAGCATGAAATACTTATCACCTTGAAAGCTTCTAGTCCTTGTTGGACCACATAAGTCAGTGTGAATCAAATCAAGTACATCATTAGATTTATCATTTATTCTCTTGAAAGAAGTTCTAACTTGCTTTCCAAATTGACATTCCTTACATACCAAATTATGAGGCTTCATAATATTAGGTATATCTCTAACTGCCTTTGTTGAACTAATCTTGACAATACAATCAAAATTAACATGACACAACCTTTTATGTCATAACCAACTCTCATCAATATGAGCAATCAAACATGTCTTATTACTTGTGTTCAAGTGAAATATATTACCTCTAGTTTGAGTACCAGTTGCAATCTCCAAACTAGTTTTGTTAATGATTTTGCATTTTCTATCTTTAAACTGAAGTTGGAAACCCTTGTCCACTAATTGACCAACACTTAAAAGATTATGCTTTAAACCTTATACATAATAGACATTATTAATATTATGCTTTCCATCCAGAGAATTAATACATCTACCTTTGATCATACATGCTTTGTCATCTCCAAATCTGACTTGACCACCATTGTATTCTTGCAGGGACCAAAATTTCCTTTTATCTCCAATCGTATGATGTGAGCATCCACTATCAATTACCCATTCATCCTTGTCTTCAACTTTTGTTGCCAGGGCCTTTTCTTCATTCTTGATAGCCGGTTCTGGTTCATCTTCTTTTAAAGAATAGGACACCCATTCCTTTCCATTGCCGGATCCACTAGTAGAGTTTGTTGTCAGTTCATCCTCAAAGTCATCACTTACTCCTTCCTCATCTGCTATGTAGCATTGTTTACTTTTCTTGAATCTATATCCATTCTGATTAGGCTTAAATGATTTCTTAACTCTCTCTTCAAATCTTGCATTCCTTTCAAGACATCTAGATGCAAAATGACCAATCTTATTACATGTAAAACATTTAAAAGGTGCTTTTCCTTCATACTTACTTCCTATCGGTCCTTTATATACTCTTCTAGCAAATAAGGCTTCAAGTTTCTCAAATTCTTTATCCTCTTTCCTCATGTCTTCCAATTCTTTTGCATATAAGGCTTTCCAATCACTTTTTCTGGTAGCTGATGATGCATGAAAAGCAGGTTCATACTTTGCAGCTCTAGAAGGTCCAAATTCTTCAAGCTAAAAAGTACATAATTTCCCAATCAAAATCTCTGTTAACTGAAGTGTTTGCCATTGTTCTCAGTTCAGCAATTGTAGTTTCCTTCATCTTGTAAGCCAGTTGAAGGGCTCTCAAGACTTTAGGAACTATTTCATCTTCACTCAGAGATCCTCCACAACATTGAATTCCCATGACAATCTCATTTACTCTTTCCATAAATGTAGCAATTCTTTCATTATATTCAATCTTCAAGTTCTCATACCTTACCTGGTAACCATCAAGTTTAGCGATTTTGACTATAGGATCACCTTCATTCAAAGTTTGCAATTTATCCCTCATAATATTTGTCAATGATTTATCAACCAATCCCATGATTTGTTGATTAGTAAGTGCACACAAGAGGGCTTCTCTAGCTCTGCAATCATTTTCAATATTCTTGTCCAGGTCTGTAGGAGTAGGATTGCCAGATGTTGGATCATAAGGTGTATATCCTTTCTCAGTGATCTCCCAAATGTCCTTTCCAAGACATCTAAGATGAGTCTCTATTCGGATTTTCCATATCTCATAATTTGTTCCATCAAGCTTAGGGATTTCTCTTCTGAAAAAAGTTGTCAGTGGATAAGAAGTATTAGATTCCACAGGATCTACCTCAAGTAGTTAAGCTTCTACAAAAGAGGACCAAATCTCTGATACCAATTGTTAGGATAACTAGTGAACAACTAAGAGGGTGGGTGAATCAGTTGTTAGCAAATTATAATTAATCAAACCACTTTATAACCTTTAACCGAAGCACATAAACATTGAATACTGGAATAGTAGAAACTGATACTGGTAAGCAATAAAACTTAAGAATGAAACATAGAATTATCACAATGCAACCATACCACATAACACCATGATTTATACGTGGAAAACCCGATAAAGGGAAAAACCACGGTGGGAAGCCTACCCACAATCAAATGATACTTCTACAGAAATTATGTGATACAATAAGAGGCCTGCACATGCAGAAAGACACATTGCCTAGAGCGTACTGCTCATTACAAAAGAGTCTCACTGACTACAGAGAGGTTATAACCACCTTAAGATATTTGGACAACAATCCAAAATAATGAACTATGAGAGATAACATCTACCATGCTTGATTATAGTCTCGATTAAGCTCAATACTAGAGGCCTTTGACCTCTTAAACCTAATTTGATCACCTATGATCAACCAAATCTCCTTCACATATGATATTACATTCCATGACCATGATCATTACATTTCCATTCCCATACCATTCCATTCCATAATCTACAATGAGACCTTACATCAATTTTTACAAACCCTAAGGCCTAAACCAATTAGGTTGGCCACCTAAAAGATATTACAATAAGATCATTACATACATCCATATTACAATGATATGCCATGTCATCTTTAGACCGAAACAACAATAATCAATCCATAAATCATCTCGGTAACATGTAGAGAACACGTTAACATGATACTAGTCCATAACCTAGATAGGTATTGAGCCTAATCTGGGTCCACCATGCCAAAGTGATGTCTTCAATCAGTTGAGGCATGATCAAGGATCACCTTCTGCATCCTAAATTCCATCTAGAAGTCGCACCAACACCACTTAGTATTTTGTCAAGGTTTTTTAGTGAAAGCTCTATCGGTTAAACCTTAAACCCATACCTGTAACACAAGATCCTCTACTGGTAACCAAAACCTGTCTGTCGATAACCAACCATAACAGATAGTGTTGACATCAATGACAAAACATCAATGCAACACATAAATAATTCATCCATATTGCCAACAGGAACTTCCTCACATGTTGGGTTTCAAACCCTGACATGTGAGTTGAAGGTTACTAGCTGACTCACATGTCAGGGTTTTAAATCTGACATGCGACTTGAGGATTTTACCTCCTCACATGTTGGGTTTCAAACCTCGACATGTGATTCAAAGGTTACTCACATATCTCGCCTACATGTCGGGCTTGAAAACTCGACATGTAGGAGGATTTTTCCCCATGTCGGGTTTTGAAGCCCGACATGAGGGTTGTGTTAGGACCTGAAGGCAACTGAGAGGGGGGGGGGAGGTTGAATTAGTTTTCTATTAATTTCATCCCAAATATAACATAACCAAACTTAATGCATAATACTGGTAAACCAAACTTAATGCCGGTTAATAGTTTAATAGTTAATAACAGTACCGGTAAAGTTTAATACATGAAACAGAAATACAAATAACATCCACAACACATAACACAGATATTTGTATGTGGAAACCCTGTAAGGGGAAAAACAATGATGGGAAACCTTACCCACAATCAGATGATACTACTATAGATAGTATGTGTGTACAAATGGGGTTTGCACATGTAGAAAGGCCAACTACCTAGAGCTCACTGCTCAATCACAAAATGGGAGTCACACTGACTACAATTGGATGGTTAAATCCAATGATTATGTACTACTCAAAATAGCATCTTCATATGTTGGATTTAGTACCGGTTAAGCTCTGATTATCTTCTTCATACCTTTCTTGAATCTTCAAATGATGTCTGCGTGTATTGCTCTGCTTATATTCACATATACCTTATTACAATCCTTTTTCCCCTTCTACATAATCTCATAATTGAGATCTTACATATATACCAAAACCTAAGACCAAATGTGTAGGTCGGCTCACTAAGAATATTACAATTAAATCAATTACAAATGAATCAATATGCAATGCATCATGTTGGCTCAATACATTTACAATAATAACCAATCAATAAAACATCTCCATAACGTGTCGTGCTGATCTGGAATAGATAACGCTTGCCGGTCCATAACCTAGACCAATTTGCCAGTAACAACAAATATGCAAACTTGATTAGACCAATAGACAAATTTCCAAAACCAAGTGTCCAAACAATGTCTTCAACATAAGCAAGTAATCTCTAGATGATAACAAATCATCCTCAGTGTCGGTGAACAGTATAACCTGTCGGTGAACTAGATACCGGTGACTGTGCATAAGTCACTGAACATGTCGATGAACATAACCTAAGATCTTCAGTGCTGACAAGTATTGATAAGTGTTGACATCAATGACAAAAAAAATGCAACACATCCATAATACTAACAATCTCTGCCTTTGGCATTGATGGCAACACAAGATGGAAAAACCATCTAAGTGCCAAAGCAGAAATGCCAAAAAACAAAAACCAACAATCCCCCAAAGAGATCAATTACCAGAAATCAAAATACATAATATTTCTCCCCGTAGGAATAATCTCTCCCCAAAAGATAATGAGTTTTTCCATAGATATCTCTCCCCCTTTGACATCAAATGCCAAAGCAATACAAAACCAAGTACAATCAGTTCATAGAACTTATTACAAATACGAATTGTTATAACATAATTTATCCAACTACTCCCTCTAAGAAGTAGCTCTCCTTCATCAAAGCCGGAAAAATATTTCTCAGTTAACCTGTTGGTCTGATCCCATGCTCCAACTGTCTAAGTCTCTACCGGTGAGGGTATAACTCCAAGCTGCTCTTTGAGATATTCAAAAGTTTCCTTAGGAAAAGGCTTAGTAAAGATATCTGCAATCTTCTCTTTAGTATTCACATAAACCAATTTCACTTCTTTTGCTTCAACATTCTTTTTTAGAAAATTGAATTTGATAGAAACATGTTTAGTTTTAGAGCGAAATATTAGATTCTTTGATATATCAATTGCTACCATATTATCATAGTAAATGATTATAGGTTCTTTGCATTTTACTTTTATGTCCTTCAACATATTCTTAATCCATAATACCTATGTACAATTAGTTGGTGCTGCAACATATTCTGATTCTATTGTTGATAGTGATGTACAACTTTGTTTCTTGCCGAACCATGAAATTAGTCTGCTACCAAGAAAAAATGCTCCGCTGGTGGTTCTTTTTCTATCATCTATATCTCTTGTCTAATTTACATCTATGTATGCACATAAATTGAAATTTTCATCTTTAGGATACCATAAACCAAGATTTGTTGTGCCTTGTAGGTATCGAAAAATCCTTTTCACTACTGATTCATGATTTTCCTTAGGATTACTCTGAAATCTTGAAACAATACATACTGCATTCATAACTCAGGTCTTGTTTGTGTCAAATATAGTAAACCTCCTATCATAGACTTGTATCTTGTCAGATTAATAGGTGTTGATTCATCCTTCAATGATAGTTTATCAGTTGTAGTCATAGGTGTACTTATCGGTTTAGAGTTTTCCATGCCAAATTTCTTAAGTAATTCCTTCAATTACTTTGATTGATTTATGAATATACCCTTATCAGTTTGTGAAATCTGCAATACTAAAAAGAATTTTATCTCCCCAATCATTGACATTTCAAATTCTTCCTACATCTTATTAGAAAAGTCTTTACACAATCCATCTTCTCCTCCAAAAATGATATCATTGACAAAAAATTCAATAACCAAGATGTCATCATTAGTCACTTTGTAATATAAGTTATTGTTAGCATTACCTTTAGTGTAACCAAGCTTCAAAAGATATTTGTCCAATCTAGCATACCAAGCTTTAGGAGCTTGCTTCAATCCATATAAAGTTTTCCTTAACCTGCAAACCATATCTTTGTTATCTGTCAAAGAAAATCCATCAGATTGTTCAATGTAAACTTCCTCTTCAAGATCACCATTCAGAAATGCACATTTAACATCCATTTGATATAATTTATAGTTCTTGTGTGCTGCAAAAGCTAAGAATAATCTGACTGCCTCAATTCTAGCTACCAGTGCAAAGGTTTCATTGTAATCAATTCATTCTTTTTGTGAATATCCCTTACACACTAATCTTGCTTTGTTTCTGATTACCTTACCATCTTCATTAATTTTATTTCTGAATACCCATTTAGTTCCAATTGCATTTTTGTTTTCAGGTCGGGGAACCAATGTCCATGTGTTATTCTTTTCAATTTGTTCCAATTCATCTTCCATAGCCTTAATCCAATGTTTATCTTCGCATGCTTCATTAATAGTTGTTGGTTCAATTTGAGAAATTAGGCATACCTCTTCATTTTCCAACCTCTAGTCATAACTCCTTGATACTTATTCCCAATTATCTGACTTTCAGAGTGATTCAATCTTACATACCTAGGTGTATTCACTTGTGTTGTTCTTCAGTCACTATGGAATTCTCAAATGATGCTGGTGTGACTGGATCAACATTCTATACCGGTGTACTTATTGTAGGTTCATTTGTGATTATATCAACTGTCGGTTCAAAGTCTATAGACCTTTTAAATTATTTATCAACCTTCACATTTGCACTTTCAATGATTTTCTATAATCTCTTATTAAAGCATCTATATGACTTGCTCTTAGATGAATAACCAAGGAATATCCCTTCATCACTTCTAGGATCAAATTTGCCAATACAATCATCTCTCCTAATATAACATTTTCTTCCAAATATTCTGAAATATTTGAGAGTAGGAGTATTACCAAACCATAGTTCATGAGGGGTCTTACCAGTTTCACCTTTCATGTGAACTCTATTGAATTTATAAACACCTGTATTGACTGCTTCTCTCCAATACACATGAGGTAGGTTTTCTTCTGATATCATGCTTCTAGCTGCATCTGAAATAGTTTTGTTCTTCCTTTCCACAACTCCATTTTGCTGGGGTGTCTG